>NW_028318066.1:2748076-3056373 GCF_062004578.1 Staurois parvus
CATTAAAGTTAGTGCTCAAAATGTCCAAAGAAAGGTACAGTACACTAGTAAACAGACCTACAAATGACAGATGAGAGCAAAGGGGAGGGCTCAATGGCAGAATTAGGCTCAGAATATGAACCTGTAGAAAGCAGCGGCACCCTGACAGCTAGCTTGGATGATGAAGAGGTCCCTGCTAAAAATCAGGCGTACCCAACCCCATGTTGCTGAAGTGCTAGAAATGCATAATTGTGCTTAAATGCAGCAGGGCCCGAGTACTAGTGCTGCAATACTTTTTGGTGATCTGACAAGCACTAGTAGTGTAGTACATCCTGGCTATTTAGGCAGTATTTCATGGTAAAGCAGTGAACACCAGCAGTGTAGTATAAGCTGGTGAGGTGGTTAGCACTCATAGCATAATGCATCTGCAGCCACCAAGAATTCTAGTACAGGCCCATAGAGCCCATAGTACCCTTTCAGAGGTGATTGTAAAGCCTATTTGGCTGCACATTTTCAAAGGCCCTAAAATTCCTGGACAGTATAAATATCTCCCACCCCCCCCCCCCCCCCCCCCCAAATGACTCCTATTTGGAAAGTAGACACTCCAATGTATTTGCTGAGAGGCATGTTGTGTCTTTTGAAGATCTTATTTAAAATTTTTGAAAAATGGCAACAATAACATTCGTTTTTTTTTAACAGAATGTTGTCAATTTACTGAGATTTCTCACACATATCATGGGTATGTAAATGGCTACCTGTCCAGTTATATCAATATGCCTTTTAGGGACATTTACAAATGAGACTATGAATATTCCTTTTCCCCCTAGTGTCTAGTACTGGGAGTGCTACATCACTTCCTGTTAGCAGAGTAGATCAAGTTCTTGTAACAGGAGAGGATCTTGGGACCTGTAGTCCTATAGCCAATACATACTGTATCCCTGAATGCTGATTAAACAACAACTACCAGAGAGCTGGCAAAAGAGAGGGATGCTGGGAGAGTAAATATATTCTACAGCAAGGTACTGGCTCTCTCTCTCTTGGCGTGAGATTCAGAACTGGACACAGGAGGACTGCTGTTTTCCTACAGAGACAGGTTGTGGGCCTAATGCTGTGGGTCTCTTCTATGCAGCGGGACTGTCACTGTTCAGTACTCAGACAGACATTACTGCTTGCTGTGCTGACAGGCTGTCAGGCAGTAACTCTGCACATCCTTTCAGACAGCCAAAAGCCTGTGCTTGTTCCAAGAAGGCTGTGTTAGTCATGAGATTGGTGAGAGGGTGGATGCCCAACCTCTTTCTGTCATCACTCTAGGGACACTGCATGCAGACACCAGGAGATGTTTGCTTTGAGCATTACCACAGCTGCCTATCTGTAACACCTCATCAGTGCCGCCTATCAGTGCCCATCAGTTCTGCCTATCAGTGCTGCCTATCAGTGCAGCCTCATCAATGCACATCAGTGAAGGAGAAAAATTACCTGGGTGCGAAATGTTATAATAGAAACAAAATTTTTTCTCTTTTTTTGTTTATAGAGCAAAAAATAAAACACCCAGCAGCGAGTAAATACCACCAAAAGAAAGCTCTATTTGTGTAAAAAAAATTATAAAAATTTCATATGGGTACAGTGTTACACACAATTGTCATTTAACCATTAGCCACCCGGCCAATGGCCGTTTGGCGGCTTGAAATGTGCTCCTGTATTCCGGGTGCACGCCATTTGGCGTGCTCCCGCACATGCGCGGTTTGCGCGGTTGCAGAGCGACGCAGCAGTGTGATCTGTCACCGCCCGTGCACCTCGGACATGGCCAATGACAGATCCGAGTACCGGCTCCCGTTGCCGGTACCATGTGACCTGCTGTGACCAATCACAGCAGGTCACATGACAGTTGTATACAATGGATGGCTTCATTCATGATGCCATCCATTGTATACTAGTGCCTAGCTGTGAATGGTCACAGCTAATCACATGCACATGTCAAGTGATTAGCTGTGACCAAATCACAGCTAAGCACAAAAAAAAAAAAAGCTGAATGAATCGATTTCATTCAGGTAAATGCTTGCTTATAGCAAAGTAATTCTTTGCTATAAGCAAATTGTGTAAAAAAAAAAAAAAATACTGATCACTTCCCCAAAGTAGTACAGTGTTACTATGGTAACATTGTACTATTTTGGTCATAGTAAAATATGAAAAAAAAATCTTAAAAAAAATAAAAAAAATGTAATAAAAAATTAAATATAATAAAAAAAAATAAATATATATATATATATATATATATATTTTTTTTTTTTCATACTGTCACCAGTCAGTGTCGCTGTTCACCGCCATGCCAGTTATATGATGACGCTGTACTGCACTGGTGACAGTATGTAAAAAAAAAAATAGTGAAAATAATTTTTTTAATTTTTTAATTTTCCGAAAAATTATGACAAAAAAATACAACTTCAAAAAACTCGCCATGCCTCTTATGAAGTACGTCGGACTGTCTACTCTGCAGAAAGGGGTCATTTGGGGGATATCTGTACTGTTCTGACATTCTTGGACCTCAAGAAATTAGATTGGCTGTCAGTACTTCAGGATTGATCAATATTCAGATCTATACCATAGTTTGTGAACTCTATAACTTTCCTACAAACTAAAAAATACATCCTAATTTGGGTTATTTTCACCAAAGACATGTAGCAGAATACATCTCGGCCTAAATTTATGAAGAACAATTATTTATTTGTAAACTTTTATAACAGAAACAAAGAAAAATGTGTTTTTTTTTCAAAATTTTTGGTCTTTTTTTTGTTAATTTAGCAAAAAATAAAAACCCCAGCGGTGATTAAATACCACCAAAAGAAAGCTCTAGTTGTGTGAAGAAAGTGATAAAATTTTAGTTTGGGTACAATGTTGTATGACCGCGCAATTGTCATTCAAAGTGTGAGAGCGCTGAAACCTGAAAAATGGCCTGGGCAGGAAGGTGTAAAATTGCACGGTATTGAAACGGTTAAAGTGCGACAGCGCTGAAAGCTGAAAATTGGCCTGGGCAGGAAGGGGGTATAAGTGCCCGGTAAGCAAATGGTTAAAGGGCATTGATTTCCTGCCTACCTATCATAGTTATGGAGGCCCTAAAATGCCAGAATAATACAAAGTGACTCATTTTTGGAAGGAAGACACCCCAAGGTATTTGCTGAGAGGCACATTGAGTCTTTGGAATGTGTTATTTTTTGCCACAAGTTTTCAGAAAATAACAAAAATATTTTTTTGCAAATCAAATGCACAAGTTACTAAATGTAAAAGCCTGAAGGTGTTTCTGAATGTGGCTTGGCTCCCAAAAAGTCGCACACATGTGGTATCCCCAAACTCAGGAGAAGTAGCAGAACGTGTGTTCAAGTACAATGCCACTTACACCCATGACATTTGTGACAAATACCTCAGTAAAGTGACAAATTTGTAAAAAAAATATAATTTTTTTGTCATTTTCCAAAAACTTGCGTCAAATAAATAAGATCTTCCAAAGACTCAACATGCCTCTCAGCAAATATCTTGGGGTGTTAGGGTGTTAGGCAGTCATGCAATTCCCCTTTACATCAAAGTCCCCAACACTCCTGCTTTACAAGCAAGGTTCACAGAGCCCCTTTTACATCAGACTCTCCAGAGATCCCCTTACGTCAGAGTCCACAGAGTTCCCCCTTACATCAGAGTCCGCAGAGTTCCAACCATACATCAGAGTCCTCAAAATTCCCCCTTAGTGCTAATTTAGATCAGTCCTCCAAACTGAGTCGCTGTGTGCTTTGTATACATCCAACTTGGAGCTGCGTGCAGGCAACCTATAGAAATAGATGCTGACGCAGGGGCTGCAAAGACACAACTGCATGTTAAAATCTGACATGTGGGCAGGAGTGGATGCACAGAACTGAAAGTAGCTGTTGCAACTGCATACTCTTCTGTGAGCTGCCTGCACACAGCTCCTAGATGGATGGACACATAGCAGATAGCAGCACTGCATGAAGGACAGTGCCTGAGTAACAGTGCCTGAATGTTCCCTTTCATCAGAATCTGTAGAGTTCCCCTTTACGCTGTAAAGGGGAGATCTGAAAAAGGAGCTCTGGGCACCCTAATATAAGAGGGACTGCTGGCAACTCTGATGTAAGGGGGCTGTAGTGACATGCGCTTGTCATCTGCCAGAGATTTGCTGCTAGGATAAAGTGACAAATTGTTTAATTGTCCTTGTAATGCACCACAGTGTGTACTCTGGCTTGGTGATGGTACAGTGAAGTCATTGCAAAGAACTTGCAATGGATCTGTACAAGTTTATCACGGCACAATTTTATTTGACTTTTTGTATGAAATGCATGTTTTATGCATATCATTTATTATACTAGCACTTTGGAATGTACAAATATAAAGAATTCTTGATATCTATCATATTGCAGCTTAGGCCCCTTTCACACAATTGGTCTGGTTGGGTCCGCCCGTCAGTTTTTCAGGCGGACCCGATCAGAGGCTCCATTCTTCTCTATGGAGCAGCAGGTGTAAATGGACATGAAATTATCTCTGTGTTTGTTTTCGTTTCCTCTTGGAATCACAGTCTGGGGTACTATATAAAGCACTGAGCAAACTGTTGGTGCTATATAAATCCTGTATAATAATAGTAATATTAATAATAATAATAATAATATTTATTCAAATGCTTTAATAAATATATTAGTAAGGGATATGCTGTATGTATATTTAATGTGATTTTAAAAGTAGTTAAGGGATGTTGAAGTCATGTTGTCTTTTAAATGTCTTCCATTATGTAGAAATGTCTGTGTTTGCCTATGCTGATAAATTGGCATGTCCACAATTGAGCTACAAGGCCATTCTGTCCACAGGATTTGAGTGCACAGCCAGTTACTTTGTAAATATTTCTTCTTAATCACTTGTTTTTTATTTAACTTTTAGTTACAATAAAAGGTCATTTTGTAATGATTTAGCTGCTCTCAGCTATTAAAGTCTCCCCAGTGGAGTTTGTCTGCTAGGCCAGGACTACTTCTGTCTAAATGTAAGGAGGTTCTAAGTTAAAGGTTATAGTAAGTATGGTCTGTGATCAAAATGTAAAATATTGATCAAAAGAGGCAAGATTGTAAAGGAAATTTGTAAATTCTGTATAGAACTGTATTTTATTTTGTATGCTTTGCCAATGTATTGTACACTGAACTCATTGTGCACACGACACTAATAAAGTTTTCATTACATGTTTACATTCTTTTGAATCCTGATCAGAAATTAGCCCGCCTATGTAATGTCCCTTGTTACCATAAAAAGTACAATTGTAATATCAATGTGATACCTACGTAATCGTGTATAAAAAACTTCAAATGCGCCGAATAAACAGAACAGTGATTTGGAAAGATGCTGAGTGTATCTTTTTTGTGTCTGTTCCCTACTGTAGTAGCTATTATTAATTTGGAACCACTAATCAATATGAGGATAGGAGATGCCTATCTATAAAATTTCAGTACTAATGTCCAGAACACACATATTTCTACCTGCAAAAAAATGTGCATTTATTATTCTTTGCTGAAAGGTGAACTTATCTTTTAGGGTTCGTTCACACTTGACTGTTTTTCCAACTCTTGTCAAATGCCCCTATAGCGTTTGACAAGCGTTGGTCCGGCGTTGGTGGAGCGTTTTTTAGCGGTTTAGCAGTGGTAGCTAGGCATTTGCAAAGCATTAAAAACGCCCCACAAATGCCTATAATGAAGTTTGAATGGTGTTACCACTACGCAAGCGCCCTGCAACCGCATCACAATCGCACTGCAAAGGCACCATGGACTTGAACAGGAGGCTTCAAAGCGACGCTAACGCTCCCGTGTGAACAGCACCATGTGCTGCAATGTGCAAAATATTCCCAGGCATTTGGGAAGCGGTAAAAACGCTTCCCAAATGCCTGTCTGCCGCTTGCAAACAAGGCTAGTGTGAAAGTAGCCTAAAGGCAAGTGCTCCTCAGTTGTCTAGCCTTTTTTCTTTTATAAAATGGGAAAAGGAGTTGCTCTTGGTTGGTCAGGTGCAGAAAGAACAGCAAGATGTGTCTCATGGGCCTAAGGCATTCTGCTTGACCTACAGAGACCCAACCTGCGACCATGAATAAATCTCCTGGCCCTGCATGAGAGTGTTCTCCACGCATTCAGAAACTGACGTAGATCAGGGGATGGAGTGAAGGTCTAGGACCCGCCTTTGTGCATGAGTGTGGCAGGGGTCTTCATCAAGCACCAGAACTTAGAACTGGTTCAAAATTCAGTTCTCGAGTGACTCATTTACTGTAGGGCCCTAGCTGGGAGGATCAGCCACATGGAGCAGCTGGGGGACACCTACAAGTAGTTACTGAAAACGTAGAAATGTGGCACATTCCTCTATTTGGGATGTGCCCAATGTAATCATGTACTGCAGGAGGATCGCATACTTCACCTGGAATATAAGAATTAACATAAAACGTGATTCAAATTATTTTTTTTTATTGTTTAGCTACCTCCCTGCCACCGTATTGTAAATAAAAAAAAAAAAAGGTGGAGATGGATGTGTATATCTGGAGTGTCATTTTTGAACATTACTCCAGAAACCACCTTGGCCACTGTGCCTGCTGAATGCCAGTGACTGAGCTGCTGTTAGACGGGTGTGATCAAGAAAAAAACAGAATGAACTAAAAGGAGTGGCTCGGGTACACGTGATCACTGCCATGGTCAATCACCATGATCACATGCGTAAACTATATGATACTGTATAGACAGGCCCCCTTCTCTCAGATTATGTCATAGAGTGAGACAGAAGAGTGAATAGGATGTGAGCTGCCAATCTTGATTCATTTTACCACTGCATAATTTAGTCTTTTAGATGCTAGAGTTGTTTATTGCAACAGCAATTTTACAAAGTAAAATACATTTGCACAATACAAAGACAATGCAAGAACCAAGTAGTTTTTGGACCCAGTCCCCTCCAGGTACCTGAATCCTAAATTTAGGGGGGTTCTAACTAAAGGTGAAACTAACTTAATGGCTGAAAGGTTCTAGGGTCCCCTCAAGACCCCTTCTACTGGCCAGTGTGGTACTGGATGTTGAGACCCAGAGCCATGCACTAGAACACTCAAGTACATTTGCAATCCCACGGTAAAGGGTAAGTCCCAAGTTAGGGTAGGGCTGTCTATTACAAAGAAGGGTAATGAGGCTGTGGCCAGTAATGCTGTAGTGATGATTTTTTACAAAGCTAGTGACACCCCTCTCCTCCAACTGACTTGCTCACTCCAATGGCAGCAGCCTCCAAGTGAGTGTGGCAGTCCCACATGGACACAGCAGCAAACTGTGGCAGCAAGAAGTTTTTCCCTGCTCAGTAGCACACTCCAACTGTCACCTCTCACACCCTATGTGAGGCTTCTCTTTCTGTTTCCTCTTCTTAGCGGAACATCATCTTCCTGGGACTTACATACAGTTTTCTTCTTAATCGAGCCTGTGTCCTCCTCCCGCAGCTCTAGTGGCTTCCAGCAGTGCTTCCTTCTTTGCTCTCCTGGAGCTAATAACAGTGGTGGGGCTCTATGGCAGCCTTGGCTGCAGGGCAGCCTTTCTAGTCCTTGTGTTCTCTTTCCCTTGTCTTCCCCCTGCTCGGGGCTGCATCTGACAGATGAGAGCTGTGAAGATATCTCATATTCTGATCCGAAATATGAGCCAGTAGAAAAGAGTGGCACTTTAATAGACACTTCTGGTTCTGAAGATAAAGCAGTCCCTGCAAAAACAGGGACAGCC
Source organism: Staurois parvus (assembly GCF_062004578.1). Taxonomy (NCBI): domain Eukaryota; kingdom Metazoa; phylum Chordata; class Amphibia; order Anura; family Ranidae; genus Staurois; species Staurois parvus. Next base: position 2,755,816 of record NW_028318066.1, read on the forward strand.
ACAAGGGTGGCGCTATATACTTAAAAAAGCTCAGAAACATTTTGAAGAACCTTCGTAACTGTATACAACTGAACAGAATACTCCTATTGACAAATTCCTTACCCACTTCTCTTGTAAGCTCAGTATATAACAGTACATGCCCAATAAATGTGCCCGGGATAAGCCAATATTGTCCAAATATTTTGTATTCTTCCTTTAATCTTGGTGTGCTTTGTATATTTCTTCCAGATCTGTACAATAATCCAGCATGAGACTTGGCTACTGTGTAGGAGCTTCCTGTAATAAAGACCGATCACTGCTCATCTCTCACCCTGTGCAGGGTGACTGATCTTGTCTCCACCCTCCTCCACTAGCTTTCTGCAGGCAGCCTGTTGCTTGTTTTTTTTTTTGCATTAAAATCAACCAACAAAATTCACAAAAGAAATGCATTTTTGCAAATACTGTGTGACATAAAACATTTCAAAATCCACCAATTTATTGTCTAGGGTTTTCTCTAAGGCAGGGTTTCTCAACCAGGGGTTCATGGAACCCTAGGGTTGCTCCAGAGGTTGCTAGGGGTTCCTTGAGCAATGAGCGATTTCTGCCTCTCAATTAATTTCCCATTTACATCATTGATCTTTTCAGCTAAGGGGGAAATTATTCCCAATTACCACAGGTGTAAGGAGCATTCTTCCCAGTGACCATCACAATAATGTATCATGAGTTGTAGATATAGTACTTTTTAGCAAGGGTTCCCTGAGACTGGAAAGTTATTTAATGGGTTCCTCTGGCCTGAAAAGGTTGCGAAAGGCTGCTCTAGGGTCTCTGCTTTAAAAAAAAATATATAATGTTTGGGGGTTCTAAGAAATTTTCTAGCAAAAAAATACTGATTGTTAGGCCCCTTTCAGAAGGGGCAGATCCATCAACATGATCCGCCTGCACAGCGGACACAGACACTACCCACTGATTTCAAAGGGAGGTCGGATAGAAACGGACCACCTGTCTGTTTCCACCCGATTGTCATCCGATCCGATCTGCTGGATGGATAGGAAACAGATCCCCATTGATCTGTTTTTTGATGTACAGGACTGGATCAGATGCCGGAGGGTGTCCGCTGACACCCGCTGGTCCATAGAAGTCTATGGATGGACCGATCAGGTCCGCCTGAAAAATGGACAGGTGGACCCCATCGGTCAAAAGAGCAAACTACCATTTGAATGGATAGAATAGCCAAAATGGCAAGGACTCAGCCAACAATCAGCTCCAGGAAGATCAAAAGAAGGTCTAAAGTTACCTGTGAGTACTGTTACAATTAGAAGACGCCTATGTGAAGCCAAGCTATCTGCAAGAAGCCCCTGCAAAGTCCTGCTGTTGAAAAAAACGACATGTGCTGAAGAGGTTACAATTTGCCAAAGAGCACATTGACTGGCCTAAAGAGAAATGGCGCAACATTTTGTGGACTGATGAAAGTAAGATTGTTCTTTTTGGGTCTAGTGGCCAGAGACAGTTTGCCAGACAACCCCCAAACACTGAATTCAAGCCACAGTACACTGTGAAGACAGTGAAGTATGGTTGCGCAAGGATCATGATAAGGGGATGTTTCTCATACTACGGTGTTGGGCCTATTTATCGCATACCAGGGATCATGGATCAGTTTGAATACATCAGAATACTTGAAGAGGTCATGCTGCTTTATGCTGAAGAGGAAATACCCTTGAAATGGGTGTTCCAACAAGACAACGAACCCAAACACACCAGTAATTGTGCACACATCTTGGTTCCAGACCAACAAGATTGACGTTATGGAGTGGCCAGCCCAATCCCCGGATCTTAATCCAATAGAAAACTTGTGGGATTAACAACAAAAATGCAGTTTCTGAGGCAAAACCAAGAAATAGAGAAGAATTGTGGAATGTAGTCCAATCATCCTGGGCTGGAATACCTGTTCACAGGTGCCAGAAGTTGGTTGACTCCATGCAACACAGATGTACAGCAGTTCTCAGAAACAGTGCTTATACAACTAAATATTAATTAAGTGATTCAAAGGAAAGCAAAATCTTCAAACATTTTTCAGTTTATATAGTGAATGTTTGAGTTTGTAAAGAAGAATACAAACACTGCTATTTTTTTGAGCAGTCTAATATTCACTCTTCAATTTTTTTAGAGGAACAACACATTTGATCTATTTTTCTTCATGTTTTGATTTGGAATAGAATGTGTCGTGTTCCCAATGCATTTGTGTGTATGAAAATAAAAGCTATTAGAAGGAAAAAAATTACGTGTTCAAAATACTCATTATGCCTGATAGAATATATATTGGAGTGTTTTCTTTCTAAAATGGGGTCATTTTGTGGATGTTTCCATTGTCCTGGTGCTCCAGGGCCTTCAGAACTGTGATGGGTAGTCAGGAAACTAGATGTGTAATTTATGTCCCTAGAATGCCGAATGGTGCTACTTGGATTTTGGGCTCCTCTATGTGGCTAGGCTGTGCAAAGTTTCACACCTGTACAACTGCACTCAGGAGGAGTAGCAGAATGTGTTTTGGAGTGCAATTGCAAGTACGCCTATACTGTGTGTGAGAAATAACTTCTTTGACAATTTTGTGTGGAAAAAAAATTCTTAATTTTCCAAAGAATTGTGGGAAAAAAATTACAACTTCAAAAAGCTCACCATGTCTCGTACTAAATACCTTGGACTTGGGGTATTTGTATTTTCCTGGCATGTTAGGGCCTGAAAAAATGTATGATCAATTGATCAAGTATGATCAATTTTCAGTGATTGGTACCAGAGCTTGTAGACTCTATAACTTTCACACAGACTAAATAATATACACCAATCTGGGATTACCAAAGAAATGTAGCAGTATAAAAATTTACCTAAATTTATGAAGAAAAATTACTTTTTGCAAAATTTTATCATGGACGCTCAGAAAAACGTGTTTTTTTGCAAAATTTTCTGTATTTGTTTTACTTATATCTAAAAAAAATAAAAGCTTTATTTGTGTGAAAAAAAATTACAAAGATTTTGTTTGGGTACAGTGTAGCATGACAAAGTAATTGTCATTCAAAATGTGAGCACTGAAAGCTGAAAATTGGCCTGGGCAAGAAGGGGGTAAAACCATACAGTATTGAAGTGGTTAAGTTTGATTTATCTGTTCTACTGTAGTTAATTCATCTTATGGGAGATAATCAAAGGAGATAGATTATATGGAATAAAAGATATATCTGCAATCGAGCTGTGATCAAATTAATAACAAAAAAAGCAATAATATAACTGAAAATATTTATTAGGAGACTGAATACAACAAATCAGTGTAAAAGGAGTCAAATACTTTTTTTTTTTTTTTATGAAGAGATGAGCAGATAAGTGAAAGGAAACAATGGACACTCTGCTGGTTTTGTCCATTACTGCAGCTTGCATGTGTGGAATGTGCAGGCCTCCAGCAGTCCTATAGAAGGAAAAGAAAAGATAACATTTATGACATTTATATCATCATTATTCTTTGATTTCATATCATCTGTGCACCTTATAAATTAAAAAATGTATATTCTTCATTAAAATATATGTGGAAATATACAAATAACTACTACATGTCACTGGGTTCATCTATACTCAACATTCTTTCACCTGTGTCATTGCTGACCAGATCACTGGTTTCTGGATCAAATATCTGCAAACATCATTTGTTATTATTTAACTCTAATACAAATCATAATGCAAAAGCCTATATTTAGAGCACACATCTGTGAATCCTTCCTGCCAGGGACCCCCTGCCCCCTTGGTTGCCCCCCTCCCCCCTCGTAATTTATGCTTTTTTTAATGCTTACCTTTTCCAGATTTTCTCAGCTAGTGGACAATACTCTATAGTGAACAGAGCAGAACTGAAGTGCTTAATATGAGTGTAGGGTGCTATTGTGACATCCCCGCATGATTTTGATGTCCTGCTCTCACGGGTAGGGAATCAGTGCTGGATAAGGAGTGTATTGTATCTAGAGCTGCTTTTTTCATTTTTAACATTTGTGTTTCATTACGAATAACTGAAAATGATCAAGAAGTCAGGAGCAGCAGTGCCTTAGATCTCACACTGCACATATGCAGCTATAAGGTTGTAATCACAAGGAATATTCATATACCAGGCCGTGCACTGTTATTTTTTTCAAAAGAAATTCAAGACAAAAAGGTAAATTTTCTGAGTTGCGAACAATTAACATTTCTAAATGTTCCATACAACAGCAAATCTTCTGAATTTTCATATGTTTAAGTTCAGTTTCAAGTTATTTAGTTGAGAATATATATAAATATATATATATATATATATATATATATATATATATATATATATATATATATATATATATATATATATATGTGTGTTAGGTTAGGACCACTGAGTCAGCTGCTCCAACCCCCTCCATTCCTGCTCACTTAAGATTGAGATTGGTCAGTTCTCGGTTTTAGAAGCAGCGGGGAACAAATGCATCTGGGATTGGTGCTGGAGCCAATTAGGTGAGTATATCCATTTTGTTTTTTCGATTCCCATACTTCTCTTTCAACATCTCATACTCCTGTTTAAAAAACTAGTCTCCCTAGATGTAATTCAAGGTTCTCAACTTTCAATCTTGATAGCATTGGAGGTGATACTGAGCAAGTAGTTGAAAAGAGACTGCCTATGGGTAACGGACATACAGAGGCATTTGTCCCACTACATTATACTGGAGTTTTATGATTCTATGTGTGAGAAGATCAATTTAGATAATGGGAATTTCACTAAAGCCGGCCATAGACAATGCGATTTTCTTTCCTGCAACCACACGCCCCTCCTTCGGAGTTATTGTGTGCAGAGGAGGAGGACCATCACTGCTGAGAGAGCACAGTGAATATTGCTAGCTGCTGTAGCCGTACCCAGCAATCGAATTGGATACAATCAGCCTGTCCATAGATGGTTCAAAACTTGGGCAGTTCCTGCTGAACTGCCTGCGATTCAAACCATATAAGGCTGGCTTAAGCAATGATAGAATTATTTGAAGGAATATCTGTTTCATCCAATAGTGTAGTGAAGATATGGAAGTTTGTAATTAAGATGTTTTGATTTCTTTTATTGGGGGGGGGGGGGGGTTGAGAAAATAATGCCTGTATTTATATTTTTCAATAAAGAGTTTTTTTTATAAAACATGCGTTTAAAAAAATATTATAGTTGGAGAGTAGGGATCTCACCCTTACAAATAAATAAAAATTTTATTTTTGGTATGCATAGAGAGAGGTCCCATACACTGCACACCTTGCAAAGCCATTAGTATGCAGATGAAAGCAACCTCAGCCAACTTCAATCATAGTCACGCCCCCCCACATGGGGGTGGGGCTATGGCTGAAGTTGGCTGAGGCTGCTTTCACCTGTTTACTAATGACTTTGTTAGGTGTGTGGTGTATGGGACCTTTGTCTATGCATATCCACAGTATGTGAGGAGTGTAGACGGACTCCTGCCCAGCCAGCATCCATTGCAGGAATCATTGGATTGATTTACAGGAGCTTGAGAGGAAATCTTAAGTTTATTGAGGTTACAAACTAACTTTTACCTGATTTTCCGCATTTGTTAGTATTCTCCAAAGCATCAGAATATTGTTTGCCCAGATAGTCATTCATAATGTCCTCTTTCACCTCATTCAGACATTGTGTAGAATCCTTAAATAGTTGGTCTTTTTTGCCTTCTGAGACAAACATTTCAAACTGTGGGTCTTGGCCTGCGTTCCTTCCGAATTTTTCCTACAATTGTAGACAAACATGTTGTTGAATACCTTGGAGTACTTACCAGCAGTCCTGCCCTGTATTTTACATTTGTCACAGAATTAAAAAAGGAAGAATGTGAAAATGTTGTTCAGAGTAAACTCAAACTGAATATGATAGCAACATCGATCTACCACACAACAAAATTCAACCACAATATAAGTTGAAAAATTGTAAAAATATTTGTGTTGCTGCTCAAGCACCCTTAAACTGTAATATCATTGTTTTTATGATTTTGTAGCATATTTTTTTGTTTTATTTTGTGTTATGTTGTGCCTTGCTGATCTATGCAATATTACATTGTAATCCATGTAGTTACTTAATTGTCAATACATTTACTGTTCTCTGGTGACAATGCTCATTGATTGGCTTACATTGAAGTGATGGCATTCTTGTTCTTCTGTGCACACTTCTGTTGTGAGAGTGCAGGCTGCTATGCTTGCTTACAGTACACCTGTAAGTATCCCTGTTACAGGTTATGCAGACATGTCAACTGTCCCGAATTTTTTGGGAGTCATGCAAATTTGCACTTCTTTATCCCAGCACACAAGATATCAACCACTCGAGTTTCCTCCAGAGCAGAGTGCTCCAATTTCTACTCCAATCAAAAGCAGGTTGTGTGGCCGCAGACATTGGATGCTGTGTTAATTGATTTTATGCTTCTCATAAGTGACACCATAATGAGCTGTAATCCCCAGTTCAGGACTCTCCAGTTCTGAGATTATAACATAGATCGAATATAGGAGTTCTCAAAATGCACATGACAATCACACACCACGTTCTCTGTACTCCAGAATGGGGCTTTGCAGCTCAGGTTTGCTCAATTCACTTATCAGAAGCAAAAATTGAGCTAATAGTGTTTTTATACAAATAATTAGGCAGGAGCTTTACAGGACAGTCAAGGTTTTCTGTCAACTAAATGAACTGGCTGAGTTAAAGTGGTTGTAAACCCTTACATATATTCAATGAAGTGACTAGCCTCAGGTGATACACAGAGATTGAATTAATGCTCATGCATAAATTGTACCTGTTTATCTGCAGCCATCTGTCCTGTACATCCATGTAAAACTCAGAGATGAAAGGGATGTTTCACAGACTCGCAAAGCACAAGGCAGAGGGTTGGGAGCTGCAGTTACATACTGTACAGGAGCTCTGAGAGCTGATTGTAGGGAAGGGACACACTCCCTTCACACAGCATATAGGAACAGAGCTGAGGCTCTCAATTACATGCTGTGTGCTGGAGATCCCTGCTCATCACCTTTTTACCTCTTGGTGTCAGGAAAATGTGTCACAGAAACTAGACAGCAGCGAGAAATGGCGCTTAGGGCTTTGGAGAGAGGCAAGTATGAACTATAGAAATATGTGCTTTGTTCAGATGTAATGTCTGAGGTTTACAACCACTTTAATGCAGCACTATTTAAAGTTATAGTAAAGGTTACATTTCCTTTATTAAAATAGATCTTATATTTACCTACTCTGTGCAATGATATTGCACAGAGCGGTCCCTTACCTCCTTTTTTCAGTTCCCTTCTGGCACTGTCTGCTCCTTCTTCCTCCGGGTGCCCCTTCAGTAAGCCTGGTGCTAAAGGGGCACCCATGAGCAGGGCTGTGTGCACCCATACCATACACACCTCCACTCCTTCCTCCCAGTAGTTTGACTGACAGCAGCAGGGGCCTATGACTCCCGATGCTCTCAATGTCTACTGTGAAAATAGGAAGTGAGGGGAGCAGGGTTGCAGCTAGAACAGTGCTGGATTGGTGAGTCAGATGAGTGTTTTTGGACAGGGATGGGTAGATGAGGTAGTAGGAAGTTTTTTTACCCGATTAAACCCAAAAGCAAACATTTATTATATTGAAGTTCACCAATTCTTAGATGTGATGGCTGCATTCATTTTCTTTTTTTAAGCTCTCTTTTTCATCTGGTGATCCAGTCAGTAAGTTTTTTTTTTTTCAAAACAACAAGTTGTCCAGCAGAATATATCAGTTACAGAGATGAGGCAAACTATTTAACACTAGCAGAGGTAGTGAAAGAAAAAGCTGATTGCTGTAACTGCTGAGAAAGTATTAGCTGGATTTTGGCTTCAATTTGATTGTGTAATTTATTTCTGTTAGTCCATCAAACCCCTACTCACCCCAGACTGACAAAGCTGCTATCCAAAAGTGTCCCCTGTGCTCCTTCATCCAGAGTGTATGGACTCTAATACAGAAGGTGTGTTAATAGCTAGATCAGCCTTGAGGTTTCTTCAGGGGTGCCTTGACGAAATATCTAGAAATTGGCCAAAACGTGTACACAAGCCACCTGGTGGGACAAGCCTGCCTTTTAGTTACACAAAGCCACAGGTTTTCATTGTGCACCATTAAGACCTACTAGCCACTGGTGTCCTGACAACTAATGACATCATCAGTTGATAAGGAGGATGTCAGCTGCCTGCACATCATCCTAGTTTGACCCTCCCCTACCCCTCTTCATCAGTGCTGGGGTCACATTAGCTCAGTGATGGAGAAAAAGTGAAGGGTAAGAGAAACACTAGAATAGTAGTCAGTACCAGTGTGCAAAAGTGTATTTGCTTGGGATATATAAATCACCTCTAGCATTGGGTGTCCATGTATGGATGTCGCTGCGTTATATAAAATATAAAACTATTAGAATAGATTTTTACATTTTAGAATGGGGTGCCCTTTTAAAATTATGGGCAGTCTAGAGGCACCCTATTTCAGAATGGGGTGCCTTAAGACTGTCCATAATTTTAAAGGGTGCCTTGATTGAAAAAAGGTTGCAGAACACTGGGCTAGATCACCAGGTGAAAACAATGGTGGTAAGTTGCAATATATTACATTTTTGGCATTGAGTTTAATACTGTTTTAATGCAGATAATGCAGTACAGTCATAGGACATCAGAAAACTACAGATTATTAAAAAAAAGAAAAAAAATACTTTATTTTAATGGTTTTATTAGAGGTCATGTGACCACCTACTGAGTTTTTCTTGCAGTGTAAGCACTGCGGGTGGCAAGAACCTGCAAGAGGATTGTCACTCAAGGACTTCAGTTTTACAAACAAACTTGTAATACAGGGCTCACTTTCCTTGCCTAGTGTCACTAGCGGACTCTTGCTTTCTAAAGGTACAGCACAGCAGTAGTTGTGCTATTTCAGACCCTCTGTTGGGTATTTATATCAAATTTAGATAGCACTTTGGCCAGTAAAAGTGCAGGTACAATTGTTCAATGCAATTGGGGAAAAAAAAAACAAATGTTATTAAAGCAGAGCTACAGTCTCACTTAAAAAAAATAAAAGTCAGCAGCTATAAAAACTGTAGCTGCTGACTTTTAAAAACTAGCCACTCAACTGTCCTATGATCCAGCGGTGTGCTCAACAAGCCAAATTCACTGGCCGTCCTCTCTCCCAGGTGCCAGCATCTTAAGTGTGGGCACCCGGCTGTGACAGCTTGCGGCTTCACAGCCAGGTGTCCACTGCTTATGAGTGAGTAGTGCTGTACATTGGGAATAATCCCGTAGTCTTCAGGGACCTGTCAAATGTCCCAGACGACTATGGGGAGGAAAAGAGATGCAACTTCTGCTTCCGTTGGCCTAGGAAGTCAAAGCAGAAGTGGAAGCAGATACCTGTCAAAGTCGGGTACCAGTTACCCCCCACCGCTCCCCAAAGGTGTCAATTCCTCACAGGGGGCAGGAGACCAGTACTTAAAGTGGAACTTCCCCTTTTGGGTGGAGCTCAACTTTAAGATACTGTATCTCCTGTGTTGGTGGAAAATTTTTGATTGATTTTTAAATGGAAAATACTGCATTTGGGTAATTTTTTTATAATTAGTCCCTTATGTTTCTGTTTAAATGTCCCAGGGAGATGACTAAAGAGAAAAAAGGGGATGAATTACAGTCTGTCTCATTCACTGTATCAGGAACTAAGAAGGGCCCTCTGACTTTCTGATACATTTTTTTACAGTAAATTTTTTTTTTAATCCTGGTCATAGGACAGATAGAAAATAAAACCAAAGCCACTATATGTCCAAGTAAAATGTGGCAAACCCTAAAAGTAGAGAATAGTGTCCAGGGTTAGGAAACTTCCCCATTAACTGCTGCCTGTCAGCCAGATTTCATGGCAATGACCCCAAACCACAGAGACACTGCTTAAGCTGAAAAGAAAAACAACATCATGTCAGTAATAAAATCCGTATTACTTTCCTGTATAAGAGATTTTTCCCTGATATATTAAAAGTAGGAAAACAACATAGAGGATAAGTTCACCTTTCATAACATGTTACACCCATATTCAGGGTATAATATGTTATGATCAGACTGGCCCCCACTCCCTCTTCTCCCCTGCTTTGACAGCTAGCGGGGGATCTTCCCCCCTTGCTAGTTGTCAAATAATAAAAAAATGCTTGGCCATGTGGGGCTCCACCTGCCCAGCCGCATCACTTTTTCACTGTGCTGTTGAGCACTGTAATAGTTTATTGCTTGCCTGTACATCCTGTATGGGCAAGCAGATATACTGACAGATCTGCAGGAGACCTGCATGGCACCAGTGATCTGCTGGTCGCTGGTGCAATGGTTTACAGGCTCCTGCAACAAAAATTAATAAATGCAGATTTTTTTTTACATGCAAAAAATGTGCATTTATTATTTTTTGTATAAAGATGAGCTTATATTTTAAAGAAAAACAGTTATTATTTTAGGCAAAAATATTCCCAATATTTAAGTGTCGAAAGAGAGTGCACGAAAAGAGCTTACCTGCTGCTCTTTGACAATTCTTACAACTACTTCTTTTCTGTTTTGGGTGGTGATAACAGCATGAGCTGGTACTGCTGCGAGGTGACAGCTTGCATACTCAGAGACAGATTTGCGGGAGCCATCTGGACACAATAGTTTCAAATCATCTTTCTTCGTATCTTTAGCCCATGCTGGAGATTTGTCACCTACACAGTAAAATGAATCTCAGTTATTTCATTGCCACTCTTCATAGATGTGACGGTATGTAACTCTGACATTCAAATGTTGAAATAACCAGTGCTACATTAAGCAATTGCTGTACAAAGGTGTTTGTATCCTTTAAATCTCTCTTCATATACAAACCTCTTAGTTTTTGTGACATGTAGATGGCTCTGGGGTAGTAAAAACAGTGTGCATAGAATGAGGATAACTGCAATAGATTCTCTCCTTTGGGTGGTAATTTCAATCAGAAAGGTTGGAAAGTATTATGAGATTGACCTGCTGCTTGGTTGATAGTCAGATCCAAATGTTTGAATAGTCAACATAGGTCATAGCCTAGGGTGGCAGGAGTGGCACTTCATGTTACTGACAGTCAATAACATATCCCTATGTAAAATATAAAGTTCTAGATTACTACTCTGCCCAAACAAAGCCTCCTTGTTGCTGTTCTTGCAAAATTGGTGTCTCAGAGTATTCAGTGGCAATGACTAGGGCTGGGCCAACCCAAAGACAAGACAGGCTACTTCATGGGTACTGTGGTAGGGAGAAGGAGAGTGACTGTGGTGAAAACCTCCCCTGGCACTGTACTGGCCTGTGGTCTTCTGCACCCTGTAGAACTGGTCACACGGACAGTCCAGCCCCTCAGATTACAATCAGAAATAGGATCACCCAGTGCACCCTTGGTCAGTACAACAGCTGGCCAAGCCCCATATGTCCTTCTTTATTAGGCCCCATTCACATATAGGCAATTTGAAATCGCAGGCAGAATCATGCATTTTTTTAATGCACCCCAAACACGTTGTGATTTTGCCAAAATTATTGCGTGACGAAACACATGAGAACATGACAAAACGTGAGTGTGAAATCACTCCTGGCTCAGGGCCAAAATTTGGTTTCTGAGCTTTTTTGGAGCAGTGAATGGGCTGCCTTATGTGCAACACACATCTCCGCCTGTGAATCTCACACACAAAATTGCTAGCGGGATCTCGCATTCTCACTAAAGCGACATGTGAACAGGGCCTTACTCTCCTTTGTTGTCCTTATGTATTAAAGGGACACTAAACAACATCCTTATGCACCTGAATAATCCATCCACATCCATTACCTAAAGACCCTGTAATTTATTTTTGATGAAATCATAGTGTATCTTATTTAGTTTTTTGCCTCCTTATAACATCCTCTATGAGCTCTCAAACATTTTGTTTGGTTAGCAGTTGTGTTTAGCAGTGCATTCTAGTTGCAGTCATATACACTGCTCTGTTCATGCTAAAAATCCCATAGTCCTTAGTCTATCTCGGGAGCAACAAGGAAAGAGGGGGCTGCATTGCTTCATTCATTGGGACCATGGAGATCGAACATAACCACCCTCTAACAGGAAGTTAGAACACAGCAGCAAAAAAAAAGGAACTTAAAGTTTTGAAGGAGGCTGAGAGCAATAGAATGTGCTTTTATGTGTAAAGAATACAAACTTGCATACAATATACAGTGTACTTTTTAAACCAGAGTTTACTGTCACTTGAAATTTGAGTTTATTTAAAGCCTGCTGCATATGCCAATGACAGTTGCAAAGATACCCTGAGCCTAAAATAAAAGTCATGAAATGGGAAAAAAGTGGGACAGCTAGCACTGATAATGAATTGGCAATAGAAAATTCTTCTATCACTGGCACTGCTAAAATACTGAAATATCTAATGTTACCTCTCTGAACTTACAGAGTCATGATTTTTGACCCCTCAAATTAAGTAATGGGTTTACCCATAAAGAGGAAGATTTGGACTGATTTGGAGCATGTCCCTTCCGGACTTACAGATTTTAGAAAATAACATATTGGAGGGGGTATGTCATGTATCTTTCCCCCAATTTTTCACACTAATAATTTCAGACGGCATACAAAATTTGACATTTTACTTACTTTCAATGAGTTCGTCAACAGTGGTGTGCTTCACAAAAGCTACTTGTCCTTTCTCAATGAGACATCTGAAGCAAAACAGAATATGCATGTATCTGAATGTAATTATGCTCTGCGAACCATGTATCATATACATATATGTATAATATATATATATATACACTTTTCCCCCCCTGTAATATGCTTTTGAATCCCTTTATAGTCTCGGGGGATATTTAGAGAAGATATACTTACTGGACTCTGATTTTTTTCAGAGGACAGGGAACCAGGATGGTAATGAAGGGGGTCACACTTGAGGAACCCTCAGAATGGGGGGAAGTTGTGTGAGCCCCTGGTCAAGACTCTGCAGTGACATCTAGTACAGTTAAGCTGATATCATTGCAGTAATCATAACACCAGTGGCAAAACCATGATGGAGGTAGATAAACCAACTTTTGGGAAGCACTGGTATAAACTGCACCCTTCTTATCACATTTTATATGAATGCTTTAAATGATTCAGTCTTTGGTCCTGAAGACAAGTGGAAGAAATAATGCACTTTTTTACACTTAGAGTTACATTTTTGTATCTTTATATCTTTCACCAGTGGCACAGGATAAGGAGGCAAAGCCAATGCAACACAAACAACTATGTCCATACTTCTGGGTTCATAGGCACAACAAAAGTTAGGACATATGGAATAACTAATCAGATGCCCAGCCATTTATTAGGAGTCCCCTTACTCTACAGTTCTACTCCCTCTGACATGATCAGACGCCAGTGGGTATCTGTTCACCTCTTTGATGACTAGAGATTCACACAGGAGACACCAAAACTCATAGTAGGCTTGTACATTGGTGGACACAAAAAGTGAGTATGTATTTTGCACCTGGTAATGTGTAGGCCTTTGCTGGCATGTTGTGTCTGTCAGGAGCATCTAGCGCTCCTGATCTATCACAGCTGCTGGTCTCATTCCAGTATCCTGGTTTTGGCTATGATGCACTCTCTCTGTCTGTCTGTCTCCCTGCAAGATGATTGATGTGGCCAGTTTCTGGGTGGAGTGCAAACCTGATTTAAGCCAGCCAAGCCTGCAGTCTAATGCTTGTGATATTGCATTTGTAATTCATGCTCCAAGATCTCTGTCTGTCTGTTCTGCTCTGCTGTTTAGATTCCCTTGTTGACAAACTAGGATTTGATATCAACTATCCTCTGAACTCCGCCTGCCTTTTGACTACAGCTCTGATCCTGACTATTCTGAACCTTGCCTGCCTTGTACCTTCACTGTCATTGAACCACTCTGCCTGTCTGCCATCCATAAGTACCTGCTTGCTGTGCTCAGTTTGCACCTGCCCCACGTGGTAGCCAGGCACTATAGCATTGTGTATAAGTTCTGGGGACAACCGAGTACTGGTAGGCCTGCTTGCTTTATGGGAAAGGGGGGCTGCTATAGGTGAAGAACACAGAAGCTAGCTATAGTGCCTGTCCATCTGCATTAGGAGTAAGCATGACAGTGTCCTGCACAAATTCTAGTTTATTATAGAAACAGATACCTTCCTATGGCCAGTATAGGTTGACCTTGGGTAGGAAGATCAGAGATCATCAATGGCATTTCACACAGTTCTATAGTTAGTCAAAAATAAAAAAAAAGCATATCCATCAAATTCAACCAAAAGACAAACATAGATTAATTGAAATCCTTGCTTCCAGAACTGTAATCTGGTGGTTGACCCTTATAAAGTCTGTTTCAATATGCTTCCTGTTATTTCTTATACAGTAAATATTATTAGTAAACTATATACTCTATTTCCACATTTAGAAAGACAACTGTCCCCTTTTTTGAAACAATTTACTGAGTTAACTAAACTAGATACTGTAGAGTTTCATGCCAAATGCACTGTTGAGTTTCTTTGCATCTCCAGCTAGATTTGTTACATATATATATATATATATATATATATATACACACACACTGGGTATAGAAAAGAATCACCCCCCTTTAAAATAATCACATTTTGCTGCTTTGCAGCCTGAAATTAGACAGACACAGTTTATGTTTTATCCAGCTGTATAACACCAACATGTCAGAAAAAAGAATTAAAAAAAAGAATTACTGAGTTGGAAAAAGGATCACCACCTTGAGTCAGTATTTTATTGAACCACGTTTTGCTTTAATTACAGCCTTATGTCTCTACTAACATTGCACATCTAGACTTTGCAATATTTGCCCACTCTTTACAGAACTGCTCAAGTTCAGTTACATTTGATGGTGGCTGTTTGTGGACTGCAGTCTTCAAGTTGTTCCACAGATGGGGTTTAAGTATATAATATAATATAGTCTGGGCTCTGACTAGGTCATGCAAGGACATTCACCTTTTTCACCTTCAACCACTGTGTGGTCATTTTTGCTGTGTGCTTTGGGTCATTGTCATGTTGAATGGTAAACCTTCTTCAAATTGGCAACTTTCAGGCAGAGGGCAGCAGATTTTCCTCAAGAATTTGACCGTATTTTGTCCTATCCATTTTTCCTTCTATCTTGATAAGTGCTCCAGTCCCTGCTGCAGAGAAACACCACCATAACAGGATATTGCCACCTCCATGCTTTACTGTAGGCATGATGTTATTTGGATGGTGAGCTATACTGGATTTCTACCAGACTTATCGTTTAGTGTGTAGGCCAAATTATTCAATTCTAGTCTCATCTGACCAGAACACCTTTTTCTATGTGGCCTCTGAATCTTCAAGCTTTGTTTTGGCAAAGCTCAGTGGTGACTGCATGTGGCCTTTCCTTGGGAGTGGCTTTTTTCTTGCAGCCCTCCAATACAAGCCACATTTGTGAAGAATTTGTGACATTGTTGTCACATGTACACAATGAACACTCTTTGTCATTAATTCCTGTAACTGTTTTCAGAAATGCTGTAGGCCTCTTGGCAGCCTATCTGGCCAGTTTTCTCCTGGGTCTTTTATCCAGCGTGGAGTGAAGTCCTGATCCAGGGAGTGTCTGTGTTGTACCAAATACCTTCCACTTCTTAATAACATACTTCACTGTGCTTCTAGGTGCCTCTGCATTGATAAAGCCTTTGAACGTTTTTTGTATTCATCTCCTGACTTGTGCCTGTCCACATCTTTATGCTGAAGATCTTTTGACAGGGCCTTGCCACCCATAAATAATTGTTTGCTTCTGCTGCACTATCAGGGAATGAAATGCACCAGGAAAGCTCTTTTCATGATGAGCTAGTCAAAATTACCACAGCTGATAACAGTTGAATGTCAAACGGTGTTGTGTGCCATAGAGAAGGTGATTAGCTGTACCTGATTGAGTTTATAGGGAATTTTTAGGAGGGGGGGGGGTGATCTTTTTTCCAACTCTGGTTTCTGTTTTTTACTTATTTTTATTTTTTTCTGGCATTTTGGTGTTCTATCTGAATTTCACTAATAAAAAATAAATACAGCTGGATAACACAAAAACTGTATCTGCCTGCATTTCAGGCTGCAAAGCAACAAAATGTGATTGTATTAAAGGGGTGTGTGTGAATCTTTTCTATACCCACTGTATATATATATATATATATATATATATATATATATATATATATATATATATATATATATATATGTATATGTATATATATATAAATATACACACACAAATTTGCTTAGTTAAAAGGTTGAACTACAACCCATGCCCATCAAGTTACAGCTAAGTTTTGCTACCTGACCAATAAGTAATCTAGTATTGAATAAAAATAATATTATAGATAGATAGAATGTTGTAGCTTACAAGGTGGAAAACCACACTTCTATATTTTTTAGCATAATTTTAATTAAATCTTATGATGGATTTTTATTTTGTAATTTTTAATTTTTTCTCTCTTTGATTGATTTTTCTATCCTAAAAATAACTGTTATTCACTAATCTTGTTTAACTATTTGGTTTACTTCATCACAGTTATAATCCTTCATTCCATTACCTGAGGGCACCTTCATAACCATGATATGGCTCTCTGCTATTTGGAAGGCATTTTGATTTATCATTTCCAGCGCATAGCTTGCAGAGGTTAGAATTAACATCAGCTCCAGGAATACAGCTCTCCTTGAAGAAGGTTGCTGCCAAAATAAATGACAGTGTCAACATGTTTGTAGAACAATAAAAAGAACCCTCACCCTTTCAATTATGATGCCTTAGTTTTGGATGCCATCAGGTACCTCTCTGATTTCTTAAGATTTTGGTTATGCCAAATGTTCTTCCTTTCCCTTTCATACTATAAGTATAGTGTATTCTAGCTGCCACAGAATAAGCTTTTTCAAGGAAAAGTGTAGAGGGTCCAGGTGTTTCATTGAGGCTATCTGGGACCTCACCAGCATAATATGCCCAACCTTTATGTTGGGGGGAATCTAGTGCCTCTGCCTACATTGATGGCACTGGTACCTGGTCCCATAATGAAACAAGTGCACTCTTTTAGTAAATGTGCAATCGCAACAGCTGACTTTGGAAAATGTCAGTGTATGCAGTTCAACATGAGTTCAAGGTGGAACAAGAGGGACTTGTAAAGAAGCTATGATGAAATATTGTTTTTCCCTGCATGGCCAAACAGAGCAAAGAAAAGGTGATACTACCTGGGAATTGGGCGGTATGTGATCCCTTTAATTTTTACTGTATAGACTAAGAAATGGCTCTGCTTAAGGATTTTTAAAGGCAACCACCATTTCCACAATAATTTTATAAGTAGTATTATTTATGCATAACTGAATTAAAGGGGGTGCTAGAAGTCTAGAAATATGTTGACATCCTAGAAAAAAAAACACACTTTAACTCAAATATGCCATTAGAGTTATGCTGACCACAACTTTACTAATAATACAAATAATTTATAACTTAATATCAAATTAAAGATTTGCATTAGCATTCCAGAATTCAATAACATAAAATGAATAAAAAGAAAATGGGTCCTTAACAATGGCCTTGTATTATAACTTCACTGTAGTTCAGTGCCAGCCATCAGCCACACCTAAACAGTTCACTGGGAACACTATATCCAGCTCCAATGATCTTTTATCGGCCACTTTACATAAAACTGTGAAGTTAGTTGTTCATAACGCCAACCATTTTAACAATAGTTGTGACCATGCAAGTAGAAACAACACCCACAAAAAATGACCTGGAAAACAAGCCTTCCACTTTAGCATTGCCAATCACCTGTCCATTCATTAGCAATACTACCCCCACAATGTAACCACTCCAAAGCCAACTAGACATGCTAATGTAATGCCTTACAGAAAAATTAGCTTTGATGTAACAACAAGGGTTGTACTCCCTTAACTGTTCCAGCTGTCTTAATACCTACTGTTTTTCTGTCCATTCACACTGACACTATCCAGCCCCCCCCCCAGATAGCTTAATTATCCCCTTTCCCGCTTTAACAGCCTGTCTAGATAACTTTGACTAGCTATACTATCGCATAGGGTAATTTTTGCAGCACTGAGATAAAAAGGGAGTGGAGTTCAGTTACATGGTTTCTTAGCAAACTGATAAAATGTTGCCTGAAATTTTAAATTATCCAAATAAGGTAGGCTCACTAATTAAAGGCGAAGTATAGCCAAAGCAATTTTGGCTATACTTCTATGGAGTTAGTTCTGCACTCCTGTGATCCGTTTTCAGCTGACAGCAGGCTGAAACCCACTGACTTTAATGTTGGGATCTACCCAGATTACAGACCAGCAACTGGATCAGCCTCGTTGCACGCCACTGATAGATTGAGCTAACTGCTTTTGCAACCTCCACATCCCATCACTCCAGACTGCTGATCACTCAATTTTCAGTATTCAGTGAGCAGAGAGCCGCTAACTGTCAGTGTCTCTGCTCTGCCCCTCCAGTGCCCACTGGAGTGACGGGCTTTGGGTAGAGGACAGAAGCAGTTAGCTCAAGCTATCAGTGGTGTGCAAAGAGGCTGAGTCAATTGCCAGTCTGGAATCTGTGTGGATTCTGACATTCAAGTCGGAATCCTTCCAGATTCTGCACTTGCTCAGTGATGTCAGGTGACAGTGGGCTTTAGCCCACTGTCAGCTGAATAAGGGTCACAGGAGTGCAGAGCTAAGTGAACTCCTGTTACCCACAGGTGAAGTTGGGCCAAAAAAGCTTTGGCCATACTTTCTTTAAAATTGAAAAATGTAAAGTAATGCACTTGGAGCTTAAAATATGAATGCAAGTTACTTGCTAGAAGAAGATCTCTGCAGGAATTGAGGATGTGAAAGGATCTGGGGTCCTAGTAGATCACATAATCAACAATAGCATGCAATGCTAAGCTACACAAAGCAAAGTCAGCAGACTATTAGTATGAATTCAAAAAGGGTATCTACTCAACAGATAAAACTATGATTCTACCACTTTACAAAACCTTGTGTCAGCCACATCTTGAGTAGGGAGACTAGTTTTGGTCACCAATCCTCAGGAAGGATGTCCCTGAAATGGAGATTCCAGAGAAGGGCAGCAAAGAAAACTAGAAAAGGTACAATTTCTGGGGAAATTTCACCACAAAAAACGCGATATTTTGAAACGTTCCACAAATTAATAGCAATCCGATTGGGAACAATCCGCACGTTTTGATATATTACTTGTCTTTGTAGTGTAAAAACTGTGGGAGGAGTTAGCGTGGCAAATTTGGCTATAATAAGAATAAGAATATATATGTGAGATAACAATAAGTGTTCTTGCAAGAACACTTAATAAGGGGGCTGGAGCACCTCAGTTGTGAGGACTGACTTTGAAATTGAAACTTATTCTCCCTGGAGAAGAGACCACTAAGAACGGATATGACCGTGATATACAAACCTTTAAATGGTGGCAACAGCATTGTGAGAAAACTATTTAATCTAAGATTTCTAAAGAAGACATGCCCACACAATGAAGTTCAACAAGAAGCAATTCAAACTTAAACGATAACTTTACCTTTTTAATAAATTAATAAAAAGCACATCTTTTTGTAGGAAAAAAGTATATGCATTTACTATTTTTTTACTTGGAGCCTGTAACGCATTGCATCTGCAATCAGCAGATCATGGGTGCCATGTAGGACTCCTGCAGACTTGTCAGTGTATCTGTGTGTTCTTACCTTGTACAGGTAGGCAAATACACACTGACAGGAAAAGAGAATGGCCAACCACAGTACTAAACAGTTCTGTGGTAATTCATTGAGAACTACAAGCCAATAGCCACAAAGTAGTTTTGTGGTAGTTGTAGTTTTCCAATTCACACAGATCAAAAGGAACCCCCAATAGTAATACAGGACTTTTAAGGCAACTTCATAAAGGACTAAGGTAAGAAACAAAGACTTTTTTCAATTGTTTCCAGTTCACAGAACACTTTTTTTCAGATTGTGATGAGAGCTAGAGGGGGGTGGTGGTGGTGGTGGAGAAGATCCCCCACTAGCTGTCACAATGGGAGATCGGGGGATGGTGCAATTGTTACACCTTGTATATGGGTGTAACATGTTGTAAAAGGTTAAAAGGTGAACTTATCCTTTAAATTGCATAAGGGGTTGTTTACTGTTAGAGCAATAAGGATGTGGAACTCCTTTCTACAGTGTCAGTGGGAAGTGTAGATAAATCCCCAAACATTTCAGATGTGTTTCTTAGCTAACATAATGTACAAGAATATGGAAAATTGTAGTGCCCTAAACACATACAGTTGATAAGGTTGAATGAAGACACTGGTCCACCCAGTTTGACCTATGTATATACTAACTTACACAAATCACAAACTCCAGTTTCCTTCTGAATGAAACCAAGAGGGATAATATAGCCAGCGGTGCGTCCATAACCTGTGTGGCAAGTCTTCAGATCTCGTAGATTTTTTAATGTGATGTCTTTGTCCTTATTTTTTACGACAGCAACAGCATAGTATATGCCTTGATGGAGATCAAACGAGACATTAATATTTTGATATTTAGGAAGTAGATCTTCCAAAACACAAAAAACTTATATACAGTAGCTTGGTGCAGAACAACAGTGTCTCAAAACAGTATAACCAGTTTACATGTGCCAAAACCCATGCATGCATAACAAAAGGAACAGATATAGTCTTTCAATTATATAATGAAAATGTGACTATTCTGTAAACATGCACATTCTCTTTAAGAAACACTTTGTTGCTGTGAATAGACACGTGCATTTTGTAATGAATTAATTTTGTAATGAAATCTTGATTTTCAGAGATTCGGATGTATATGAATCTCCAAATGGACACAGTAATTAATGTCAACAAAAAAAGTTATAATGAAATTAACAAATGCATTTGTTTCATTTGGATGATGTCACATGATATGATAGTAATTTGGGCCCATGGGGAAATTAATACATTTTTTAAATTTGTTCAATAATGCGGGGTTTAAGTAAATTTGTGATTTAAATTTAATTCAGTATTCATATATTGAAACTATTCAGAAGGATTTGATATTTTCAGACGCAATGGAATAAATAATGCTCGAAATGACTGCTATTCTGCCTATTCACAGCTAGACATGTGCAAGCCAGAAATTTTCATTTTGTTTGTATTCATTCATTGAAGAATTTAATTTCGCCATATTTGTTATGTTGAACCAATTCGTTTTTTTGGAATTCGGTATTTTTGGAATTTGTTTCGTATTATCATTGGTAAGGGTGGATTTGAAAAATAATAATAATTTGTATTTGTCACAGCCAGTCAGTTCAGTTCCATAGTCTAATGCAATGCTTAGGTTTGAAAAACTCAAGGCCACTAAATTTAGCATTATTTATTCCATTGCGTCTGAAAATATCAAACCCTTCTGAATAGTTTCAATATATGAAATTTGAAACCGAAAACTAATATATAGCAATGTTCTCAAAAAACTGCAACATTTTTCAAATCCACCCTTACCAATGATAATACGAAACAAATTCCAAAAATACCGAATTCCAAAAAAACTAATCAGTTCAACATAAATATGAAAAAATGAAATTCTTCAATGAATGAATGCAAACAAAATGAACATTTCTGGCTTGCACATGTCTAGCTGTGAATAGGCAGAATAGCAGTCATCTCGAGGTTTTATGCATGTCTACTTATGATGTTGGCTGGTGAACGCCATCAGTACACTGGAGTTTGCACATCTACACATTACAAATCAAACTCAAGGCTTAAATATAACAAAGTACCTTTTGTATTTGTCTTTTTTTGTTTGCACACTTCAGCTGTTCAGAGATTAAAAAGAAGACAAGTATAATACATAATATTAAAACAAGCACATTCTGTTACATGAAATTAGAAATACATTTCCCCAACATAAACCCTTTCCTCTATTTCTGCTTCCTACATAAAACTAAGATAATGACAGAAGCAATAAACAGTTACTAAATACATACATACACACAAATAGATATGTGCAGTTTAGGAAACTAATGCCTTGATATTGGCCTATTGGTTGAAATGCTTTGAGCGGAGCTTGTGCTGATGTTACTTTCGCCATGAGCAGCTGAATAAGGAGGTGTTTTACATGTTATTTACATTTACACTTATGTGAGTATTTTATCTTAAACTTGGCTGAATTAAATGGCAGTTCTGCACTATGGTATGTTTGTTTGTCTTTTACATGCACAAACACTGAGCGGAGTGGTGGTGCAGTACATGACCATTGGTTGTGTATTTTTGAGACTCATAAAGTGACTTTGGATATATACTGCTGAGACTTTCCATGTGACCTCGGAAAACTGTGGAAGGTTGACTGCTGATATACTATACAGTCATGGCCGAAATTGTTGGCACCCTTGATATTTCTCCAGGAAATCATGTATTTCTCACGAAACGTATTGCATTAACACATGTTTTGCTATACACATGTTTATTCCCTTTGTGTGTATTGGGACAAAACAAAAAAAGGGAGGAAAGAAAGCAAATTCGACATAATGTCACACAAACCTCCAAAAATGGGCTGGACAAAAGTATTGGCACCCTTTCACAACTGCGGATAAATAAGAATGTTACAAGCATGTGATGCTCCTGTAAACTCACCTGGGGCAAGTAACAGGTGTGGGCAATATAGAAATCACACCTGAAAGCAGATAAAAAGGAGAGACGTTCACTTAACCTTTGCATTGTGTGTCTGTCTGTGCCACACTAAGCATGGACAACAGAAAGAGGAGACGAGAACTGTCTGAGGACCTGAGAACCAAAATTGTGGCAAAATATCAACAATCTCAAGGTTACAAGTCCATCTCCAGAGAACTAGATTTGCCTTTGTCCACAGTGCGCAACATTATCAAGAAGTTTGCAACCCATGGCACTGTAGCTAATCTCCCTGGTCGTGGACGGATGAGGAAAATTGATGAAAGATTGCAACGCAGAATAGTCCGGATGGTGGATAAGCAGCCCCAAACATGTTCCAAAGACATTCAAGCTGTCCTGCAGGCTCAGGGAGCATCAGTGTCAGCGCGAACTATCCGTCGACATTTAAATGAAATGAAACGCTATGGCAGGAGACCCAGGAGGACCCCACTGCTGACACAGAGACATAAAAAAGCAAGACTACAGTTTGCCAAAATGTACTTGAGTAAGCCAAAAGCCTTCTGGGAAAACGTCTTGTGGACAGATGAGACCAAGATAGAGCTTTTCGGTAAAGCACATCATTCTACTGTTTACCGAAAACGGAATGAGGCCTACAAAGAACAAAACACAGTACCTACGGTAAAATATGGTGGAGGTTCAATGATGTTTTGGGGTTGTTTTGCTGCCTCTGGCACTGGGTGCCTTGACTGTGTGCAAGGCATCATGAAATCTGAGGATTACCAAAGGATTTTGGGTCGCACTGTAGGGCCCAGTGTCAGAAAGCTGGGTTTGCGTCCAAGATCCTGGGTCTTCCAGCAGGACAATGACCCCAAACATACGTCAAAAAGCACTCAGAAATGGATGGCAAAGAAGCGCTGGAGAGTTCTGAAGTGGCCAGCAATGAGCCCAGATCTAAATCCCATTGAACACCTGTGGAGAGATCTTAAAATTGCTGTTGGGAAAAGGTGTCCTTCCAATAAGAGAGACCTGGAGCTGTTTGCAAAGGAAGAGTGGTCCAAAATTCCGGGTGAGAGGTGTCAGAAGCTTATTGATGGTTATAGGAAGCGACTGATTTCAGTTATGTTTTCCAAAGGGTGTGCAACCAAATATTAAGTTAAGGGTGCCAATACTTTTGTCCAGCCCATTTTTGGGGTTTTGTGTGACATTATGTCATATTTGCTTTTCTGCCTCTGTTTTATATTTGTTCCAATACATACAAAGGGAATAAACATGTGTATAGCAAAACATGTGTTAATGCAATACCTTTTTTGTGTGAAATACTTGATTTTCAGGAAAAATATCAAGGGTGCCAACAATTTCGGCCATGACTGTATATGCTCTTTATAGACCACTTATAACGTGGGGTCTCATCATCTGGTAAGAGACCATTGTAACTGGTAGTGGTGATCTCACATGGTGGTTCACTTATGCAGTGGACACCTTGCAGACAGATTAATGGTGGTAGAACCCTCGAGGCTTCACATAATTTAAGTTAGAAGATTTAAACACATTGTCAGTGGACTTTTTTGTGAAAGTTATTGATTAATTTAGGATCATCTATTACATATTTAATGTGTCACTTTTTTATGCATTGAATTATATTTGGTTTTCATTTTTTAATATTTAAAGATTGTTTATGTTAATTGATAATTTGATACATTTCTATGGATTCATAGCAATATTTGCTATGACGTTTTGCAACAATTGAGATACACAGCACAACAATTTTTTCAGTAGCATTTTAGGAACCTGTCAGAATATATTCAGTTGTTAAGCCTGAAAAAGACACTTTAAAGTGTAATGGTCAGCAAAAACTAGTCCATATATACATCCCTGTTTACTAGTAATAGCTTGTAGACATACATATCGTGTAGACAGACATTACGAGAACTAATGGTATACTGCACTTAAAATGGAACTTAACAATATCTCTGCATCACAAATTGAAAATGCTATTTAATTTATTTTTAATATTCAAACCAAACTCCCCCATCCATCTATGTCCCCATGCTTTATTTTTCTCATAAATCACTCTGAAACCCTCCCCTCCAGCTTTCTAGTTGAGGCAATATTGTTTACGGTCATCATTGTACAGAGGGAGTGTGTAACACATCCAGTCCTTCTGCCCTGCTGCCAGGACCTCCCCTGTCCCAGTACTCTGCAATTCAGCTATCATTAATCAACGTGGCATTGCCAAGTGCACAGAGAAAGTTCCAACAGATGGATTGATAAAAAGAAGCAGTCTGGCAATGTTTACCAACAACATTCCTTAACCATGAATACAGAATCATACAAGAAAACATTCTTTCACTTTGTATATTTCTGTTTATTCATCTACAGATCAAAGGGATGAACTTCCATCAGCATATGAAGTCAGTTAAAGCAATGTGACAAGTAAAAAAAGTTTTTTAAATTAAATGTTCCTCTGTTTAACCCCTTAATAACTCTTAGTTTACTCCAATCAACCCTAATTAGTTCCATATTTTCCTTCTCCATCCAATTATTTTGCTGCTGATTTTTTGTGTGTGTTCCTTTCTATTTTATTAACTTTTTTTTTGTTTTTGTTTGTTTTGTTCGTTAATATTTTTACGCCTTTAGCATATATTTACACATTTCACATTTAAAAAAGTGAAACATTGAAAAAAACCCTCTTTGCTTCATTTGTAAAAAACATTGCAATAATTTGTACCAGAATCATAATTTTAGTGTCATTTTAAACAGGACAAATTAAAGAATGAAATGTGCCCTTTTGTGAAGTAATGCTATTTATTTTTAAACTAACACTGCTCTAAAAAGAGAGTGTGTTTTGTTACTTTTTTATGTTTGTTTGAGGATAGCGAAAAAAAAATGGTTACAAGACAATATTCACGAAAAGAGAGCCTTGTTTGTCCTTAAAAAAATGTATTATATTATTATCTTTAGTAATGACAAAGTTATTGCCAAATAAACAGGCCCATAGCAGAAATGTAAAAACTGCTCTGGTCCATAGGGGGTGAACAGCTGAAAGAGGCAAAGTGGTTGAAAACAATAAGCTAAGGTCAAAGTGAAGTATGAAGTTCTGGGTATGTAACTCACACTACTGAAGCCATTGGACCCACAGACAAACAACCAAGGCTAAATCATCCACAAGACTGCCTAAGGCAGGAGCCTAGGACATGGCGAATGATCAGGGGGTCCAGCTACAACTTTCAAGCTTTTACAGTAAAACATGTGGATATTGGAATCAGCTGAAGCCATGAACTTGTCTGTTATTTAACAGGGAAAGTTAGTGTCTGAAGAGAAGAGCCTTGACAATTCAGACAATGCAAATTGTGCAGCTTTTTGCAACCTTATTAATGTAAAAAAAATGAAGGAATGAGTGGAAAGGTAGGAGGTATCGCCAACTGCAGCCAAAGTATTCCACCCAGTACAAGTTTTCCTTTGAAGTTTGTTCTTGCTAATAAACAAGAAAACAGAGCCAGTGCTGTTTATTAGTGATGGGCCGAACACCCCCTGTTTAGTTCACGGTCGAACATTCGAACCTAACGAAAGTTCGACTGTGAACTTCAAACAGAGAGGAAAATTTACTAAGTGGTGTGCATGAGTATGCGGTAAGATACGGCACAGCTACTAAAATACTGCATTAGGTATATTATTAAGTCATGCAGTATTTTAGTAGTGAAAACATTTTTTCATGCTGACAGCTGAATGTAAAAAGAACTGCCAGCACTGCCCAGCAATTAAATTTTTTTTATAAAATGTGTGGGGTCCCCCCCATCCATACAAAGCCCTTCAGGTCTGGTATTGATTTTGAGGGGTACCCCACACCAAACTTTTTTTAAAATTGCATGGTTGCATGGGGACCCCACCGAAATCCATACCAGACCCTTTTTAGAGCATGCAGCCTGGCAGGTCAGGAAAGGGGGAGGATGAGTGAGCACCCCCCGAACTATACCAGGCCACATGCCCTCAACATGGGGGGTTGTTTTTGGGCAGGGGGGACAAGGGCCTTTTCCTCACAACTGTGACCGGTAGTTGTGGGGGTCTGCGGGTGGGGGTCTTATCAGAATCTGGAATCCCCCTTTGACAAGGGGGCCTCCAGATCCTGCCCCCCATGCGAATAAATATGGGGTACATGGTACCGCTACTCATTCACAAAAAAATTATAGTGTAAAAAATGACAGTCTTTGACAAGTCCTTAAAAACAAAAAAAAGAATGTCCCCCAAAGTAGATCCAACATCAATCATGAAGCCCGCCACCACCACTGACCCGAAAAAAGAAAAAAAAAAAACACTCCACTCTTGATGCTGGCACCCGTCGTCTCACAGCTGCGTCGGGATAACAGTTCTTAAATATCATTACATCACCGCTGCCCCCTTTTGACATCATCATGCGCTGTGATTGGCCAAAGCATTGCACCTGACCTGTGGTCCTTTGGGCAATCACAATGAACTATCAGGGGGCAGTGCATTGTGGGGTACGTCGGGCGAAAAGCCTGCTGAATGCCCTTACTGTTTGTGTGTTTGCCGAACACATGAATGGCAAATGTTTGACTCCAACATCATGCCCAACACAACTGTTTATTCTTATAGTCAGACAGTGTCTACATTTTGTGGATTGTGTGGTACCCATGTTTGTAATGACTTTGTGTATTACAACTAACTATACTACTCTGTTAGCTTTGTTATATCTTTTTGTCTTACCATCATAAATTTCCTGCATTGCTGGGACTAATCCACATGCCCCTGCTGTATACAGGTATCCACCATCAAGACCGACAGCATCAGCTACACCTTGCTGCAAAAAAAAAAACAGTCACCAAAATGTCACTCAAAAGCAGAACATCACACCAGCACAGTACTCTTCTAATAAATTAGGGGAGCCAACTTAAGCTTTGGCATACACATGAATGCACAGGTATACACACAACACCCACTTAAAGAATAAGTAAACCCAGCATTTCATATTCCTGATGTGTACAGTACCAGCTCTACCATGTACTTGTATGAAAAAATTATACTGTTCTCTTTGTATTGCATTCTTTGCATGAAATCCCTGGTGTTCCAGCTAGTCCCTCTGCTTTCCTTTTAAACACTGACCATACTAAGCAGGAGCGCACAGTGTGGTCAGTTCTTTAGATAAGCTGGGAACTCAGCCTGTTCTCCTCCAATGATCAGACTTGTCCTGACACAACCATTCACTGGAAAGTTCAGTGTGCTGTCCTCTCCTAGCTCTTATGCAGCTGAAAACAGAGGGTATGTGATTACTTATAAAACAGAGGGAAAAATGTTATTTAGAACGTTTTTTAAATCACATTTATGGCTGTAATGCTTACAGCAGAATATAAAAGGTGCTCTTCGGCAGCTTAATGGAAAACTCCAGTCATGACAAAATTGCCAGTAAATTTACAGAATGCTATAAGGACTTGGAATTATTTTGAGCTGACAAATCATCTGTGTTGGAGGGTTTGGAGTGCCTGTTTTCTCTCTGTATTCCTATTTTACTGGAGTTTTGAATTTTCTTATTTTGACCTTTCATTTTTACTATTCATCTGTTTAAACCCCTATCCTAGCAAGTCTGCATAGGTTCCATTTTACTGATGTTTACTTACTTCACTTTAATGTTTGGTATCCCTTCAGTCAAAAGAAAGCAATTCCAACATGTCTCTGTGCTCCAGTGTATCAACACACAATTCAGTAAGAATATGCCCATATTTTTATTGTATTGTGTGTTGACAAGCTGGCCTGGACTGGACAGTTTCATGAAATAGTAATGTAGGAAATTGTAGTGGATTGGCAGCAGAGAATGCCTCAAGAGTTGGGTAATTGAAGAAGGCCTATTCAACCATAAATTCGAATTTGTGCCCATAGGTTTCTAGCAATTTCTCACTCACCAAAACTTTTGTAATGCATTCTTCTGCATTAGAAGCTTCAACGCATTCAATGCTTCCTTCGCTTGCAACACTCCATTTGTCACACTTTTGCTTCTCCTCTGTGCTTTGTGTGCACCAGCGGATTGAATTCTCTGATGGAGGCTCCATCTCTGCATTAAAAGTGATGGAAATTGTATTTAGAGATCATTAATACTTGTTGCTGCTAAGAATCTGCAGCTTAGGTCCATAACTAGTGTTTTATTGATGGTGCTGTACACATTCTGTCTACCTGTAGCCAGGTATTGGACAACAGAAACCTAAAAACTGAGACATTTCCCTCTTTACAATCAGTTTGATTTCACTTTTTACAGCTGTGCTGGATGTTGTATTGCACTATCCCCTCCTCTAAAAAAAGGGGGAACAATAGCCAGTAAAGCTTAGGGATGTTTATGCAGAAATATGGGGATCATGGGAATTGGAGTCTGAAACATCAATAACAGAATCGAATTTATGGACCTTTACAATACAGTTCCCATAGGACATTATGGAGGAAGGAGAGTGGTGAGGTAGCTTTTAATAGACTATTCTAAGAACATCTTCCTGTTGGCACTAAGGGGAGCAATAAGAGCAAATTTGCTGCATATGGACCAGACTGCTGAGAGGTCAGGCCAGCGGAGACACCCGTGGCACCACACCACAGACTGCAGCAATCACATCTGCACCATTTCCACAGGGAAATCCTCTCACCCTCTACTTCCCACAGCTAAATCTACAGGGGAATTCTGTAGAGAGACTGAGGGGGCCCTCCTTTCTACAGGAAGAGTTCACAGCTACACCACAGGGACTGGTGAGAGAGCTCAAATTGTTCACATTGCTAGCAGGGACTGAGTTACTGGAGGTATGATATTAGGTATATCACACATTTACAGTATCTTCACTGACCCTATACTGCACCTGTATAGAACCCTTATTGCACTTTTACTGCACCTATACTGAATGCTTCTTAAAGGGCCCCAATGACAGCCAGCAGAAGAATACCAAAAGGGCTGCCCCTCTCATAAAACCAGGATGCAGTATAGGTGCAGTAAAGATGAAATAAGGGTGTGGTACACTGGCAGGATACAATCCCCCTTTGTCCCCTTCTCCCCTCTCCTTCATTTCTATGAACATTGTACATGCAGCTGGTCTAGGCCTAGTATAGTTGCTGTTAATGCACTTTGGTAGTATAGTTCTTGTGTTTGGTAAATAAAGCTTCAATATTTAATAACTCCCAAAACAACCTAATCAAAATGCACTGGATCTAAAGTCTTCAAAGGTACTATTTTACATGGCCATATCTTGTATGATTTATCCTCAGCAGCAGACCACTGCCTTGAAATGTCGAGGTCGGCAGGAGGAACCACTGAGTACTGAGTAGGACTAGAAATGAAATACTCTTGGCAGAGATTTTTTTATGAGGAAGACTTCAGACAGCAATTTTTCTGGTTAAGAGCAGCAAACAGCAGTGCATTCTGTAGGAGAGGTAAGTGTTCACTTTTTCCTTATATGTGGCTCTTTCATGGTCAATTTTTGTTTGACAACAGTGCCACTTCGTAAATAAGTAAAAATGTACACATTTTGAAATGCAGAGACATGAAAACATCCTTAAAGTAAATCTATTCCCTGCTAATGGAAACATCAAGGGCAGGATTTGGATTTGACGTCATCACGCACAGCTGTGGTTGGACTCATGGCTTGGAGATTACAGCTGAAGACAACCAGGCATATAAACAATGTGCCAATATACCTGTGTTGGTGGCAACACATGTAAATGTGAGTTGCTTGATGTTTTTATGCAGTAAAACGTTTTTAATGGTTTTATGCTATGGGAGCTTCCCTCTTCTTTCTTCCTTACTGATGCGACTGATTGAGTTATATGAGTGAGCGGTTCTGAGAAGCCCTATGAAAAAGGACCATGAGGCTGTAGATCGTTACCCCCAGAGCATCCCGCGCTTTATCTGGTTAATGATTTAACCAGCATATGGTTCTGGTGACTTTATTTAGTTTGGTGGTGAAAGGGCACTATATTGGTAACACTAAGTAGATTTTGTTTGCACAAGAATTAAGTTATTTATTACTTGGTGGACTTTTTAAGTTATTTATTTATGAATGACATTATTGATATGCGAGACTAATGGAAAAATATTGTTCATAAGATTCCCTACATTATTTATCACTATTTGAGAGTTATATATTTTTGCACATTGCATTTCATACTTTGATTGTATGATTATTGTTTGATATTTTCATCCTCATTTCGCACAATTTGCACGTTGAACTTTAATACCTTTATGCATGTTTATATATTGATAGAATAAAGTTTTTTTTGATTGATTGTGGGTGGCGCTGTTCCATTTACCCATTAAACATCAACCACTGCCTCAATAATAATTTGTACATAACATATTGAACAAGTACTTTAGGGATAGCACTGCACAGCCCCGAAGTTTCTCCTCTTTTAACTCTGCAGAGCACTCGTTATTATTATTATAATACAGTATTTATATAGCGCCAACTGTTTGCTCAGCACTTTACAATATAACGGGAGACAATACAGCAACAATACAGTTCAATACAAGAGGGATAGGAGGGCCCCTCTTATAACACCATAGCTCTATATTTGCTGTATCATAGCCACCCTGTAAACATTTCAAGTAAATAACTTCACCCTTTATTGAGATTTTTGAATATTATTTGTTCATGCTGAAGACAACTATCTTAAGATCTGAGTTTTCCATCACGAAAATTGTTTGATAATAGTGTTAGAACGAAAAGTGTTTGATAATAAATCCTATTTATATTGCTATTTGAAGGTTAATAAAACAGTAGAATTGTCAATTTCTGACAAGTTTCATTTATCGCATTTATTTCATTTTGTAGTAAGATGCATTAAAAAAATATTCATACCTGATTTATGGGGCATTAGCATGCTCTGCCTGCCCTTTCAAACTGAATGGGCTGCCTTAACACAGTAAGCCTTAATAAAGGATACCACACTGCAGTAATGTGTGTTCTCTAATACAAAGCATAGTGTGTAGAAGACCTTAAACTTATGGTAGCAATAGCAGCCGTTCATATCTTAAAGGCCAAGACAGCAGCTTTGTACCATATAGGAAAGTTTGGACAATTCAGAAAATGGAATCTACAGAAAACAGAAATATCAATTTGGGGCAGACTGATTCTTTAGGCTTTATTTTATATGAACTTTAATTTTAAATACATAATAATTGGTTCATGAATTAATGTTTCCTTGTACCCACAAAAAATACATAAGTGAATAATTAAACATAAATTATATATATATATATATATATATATATATATATATATATATATATATATATATATACATATACATACATATATACATATATATATATATTCATCTTTTGCTTTTATTTTTCTCTTGCTAACACAGAACATATAAATGAAAAATGAGACATGTGGGCCACATACCATTACTCAGGGCTCTATTGGCATTTGTAAATCCTCTTCCCAGATACAGGAAGGAGTTCATTGCTTTTGGAAGAGTAGTGAGGCTAGTTGAGGAGTCTTTGAACATCAAATCCCTTCCATAAGGAGAACTGAACAGTTTGCATTCTGTTTTTTTCTAGAATAAACAAAAATGGGCAGTAATTGGATACTGTATATATGCATATGTTTAGAGTGATCCTGTCAGCCATTTTCATTACCAGTTATATGCTATTACCTTTTGTAATAATCCACTCATGGCTGACCTGGGTCACAGCTTGTGGACATCTAGTTCTCCCCTCTCTCCCGGCGTTTATAGATTTAGAGCTGATTAATTTTGTTCTCCATAGCCAACTCAACATTTCCTTGCACTGCAGCTGTGCTGCATCCTCTACACTTGACCTTATTAACAGATTTTAGAGTGAAGCCAGGGCTTCCAGCCTTTGCAGCCTCTTTCACTTGGGGTGGATTCTGTGCAGATCAGCTGGGGATCTGCTCACAGATCCTCTTCTAATTGGAGCAGGGTGGGTGGATGGCACATTTGTGCCCACTCAGTTTTTGCTGATAGGACACAAACAGACCCCACTCTGCTGTATGGGCATCCAGATGTAAACAGACTCCACTGTCCATTTATACCTGACTACCCTCCAATCCTATCCACCTAAATGGAAGAGGACGGATCCCTTTCCATTTTTTTCTAGTGGACTGGATCAGACCCTGAAATAGACACAAGTCTGTTTACACCCACTTGTCCATAGGGTGCATGGACCTTCTGATCAGGTCCACCTGAAAAACTGACAGGCAGACCTGATCAGATTGCCTGTGTGAGAGGGGCCTGACTTAGTCTGACTTCCATCTGGAGTACTCCTGTAGATTATCTGGGCATCTTCTGAACTCTCCTTGTCTGCACTGGTCCAGATTATCTACCTATGGTTTCTACTATTGTTAGTTTTTTGCACTGACCATCTGTCTGAGGTTTCTGTATCTATTGCTTCAGCATCTGAATTACCTGTATTGGTATGTTAACAGCACAACATCTGTACCATCAGTGGTTCTGGTGAAGATCTGATACACAGGGCTGTTCAAGAGTCCTGCACCACCTTGTGTTGACATGAACTGTGACGACTTTATTAAGTCTAAAAACTCCTTCTCCGTGCACCTCTCTTGTTCAGTTTTTCTTTATTAGGAGCCTGTTTCTTCTGTTTTCTGAGCTAAACTTTGACAGCCTGAAAAAATCCTGTCCGTGAAAACTATCCTTATTATCAAGTCATAATGTAATTAAATGTTATTAAAAGTTACCTTTCCTTTTCAATTGCAATGCAGCACTGTAATGTTCTGTAAAATGCAATGCAATATGGCTACCTTGAGGCCTTCTGTACAGAGATGGTGTACAGAATGCCCCATGAAAATCTTATGTCCTGCTTGTGTGATTGGCTTTCTGATTTTCCCAGAAGTCTGCAATAAGATACACGTCAGATTTGTGGTGTCCCCTGCAACAAAAATGTAATTTTTGACAAGATACTCCCAAAAGGAAACACATCTAAAGGAATGCAGACCCTGCCAGTTTTTTCATTAGAGCTTTGCAGATGCAGCTGCTCATTGCTAATTATAAAACCACTCCCATACAGATTCACTCTGTACAAGGACACAGTCAAACAAACAGCTCAGAATAACAAAAGATAGGAATCTGCAAAAAACGTTTTGTAAAATCCTTGCAATGTACAGTATATAAACCACCCAGAGGATAATTTATTTTCTCAACAGAAGTGAAGTTACTCTTTAACTTTTGAATTCAGGGAAACCAGACCCCCTGTTAATGAAATTAAACTAAGCAATATGTTGGAGACTGTGGTACCAACTTTTGGGTCATCATCATCAGGAACAAAAGAACCCAAACATCCATTGGCTCCTTTGGGGGTGGCACCACATACAGTATTTAACTTTTTTTTTTAGGTTTAGATATACTTTAACCACTTGCCGTCCGGCCGCTGTATATAAATGGCCGGATGTGGCAGTCCAAGGGCAGGTTGTCGTTCATAAACGGCGACCGCCATTTTGGACTGTACGCACTCCCTGGGAGCGTGCAGCACCACGATCCAGTGCCCGCTGTGTCCTCCGGACACAGTGGAACACTGATCGTCGTAAGGGACCTCTGTGTGAGGTCCCGATCATGTGATCACTGATTGGCCAATCAGTGATCACATGCAGAGTAGTAGGCAAGATGTCACTTCTGACATCATTGCTTACTACGTGTGAAATCTGTGAATGATCACAGAGGTCACATGGTACAAGGCTATTCACAACAGCCTTGTACCCTGTGAGAAGCTGTGACCAATCACAGCTCACACAGTAGTTCTCAATGGCTGCAAGAATGCAGCCAGAGAGAAGTAGAAATTATTGCTTTTACAGCCTTTATGGGTGTAAAAGCAATCAGTGTAAAAAAAATAAAAAATCTTCATAACCCCCCACAAGTAGTACAGTATCACCATGGTGACACTGTACTGCTAGGGTGACAGTATGTAGAAAAACAAAACAAAACATAAATAATAATATAAAAAAATAAAATAAAAATGTAAAAAAAAATGTTTAAATTATAATTTTTGGTTATAAACTAATTTGGGTTATTTTTTTTTACTAAAAAGATAACTGAATACATTTTGGCCAAGATTTATGATGAAATATTATTTATTTGCAAAGTTTTATAAGAAAAACACTTTTTTACAAAATTGTTGGACTTTTTCATTTATAGAGCAAAAAAAATAAAAATCCCAGTGGTGAATAAATACCACCAAAAAAAAGCTTTATCTGTCTCAAAAAAATGCTAAAAAATTCATATGGGTACAGTTTTGCATGACCGCGCAATTGTCATTCAAAGCGTGATAGCGCTGAAAGCTGAAAATTGGCCTGGACAAGAAGGGGGTGAAAGTGTCCGGACTTGAAGTGGTTAACCATAACTTGGTCATGGTTCTGGTTTTCTGGATGTGCATGATGTCATCCACAGGGCATCACATTTGTTTAAAGGGTAACTCCATTTTCATTGGGAAAAATAGCAAAAACAAACAGTGCAATTGATATACAAGCCATATTGTAATAAAATGTTATTAAAAATTACCTTTCCTTTTTAATCTGCATTGCTGTAGTTTTCTGTAAAATTCAATGCAGTATGGCAACCTGGAGGTGTTCCATACAGCGTTGGTGTGTGGAACTCCTCCATTATTACATTACATTGAGTTTATATAGCGCCAAAGGGTTTGCTCAGCGCTGTACAATAGAGGGGAGGGGGGGGAATGTTATTTCCTGCTTGTATGATTGGCTCACTAATTTCCCCAAAAGTCTGCACTAAAATACAAGTCAGATTTAAGGCATCATCTGCAACAAACATTTCTATTTTGGTCAGTTACCCTCAAAGGGTTATTGAATTCAAAAGGGATTCAGTCCCTGAAATGTTTGCTCATTAGAACACCGCAAGTGTATCAGCTAATTGAAAAAGTCACTCAGATTCACTTTGCACATTGACATAACCAAACAAACAGCTATTTCTTCAGAGCAGAAACAGGTGGGAATCTGCAACAAAGACTGTTAAACATTGCAATGTACATAGATCACCCAGTGGAGATTGTTTGTTTTCTCAACAAAAGTGGAGTTACTTCTTAACTTTATTGGTGTAGGTACAACCTAGACAACCTAGGATTTTTCAGGTCCTCTTTAATAGCCTCTGAAAAGTATATTTAAGTGTATGTTTGTAAGCTATATAAAGTGGTTCCAGAAAAAATGTGTCTACAAGTATATACTTACACCTCCAGTAAATGTGCTTTTATAACTACTGTATACTGTTACTCTGTACAGAATACTCTGAATTTGTTATGGTGGAAAGAAATTGAATTTACCTGAGCTTCCTCAAGGAACTGAGTCACAGATCTGATTTTCTCTTCCCTGTTCACAGTAACCACAGCATGAGCCGGAATTCTTGTCCAGAAACATTCCTTGTACTTTTCAACTGGCTTCCTAGTATTGTCCAGGCACAGCAGTTCATAACCATTATGGTATTCAGCTGCAGATGAATGTAGATGCACAGTTAATGTCATAAGCAGAAAATTAATTGCTGCACTTCATGTTTTGTTGATTTTATAAATTAATATTATTATTATTATTCAGGATTTATATAGCGCCAACAGTTTGCTCAGCGCTTTACAATATAACAGGAGACAATACAGCAACAACACAGTTCAATACAAGAGGGATAGGAGGGCCCTGCTCCTTGGAGCTTACAATCTAGGAATGTGTACTACTTTTTATATCACAGAGAGCTAGCAGAACGTTAAAAAAAAACCTTGACAAAGCACAAATGCTGTTACATCTAACAACT
Organism: Staurois parvus; assembly: GCF_062004578.1. Taxonomy (NCBI): domain Eukaryota; kingdom Metazoa; phylum Chordata; class Amphibia; order Anura; family Ranidae; genus Staurois; species Staurois parvus. Next base: position 2,792,190 of record NW_028318066.1, read on the forward strand.
GAGGGGTGAAAGTAACCTGTGCTTGTTCCCTATACACCAGCAAAGTTGTGAAATTTCAGGAGATGTTTAGCAGAAATGATGATCAAAAAGTAGAATCATTGCATAGAATGTATCATAGTAATATTAAAGGCAATGTTTAAAAAAACAAAAACATAACAAACATGTTATACATACTTGCTCTGTGCAATGGTTTTGCACATAGCAGCCCCGATCCTCCTGTTCTCCGGTCCCCCGCTAGCACTTCTGGCCCCCCCCCCTCTGCCAAGTGCCCTCAGAGCAAGCAGCTTTCTATGGGGACACCCAAGTAGGATTGCTCCTGAGCTGCTGCAGCTCAACTCTTTTGGCTAATTGGCTCGCTGGCTGTGATTGACTGGAAAAACATAGCAAACTCTGTACTCCTGTGCTTGGGGATGGACTCAGCAAAGGCTATGGTAACAATTCAGAGGTCCTGGAAAATGCACTCTTTGCTGCCCTCAATGGACCAGGGTAGTTCAAAGTCAATGGATACAATGAAAACAAACAGAGGGCGCACCAGCCTAGTGAATTATTGTAAAAAAAAAATGTATTAAAAGGATAAAAAGTAAGTATCATACTCACAACTGACATACAGGACAAAGGCACATCACACTAAACAGTGGTGTCCAATCCACACTGCATATAAGTCCATAAATGGAACCCTGGACTTCCAACAGGCTAATGTGTTTCGAGGACTCAGCCTCTTCCTCAGAGCCAACACCTGTTGTTGATGTTATATGCTAGCTGAAGTAATTCCTCTGCTCCCAATTACTTTAATTAGATTACTGGTTAATGGTTCATTTACCAGGAAGGGAATCCTCTCTGTTCACAGAGGCCCTCTCCTGGGTGGAGGAACTACCAACTTTAGTATCAAACCTGCTCTTCCATGTCGCAAAGGTTTTGGTTCTCTTATTTACCTACAGGTTTACCTCATAACACCCCTCAAGAGAGTGCTACATACACCAAAGTATTTACATGTATTTTATAAAAAAAAAAATTCTGAAGATTTTGGCTACGTTCACACTAGCGTTGTGTGCAGGCGGCAGAAAGGCGTTTGGGAAGCCTTTTTACCGCTTCCCAAACGCCTCGGACAATTCTGCACATTGCAGCACATGGTGCTGTTCTAACGGAAGCGTTAGTGTTGCGACGCGGCAAAACGGATGCCTCTGGTCCAGTCAGGAGGCGTTGAAGCCTCCTATTCTAGTCTATGGTGCCACTCCGCAAACGCCTGGCCGGCGTTTGCAGTGCAGTTGCGACGCGGTCGCGGGGGCGTTTGCGGAGCGGTAACACCATTCAAACTTCATTATAGGCATTTGTAGGGCGTTTTTAATGCTCGGCAAACACCTAGCAATCGCCGCTGAACCGTGCATGCAGCGTTTGCGAAGCGTTTGCCGAGCGTTAAAAAACGCTCCGCAAACTCCGGACCAACGCTTGCCAAACGCTATAGGGGCGTTTGGCAAGAGTTGGTAAAACAGTCAAGTGTGAAGAAGCCCTAAATTGCTACTTGTGAAGATTTTCAAAAAGTTCTTGCAATTTGCAGTGCAATTTCCACTATATTTTATGTATGTGAAATTGCAATAACACTGCAGAAGTAAAAGTAATGCAAGAACTATAGAAATCATGCTGCAGCAAACTGCATGTTAGGACATTGACATTCACATTCATTTGATGTGATTTCAGGTGCAATTTCAATTCACAAATCGCACCTGAAATCGCATCGGTATGACTGGGGACTTAAGACCATAGTCTGAGCATGAGTACTCTTTAAAAACCTTGAAAATTTTTAGAGACACATTTTTTAATAGGTTATATTTAGACACAGTCACCGGTCACACCACTGCAATTTAAAATCACGCGATTTGTGTACAATTTCAGCAAGATTTCAGGTGCGATTTCTGAAGACTTTATTTTCAACGATTTCTTGCAATTTGCAATGCGATTTCCAATATATTCTATGTATGTAAAATCGCAACAAAACTGCAGAAAAAGTAATGCTGCAGCAAATCGCATGTTAGGACACTGAAATTTACATTCATTAGATGCGATTTCAATTCTTAAATCACATCTGAAATCGCACCAGTGTGACCAGGCACTAAATCTAATCTGCACTGGATCACTTTTCTGATGAGTTTGGCAGGCAGTGTGGAGGCAATATGTTGTCTTTTCATTGCCTGTTTTACCCTGTAAATGCCGTACAACCGCACCACAATCACTTGCACTACACACAGCTGTCACTTGAATGGGTCACATTTGGTGGCAGTACTGCCAACCGAAGGTGACAAGGGGGATCTTTTCGCTATGGCTGTAAAGCATTTCAGCCATGGAATGTGTACAACCCTATCCAGCTGCCTGCCTTTGCAGCTTAAGGTGGATCTTTGGGGGGGGGGGGGGAGTAAAAATTCTGCTAAACCACCTGTTTTTAACATCCCCCAAACACAACTGTAAATGAGAGATATAAACAAGTCTGACCTTTCTTCAATAACTCTTTCCTTTGCAATAAAATATTAATTAAATGTGTTATGCATGACTAATCTGCTTCTGCAAATTATTATCTAACAGCTTAGCACATCGCACATCGCATATTTTCATGTGCTTTGTACTATATGTACTAACACATAAATACCATCACCATGATTTTAGTTAAAAACTCCAACTCTTACTATAGGACCAAACTTACTTTGTTAAACCTGAGCTCTGGGAAAACCAATATATTGTCTAAACCTACGGACTTTGTCCCCTATGTGATGAAGAACAAGAACAATTGATGTGATGAAGAACAAAAAATAAATTAGGCAGGAAAAAAAAATAAGTAAACGTTATATGTTTATATATATACATATATAAAACTTTTTTAATTGTAAAAAATTTAAGTTACACCCAAGCGCATAACACCCACCCCCCAAAAAAATTGAGTCCCCCCCCCACACGTACAAACGTAAAAGCACACGCTGGGGCGCCTACGTATGTAAACGTCGACTGCGATACACATGTTAGATATCACCACGCACGCCAGAATGAGAGCAAAAATTCTAGCACCAGACCTCCTCTGTAACACTAAACTGATGACCTTTAAGGAGCTTTAAAAGTGTCGCCTATAGAAAATTTAGGGAACTGAAGTTCGTTGCCATTTCACGAGTGTGCGAAAATTTAAGGTTTGCCAAATTGGAAATCTATTTACTCGATGCAACCTCATATTTTATATTTTACAAAAAATAGGGTAATTTATTGTTTTTTTTGTGCACTAAAATGCACTTTTACTTTTTTTAACTGAAATTTTGCCGTAATATCATGCAACATAAAAAATTGGAACAAGCACTATTTTATTGTCTGCTTTCAAAAAATATATAATGTTTGGGGGTTTAAGTAATCTTCAGGCCAAAAATGATTTTTTAACCACTTGCCCTCCTGAGGATTTATCCCCCTTCCTGACCAGGCCATTTTTTACGTTACGGCGCTGGGTTACTTTGACTGACAATTGTGCGATCATGCAACACTGCAACCAAATGAAATTTAGGTCCTTTTTTTTCCCCATAGATTGAGCTTTCTTTTGGTGGTATTTGATCGCCTGTGCGTTTTTAATTTTTTGCGCTATAAAAAAAAAGACAATTTGGGGAAAATAATATTTTTGACTTTTTGCTATTAAACATGTCCAGTAAAAAAATTGAAAAAATCTAATTTCATCATAAATTTAGGGCAAAATGAATTCTGCTACATGTCTTTGCTGAAAAAAAATCCAAATACGTGTAAATAGATTGGTTTATGTGATAGTTATAGCGTTTACAAATGGTGGTATAGATACTATAATTGTTTTTTTTTTATTACTAATAATGGCGGCAATCAATGACTTATAGTGGGACTGCGGGACTGCGGTGGGCATTCTGACACTGGTGGGAACTGACTTGGTGTCACTGACATCTCCAGTGACACCAATACAGTGATCAGTGCTACAGTGATCAGTACTAATGGCACTGGGCAGGAAGGGGCTAACATCTGGCTCGATCAAAGGGTTAACTGTGTGCTGGGAGTGTTTTACTGGGGGGTGGTGTGTTGGTGCTTCACTGCAAGCACACTGCTCTGGATGGCTGTGCTGTGCAGTGTGCCCGAGCCGACAGGGAGGAGGACTGTAAGTAAACAAACCTCTTCCCCGTCAGAGATCCTTGGTAATTACTGGGTGCCAGCGGGTAATTACTGGCTGGGACACGGTGATTGACAGTCGCGGTAGCGTATATATACATGATTTTGCGCACCCCTGCCACCCTGTAGCAGTATATCTGCTATAGGGTGACAGGGAAGTGGTTAAACTTGTGCAATAAACCCAAACAACGGCTCTGGCAGTGAAAGGGATAAAGGATGAGCCGGACACTCCCCTTTCCTAAGGAGCAGCCAATTGGTGCTCACTACACTGTAAGGTCTCTCCCCTCCCTGCTAGTCCCTGGGTGCTTTGCTGGAGACAGGCGGGGGGGGGGGGGGGAGGAGATAAACAGTGCAACAATAGAAATAATAAATGTTTAAGTCGCCATAAAGCCCCTTTTGTTTTTAAAAGTTCCAGACATTCCTAATATCACCTCCGATTTAAAAACGGTTTTGGTTAACAGTAATATTTTTTTATCTGGACAAGTAGATTAGGGCACCAATTTAGTCCCTGGACAAGTAGTTTTTTCAAAAATTTCCACACATCTGATTTATTTAACCCCTTCATGCCTAAGGGTAAAACAAATCCTAATGCCTAAGCACAAGTTTACAAGGTTGACATGTGTTAGTAAAACCGTACATATCATCACAACTACTTTGTACATCCAGGTGAATTATACCTTGTTTTTTTCAGGAAAAATTGGGCTTTCATTTGGTGGTAAATGATAATGGATAGCTCCTGATTTTTGTTTTATTATCAAAGGAAAACTGGCCCAAAATAGTAAAAAAAAATTTTTTTTTAAATTTAGCTGTGTGTTTCTTGTTGCTACCATAACCTACCACCAAAGAACAACACAAAATACATTTTTCAGCTCTTGAGATACCATATATGTGTATGTTATTTGTTGTTTGTACCCGTAGTACAGTCCAGAAACAATAGTACACATTTTGTTTTTTGTTTTTTTTTTACCTAAAACACACTGACACTGATACCAATTAAAAAAAAAGTCCTGACCTTTGACCCTGACCTTTTAACCTTGACCTTTGACCCTGACCTTTTAACCTTGACCTTTGACCCTGACCTTGACCCAAACACTTACCCTGGCACTGAACTAGATCAAACCTTCATCTAGGTATTTTTTCTTTCTTTCTTTTTTTTTTTTAATTACTTTTTTTTTTAACAAACATTTTTTCCCCCCTCTATGCCAGGAGTTGGAGAGATACAATGTATCTCTCTCCTCCATTCCTAGAGAGAAAAAAACCCCCAAGGGGCCAGGTTGTACAGTGACTGATCACTGTGATAGCCAATCAGAGGCTATCCCAGCGATCATGTGACCCGGAAGCTGAACCCAGGGCTCTCAGTGGCACCTTGTTCTTTGTGCTGGGAGCGCTCCCAAGAAAAAAAAAAACTCTCTAGCAATACACACAAAACTGAGCATGCGCATGTGACCATGAGTTCAGTCTGTATCAGGTGGTCATTTCAACAAGAGGAGTGGCAGAGAAGACAGGATCAAACAGCCTTTTTACACAATGTGGAGGATTAACCCCTTAGGTTCCACAGTGAGTATAACAAGCATGCTTTACTGCATATACAGACTGATTTTACTGTTGTGGGTTTAGTAACAAATTAAGGTTTTGTGACCAGATTCAGCTTAAATGCCAAAATATTAAGAAACAGCTATATTCAAGATAGTTTTATTACCTTGTAAAATATGCTTCACAAATGCCACGTCACCTTTATCCTCTTTCAGACATCTGCACAAAAAAATAAAAGACTGCTAAGAAACAATTGTAACAGTGTCATACAAGTTGTAAATGTATTCTGGGATCGTGTGTCCAGTGAAAGAATATTTAACCACAAAAATTTAATATAATTCAGATTACCAGTTCTTATATGTGGTGGCTGCATTAGTTTTTACTTTTTCAGGCAAGTAAGATTTTCAGCAAAAACAGAATTTACTTGTAGATCTTGCCACAATGCAGTGCCCTTGTCACTTACCGTGAATAAAGCACAAACATTCTCTTTGTTTTTTTATAAACAGTGCCAGCAATCATCTAAGAAGATGAACAAAAGCAGATAAGTCCAACTTACGTATGTGACAACCACGACTGTGTTATTTAAAGTGGAGCTCCACCCAAAAGGGGAACTTCAGCTTTAATGCTTTGCCCCCAGCTCCCCATTAAGTATTGGCACCTTTGGGGAGTGGGTACCCGAATTTGACAGGTACCCGCTCCCACTTCCGCTGCGATCGCCTAGGCGATCAGAAGTGGAATTTGTCCTCCCCCTCCCTCCCTGTAGTCTTCTGGGACACGTGACAGGTCCTAGAAGACTACGGGACCATTCACAAAGGACAGCGCTTCTCACACATGTGCTGTGGGCACCTGGCTGTGAAGCCTCAAGCTATCACACTTAGGTGCCCACACTAAAGATGCCAGCGCCAGGGAGAGAAGATGGCCGGTGAAACCAGTGGTGGTGAGGACACAGCTGGACCGAGGGACAGGTAAGTGGCTGTTTTTTAAAAGTCAGCAGCTACAGTTTTTGTAGCTGCTGACTTTTATTTTTTATTTTTAAAGCTGGAATTCCACTTTAAGCAGCATTTAAGACAGCCAACAGGGCGTTACAGTCAGCCCTCCTATATCGGGTTCTATCGGCTTAGAGCGGGGGCTGTGAGCTGTAAAATACCCCCACTGCCAGCCTGCCATGCAGTGTAATGGACAGCTCACTAAGCTGCACAACTCCAGAGGTGTATCCACTGCTAGAGAGTGGACTTCTCCTCACCTGGCACCACTCAGTCTTTGCCTTCCCCCACTGCAATATCAAGCAATGGAGAGGACAGAGGGCATCTGCTTTGCCTCTGGGAAGCCATTCACAACAGGGTCACGTGCAAACGAAGCCTTGGCTGTAAAATAATAACATGTACAGTATATTTATTACCTTTTCAGCAGCCTCTTTAAATGTCAGTGCTTTGTTGCTTCACAGCTACTGTAGGTATTCCACATTTTCTAGTGTGTCAAATATATTCTCTCCTGCCTCATGCTGTGGTTCCTCCTGCCAAGCAATAAGTCTTGCAGTGATGTAAGAGTCAGCAGGAGGAACCACTGTGTGTGGCAGTTGGATCAGGTATTAGATGCAGTGACATATGAAGATACAGGCCACATAAATGTAACTATATGTGTTATTCTTTTACAACCTAGTTTTTTTTTTCTGTTTTTGTCAACGGATATGTTTCTGCTTTTGTAAGTATGTAACTAATAGTCTGCAGATATGTTCATGGTTTTTTCCATCCTTAATTACAAAGTATTTTGGGGGTACAAGGGCACTGTAAAATACATTCAGTGTGTACTGTGAGTAGGCTCAGACTCCATTTAACCATGCACTTCCAACCGTGTCGAATATGAGATTCTTCCTAGCCACATCCAATTTTCACTGTGGCACGCTTTGCAAATCACACTTAGTAGCTACTATTTGCTGTGGCAGGTTGTGCTTCACGCACCTTGCCCTGTGGGCCCAGAGTACCAGCCATTTCCAGTGAAACAGCCCTAGCATGTGTTGTCATTTATACAGCCTCACAGTTTGGAGGATGGTAGGGGGTATTTTGGCCCTGTGAAGTAGGCTATAGAAGATCCTATTGTTTCTAATGATGGCCCTGAAGGTAGCCATTGGTGCTGCTGTCAGTGGAAACCCCAATTAGTAGTCCCCTGATCTTTGTGATTATCTCACTTACCCCTGAAACACTGCATTGTTACTGTAATGTAGATGTCAACTTTGACCACAAGGTAACAGTGTTCATCAACTCTGTTCATCACTAGTTCCAATATAGAAGTGCAGAGACCACTGGAACCTGTATGCTGGAAGCAGAACTTTTCCTACAGTTTGCTAATATCAAACTACACAACCTAGGAGCAATTGCAAGGGGTAAAAGTAAAAAGCCCAGGAACACAGGAGAGAGGGAGAGAGACTTTGTCACTATAAGGACGTGTGTGGGAGAGCTGTGTGGAGGCACGTGGGACCAAACCGGGTTGGGCCAGAAAGTCACAAGTGGCATTGGAAAGCCGGGTAACCTGAGGAGGCAGACTGGTGGAGACTTGCTGACTGCTGAATTTGGAGGTCATTATCATCATCATCATCGCAGCCATTTCTTCATAGAACAAAAAGGGACCCCCTCTTCAGTTAGATGCACATCACTATGCCCTGCTTTGCATAAGGACTGGGTGAGAGGGTTCCTAACCCACTTTACGCTACTCTTGTTGCAAGTGTATCCACTGATCAAGCCAGTTCAAGTTAACCACACTGTATAGTACAGGCCTCTGCAAACAATAAAGATTCCTTACCCCACCTACTGATACAGTTTGCCATTCTTACACAATCAGCACATGTGCCATAACCCATCCATTGCTATAGTCTATCATTTACAACCACTTCACTAACCTGTAGCTTATATGACTAAATAAACTCTGCTAACCCCTGCTAGGCAGAACTCTGGATTTACAAGTCCAACTTATCTATTTAAAGGGACACACATCTTATTTGTTTTCCGCAATCCTTTTTCTTCTCTTAAAGTTACTTTTATCTGTAAAATCAACCACCAAAGTTACAAATCAGTATCTTAAAGGGACTTCATCCTTCAGTGAGCACCAATGTAAGGGCCCCAACAAAGCCGGCAGAAGAACCCAACATATAGTTTAGTTGTGGGTGTAATCTTTGGCCAACTTCCTGAAGTTAAACGTAGTCTCTTCTGACTGAGGGGCTACAAATGAGTTAGCCCTGTGTTTGTTACTGATCTTTGCACACTTGGGAAAAATCCCTCAGTCTGAGAGCTATCATTTACATCTTCACTCCTGCAGAAGGGTGTGCCTGTCTTAACCCCTTCGTGCCTAATGGTAAAAAAAATCTTAATGCCTAAGCACAATTTTGCAACTTTGACATGTTAGCAAAACTGTACGTATCATCACAACTACTTTGTACATCCAGATGGATTATACCTTGTTCTATTAGGACAAATTGGGCTTTCAGTTGGTGGTAAATGGTAATGGATACCTCCTGATTTTTTTTATTACCAAAGGAAAACTTGCCCAAAAAAGATTTTCTTAAATTTATCGGTATATTTCTTGCTACTACCATAACCTACCACCAAAAAATAACCCAAAATAATTTATCCTGCTCCTTTGAATGTTAGTTGTTGTTTGTACCTGTAGTACAGCCCAGAAACAACAGTGCACTTTTTATTTAATCCTGCCACTGACTGGCACTGATACTAATTTAAAAAAAAAACTAAAAACTGCACCCTTGACCCTGACCTTTGACCCTGACCTTGACCCAAACACTAACCCTGGCACAGACCTAGATCAAACCTTGATCTAGGTATTTTTGTTTATTTATTTTTACATTTTATTTATTTTATTTTTTTTAACACACACTTTTTTTTTCTCTCTAAAAAGGACAGCGAGAGATACAATGTATCTCTCTTCTCTATTCAGAGAAAGAAAACAAGGGGGGCGGGCTTCACAGCGATGGATTACTGTGATAGCCAATCAGAGGCTATCACAGTGATCATGTGACCCAGAATAGGGACTGGGGCTCTCAGTGACACCCCAGTCTTTGTCTTAAAGACAGGTAGGCAAATTAGTGGCCCCATGGAAAAAAGCCCAGTTCTGTGAGGCCACTAATTTGCACGTGGTCAGCGTCAAGGGGTTAAAGGAGTACTGTACTGTGTTGTATACTACCTCACTTTTTGATAGTTTTGAGTGTCTGTACTCCTTGCCTGCCATACTATTCTTTGATTCTAATACAACTTAATAATTTGTGTGTGTGTATTTTGTGTGTGTGCATTTTTCTTTGTATGATAACCAGTAAACTACCTTGCCAAGGTACTTTGGTGGTGTCAGCAGGGGTGGTGCTCTGACCAGGGCCCAGTGACTAACAGAGAACCTAAATATTCTAGGGACTCTTGGGGGGGGGGGGGGGCAGTGCTACACCCCTCTATACTAAATTTGGGTTGGTGACAGCACGCTTGGGAGTGGATACTATCTTCTGACTGCATACATCTCTCTCTTTCCCAGTGCAGAACTACCAGGGTCGCAAAGGTCACACTTGCGACCAGGCCCTGACGTTCCACCACTGGGGGAGGGGGGGCAGCAGGGTTGCAGGCTGCAGTGCTCTAAGCTGAGAGTCTCTCACACAGCCCAGAGCCAGCACTGACAGTTCCCCCCTTCATCCCTCGCACTGATGGGAAAGGAGGGAGAGAGGGAGTGGATCTACTCCTGCCCCTCTCCTCCTGAAGTTTGAAGCCCAGCAGCCAGTAGATGCATTGTGGAGATGAGAGGTGCAGACTGCCGATGTTCCATCCTGGGTGAGTGAGCTCACCATCCATTCACTGTCTGTGAATGAAGTCTCCACCCTCCCTCCCTTCTCTCTCTCTTGCCTCCCAGTGAGTAAACTAATCTAACTCTGCGGCTTTTGATATTGTTGACCATCCCCTCGTCTTCAAAAAACTCCACTCTCTTGGCCTCCGAGACTCTGCTCTCTCCTGGTTCTCCTCCTATGTATTGCAGCACTCCTTCAGCCTATAACTCTGGCTCCCCCTCTCCACTTCCTCTTTCTGTAGGGGTCCCTTAAGGTTCTGTCCTTGGACCCCTACTCTTCTCCATCTACACCTCCTCCCTTGGTCACTTGATAAACTCCCATGGCTTTAAGTACCATCTCTATGCTGATGACACACAAATCTATCTTTCTACTCCTCACCTCACCCCTTCAGTCTCCTCTTGCATTACTAACCTACTATGTGACTTATCGGCATGGATGTCACTCCACTTCCTCAAACTCAATCTTTCCAAAACTGAGCTCTTCGTATTCCCCACCAGCTCGTGCCCCCTCCCCTGACTTCTCCATCAATATCAATAACACAATCATCATTCCCTCCCCTCATGTCAGGGTGCCAGGTGTAATCCTAGACTCCCATCTATCCTTTCAGCCCCAAATCCAATCACTGTCCAAATCTTGTAGACTTTACCTCCACAACATCTCCAGATTACGACCATTCCTAACCTCGGAAACTACTAAGCAACTTATCCACTCCCTTGTTATCTCTCGCCTTGACTATTGTAACTCCCTCCTCATTAGCTTACCTCATCGCAGGCTATCCCCTCTTCAGTCTATCATGAATGCTGCTGCCAGACTCATCCACCTTACTAACCATTCCGTATCTGCCACCCCTCTCTGCCAGTCCCTCCACTGGCTTCCCATTGCCCAATGGATAAAATTAAAAACATTAACAATAACATATAAAGCCATTTATAACTCTGCCCCAAATTACATCAGCAATCTTGTCTCCAAATATCACCCAAACCGTACTCTCCGCTCCTCACACGACCTCCTTCTCTCTAGCTCCCTTGTCTCCTCCTCCCATGCTCATCTCCGGGACTTCTCCAAAGGTTCCCCCATCCTCTGGAACTCTCTACCCAAATATATCAGACTATCGCCTACTCTGCTCACTTTTAGGCGATCTCTGAAAACCTATCTCTTCAGGGAATCCTCTCCTGTCCTCAGCTAATAATGGAATCTTCGACTCCTTCTATCAGTCCATCCCAAACAACTACTACCTTTTGTATCACTAGCCCCTCCCTCTTAGATTGTAAGCTCCAATGAGCAGGGCCATCCTAACCCTCTTGTATTGAACTGTATTGTTGCTGTATTGTCTCCTGTTATATTGTAAAGCGCTGAGCAAACTGTTGGCGCTATATAAATCCTGTATAATAATAATAATAATAATAATAATTTAAAGGGAAGTCAGATGTAAGAGGTGTTCTACAAACTCTGATGTAAGGGGGGCTTTGGTGAGCAGAGATCCCCTTACATCAGAGTTCCCCTTTACGCCAGAGTACACAGTGTTCCCCCTTACATGAGAGCCCTGTCTTAAATCAAGGTTCCCAGAGCACCCCTTACATTAGGGTTCCCAGAGCACCCCTTACAGAGTTCCCCTTTACATTAAAGTTTACAGAGCTTCCTCTTACAGTGTAAGTGGAAATTCTGCGGACTCTGATCTAAAGGGGGGCTCTGGGAACCCTGATTAAAGGGGAATGCTGGGAACTATGATGCAAGTGTGAAAGTGGGGGCTCTGGTTACCAGAGACCCCCTTATATCAGAGTTTCCATTTACACCAGAGTCTGCAACTTTTCCCCATATGTCAGAGTTTCCTCCGTATATCAGAGTTCTCAGTGTTCCCCCTTAATCAGGGTCACCAGAGTTCTCCCTTACATCTGAATCTACAGTGTAAGGGAACTGTTCAAGGTCAAATGTAAAGGGGAACTTTGTGGATTCATCTGTAAAGGGGAACTCTGGTTCCCCTTTACAGATATATATATATATATATATATATATATATATATATATATATTTGGTTATATATATATCACCAAAACCTGGTTCAACGACCGTGGGATTACTGTGCTTGATTGGCCAGCAAACTCGCCTGACCTGAACCCCATAGAGAATCTATGGGGCATTGCCAAGAGAAAGATGAGAGACATGAGACCGAACAATGCAGAAGAGCTGAAGGCCGCTATTGAAGCATCCTGGTCTTCCATAACACCTCAGCAGTGCCACAGGCTGATAGCTTCCATGCCACGCTGCATTGAGGTAGTAATTGCTGCAAAAGGGGCTCAAACCAAGTACTGAGTACATATGCATGGTTATACTTTTCAGAGGTCTGATATTGTTCTATGTACAATCCTTGTTTTATTGATTGCATGTAATATTCTAATTTTCTGAGATTGTGGATTTGGGGTTTTCATGAGCTGTAAGCCATAATCATCACAATTATGACAAATGACGGCTTGAACTATCTTGCTTTGCATGTAATGAGTCTATCTCATATATTAGTTTCACCTTTTAAGTTGCATTACTGATATAAATGAACTTTTGCACGATATTCTAATTTTTCGAGTTTCACCTGTACATGTATGTCCACTGGTCCTTTAGACAGCCCATTCACTTGAATCGATCCTTAAAGGCCAACTTTTAAAATGTTTTTATTTTTTTTTTAATCTCCCAGCAGGAATAAAAAACAACAGTGCAATACTCACCTCCATCCTGGAGGTGGTTCCCCAAAGTGTCTCTTCTTCACCACAATATGCTTTCAGTCTTTTGGATCGAATAATGTCCAACACTCTCTTTACCAGGCCTCAACCCACAGAAAAATGCACTTACACTATTTTAAGCAATGCACCACAATGCAAATTGCATTCATAAGTCTGACAGTGCCTCTACTCAACAGACAAGACAATAGCTAAGGCACTGGTCAATAACAGTTAAAATATCTTGTTTATCAGGGACCAGTGGTAAGACAGGTAGCTAAGTATTATTTGTGTTTGATTTGTCAAAGTGTCTGTACTAACACATTGGGGTTGATTTACTAAAACTGGAAAGTGCAAAATCTGGTACAGCTCTGCATTGAAACCAATCAGCTGCCAGGTTTTATTGTCAAAGCTTAATTAAATAAGCTAAAGTTAGAAGCTGATTGGCTATAATGCACAGCTGCACCACATTTGGCACTCTCCAGTTTTAGTAAATCAACCTGACAGTTGTGCAGAAAACCATCACTGACATCCTCCATAAGGAGGGAAAGCCTCAAAAGGTAATTGCAAAAGAAGTTGGATGTTCTCAAAGTGCCGTATCAAAGCACATGAATAGAAAGTTATGTGGAAGGCTTCATTTATCAATGTGTTCTAAGTAAAGCTGGTCATAGATGGATTTGATGGGTTCAACAGGGAAATAATACAATTACAAACCAACTTTGACTGCAAAATACAATGTGTACTACCCAAGCCTTGGTCACCAAGACGTCCCTTCCTCCCCAGGAAGTCCAAAGTAAAATAAAATATTCCTCAGCGTCCAATCAAAGCAACGTTCTCAATATGTATCCTCAAGTGACTTCATAATTCTTCAAGATCTTTTATATTCTCAATAAAGTGATATCCTCCTCCTCTTCTTCTTTAACCTTCAATTTTTTTTAATAGAAACTGCACATAGTGCATTACCTATGTAATACACTATAAACCAAACTAAAATACACTCACATAAAAGTGCTCAAAACATGCAAAAACTCTACCAGGTGTCATTCCACATGTGATATCCGTAATTCCTACTCTTACCATCTGGGTATGAATAACTTGCTCAAATGTATTTCCAACTCGTGCGTTCTTGCTTCAAAATTCCTCCTCCTGAGTGATCGCTCCCTCCATAAATTTAAGTTGTATATAGTGTAGTATATTCCACAAATATCATAGCATGCCACACTGTGCTCTTCTGGTTGGTGTCTGCAGTCACTTCCTGACATGTTTTGTCATTCTGACTTTGTCAAAGGATCATGTCAGTCAGAATGACGAAACGTGTCAAAAGGTGATGGCCAACCAGAAGCCATTTTAGATGAGGTCCGGTCTACATTTTTTATGAAACAACGCTGATGTACATCATAACTGTGTAGGCGATTTTTCATCTAATAAATCAGATGGTTTTGAAATATTAAACAATGGTGTCTATTCTGTCTTTTATTCATGCATTGACATTGTGACTGAACAACAAGAGCGAAATTGGTTGGAGAGCAGTTTATCTGTGGAAAGCTGTCTTTTCTCTAAAGTTTGGTAAGGGGCATGGATAGGAAGGTGGCGGATTTCTTTATTTTCTCACTTAATTGGTGGTTTTCGGTTTGATACCATGGGAGCACAGTGTGGCATGCTATGATATCTGTGGAATATACTACACTATATACAATTTAAATTTTTGGAAGGAGAGATCACTCGGGGGAGGAATTTTGAACCAAGAACGCACGAGTTGGAAACACACTTGAACAAGTTATTCATACCTAGTCGGTAATATTAGGAATTACGGATATCACATGTGGAATGACACTTGGTGGAGTTTTTGTATGTTTTGAGCACTTTTATGTGAGTGTATTTTAGTTTGATTTATAGTGTATGACATAGGTAATGTGCGTTTTCTATGAAAAACATTTTGAGGGTTAAAGAAGAAGAGGAGGAGGATATCACTTTATTGAGCATATAAAGAGTCTTGAAAAATTATGAAGTCACTTAAGGATACATATTGAGGACGTTGATTTGATTGGACGCTGAGGAATATTTTATTTTTCAACAGGAAAATTGTCCTGGGGGGGGGGGGATTCCTTTATTCACTTTGTTTGTGGGGATGGAGGAATCATGTATGGTCAGCTTAAAAAACTGTATTGGTACAAAGCAACTCCTCAAGCTAATTGGCTCCATGAGGAATGATATCACTTGGGGTTTTATAACCAAAAATGGTGTTTTTATGGAAAGCCTCAGAGAAGGGTAGTTATAATACTGAGTGAAAAAAGAGAAAATCCAGTGTTCCTGTTGATGACCGTCCACTATTTCATTTAAGTGGAGACCTCTAGGTGAATTAGATAGTAGAGGTTACAGTATACTCACAAGCAGGCTCCAGAATAGCCATAATATGGCTCATTTTCAGATGCTTTGCACTTTTTATCTTGCTTTCCTGCACACTGCTTACACAAGATTGGATCGTTGGCTCCAGGAACACAGGCAGCAGAAACGAATTCTGCAAAGGCTGAAAACAAGAAATATAATTTCAGGCAATAGAATTGTATGTATACATGTCTCAAAGAAATTCAAAATAAATATTTTAAAGATGATCTTTAAATTCACTATTAAAAACCTAATACCCTACTTTGCACAGCAAATAGCCTTAAAAAGAAGGTAATGTACTAAACTTCAGTGAAGAGAGCTCTTCAACCTTTATAAAATTGTGCAGAAGAATTGATCAAACCTGAATTTATCCTTCATATCATTGTGTGTTTGAAACAGATACCTTTAAAGTGCTAAACAAAAATGGCAACACAATTTTACAACTAAGTAAGGGCACATGGAATAACTTCACACAGAACAAACAAAACACATGTTTTTCCCAGCACACTTTATTATTATTATACAGTATTTATATAGCGCCAAAAAGTTTGCTCAGCGCTGTACATTATAGTGGGAGACAGTACATGAGACAATACAGTAACAATACAATACAATACACGAGGGGTTTGAGGGCCCTGCTCCTTGGAGCTTACAATCTAAGAGGGAGGGGATAGTGGTACAGGAGGAAATGGCTGTGGGGGATGGAGTGGTAGGAGGAGTGGAGGAGATCGGCAATTAGGTGAGAGCGGGTAGGCTTCCCTGAAGAGATGGGTTTTCAGGGTACGCCTAAAGGTGAGGAGGATAGGTGACAGTCTGATGGATTGGGGTAGTAAGTTCCAGAGGATGGTGGAAGACCTGGAGAAGTCCTGGAGTCGGGCATGGAAGGAGGAGACCAGGGAGCTAGAGAGTAGGAGGTCTTGTGAGGAGCGAAGAGTACGTGTAGGGTGGTATTTGGATATCAGGTCGGTAAGGTAGTTTGGGGCAGTATTATGAATAGCATTGTATGTCAATGTTAGAAGTTTGAATTTTTTGCGTTGGGCAATCGGAAGCCAGTGGAGGGAATGACAGAGGGGGGTGGCAGATACGGAGTGGTTGGTAAGGTCTGGCCGCAGAGGTCAGGATAGACTGAAGCGGGGATTGTCTGTGAAGAGGTAAGCCGGTGAGGAGGGAGTTGCAGTAGTCGAGTCGTGAGATAATAAGGGAGTGAATGAGTTGTTTAGTAGTGTCTGGGGTTAGGAACGAATGTATTTTGGAGATGTTGCGGAGGTGGAGCCTGCATGAATTTGCCAGCGATTGGACATGGGGCTGGAAGGACAGATTGGAGTCTAGAGTGACACCTAGAACTTTAGCTTGCGGGGTGAGACTGATGATGGCGATATTGGTCGTGATGGAGAGGTTGGGGGGGGGGGAGGGGTGCGGGCTGGGGGGAAAACTAGGAGCTCGGTTTTGGAAAGGTTTAGTTTGAGGAAGTGGAGTGACAACCAATCTGATATGTCGTTCAGCAGGCGGGTGATTCGGGCGGAGACTGAAGGGGTGGGGCGAGGGGTAGAGAGGTTGATTTGCGTGTCGTCGGCGTAGAGCTGGTAGTTGAAGCCATGGGAGTGTATCAGTTGGCCAAGGGAGGAGGTGTAGATGGGGAAGAGAAGGGGCCCAAGTACAGAGCCTTGGGGGACCCCAACAGAGAGGGGGAGGTGACAGCGTTATAGGTAACACTGAAGGAGCGCTGGGATAGATAGGAGGAGAGCCCGGAGAGAGTGGAGTCTCTGAGGCAAAGGGAGTATAGTTTTTTAAGGAGAAGGGGGTGGTCGACTGTGTCGAGGGCCGCAGAGAGGTCAAGGAGTAGGAGCACTGAGTAGTGGCCATTAGCTTTGGCGGTTAGCAGATTGTTGGTGAGTTTGAGTAGGGCGGTTTTGGTGGAGTGTAGGAGATGGAAGCCAGACTGTGGGGGATCAAGGAGGTTGTTGTCATTGAGGTGAGAGCTTAGGCGATTATAGACTAAGTGCTCGAGGAGTTTGGATGAAAATGGCAGCAGGGAGAGGGGTCTAAGGTTGTTCAGGTCGGTGGAGTCCAGGGAGGGTTTTTTGAGTATGGGAGTGATGTGCGCGTGCTTTAGGGGGGAGGGGAATGTACCAGTAGAGAGGGAGAGATTGAAGATGTGAGTGAAGCAGTGGTAGCAAGGTCGAAGGAGTGGAGTGTTGGGGGGGTTTTAGTGTGTGGGATGTTAGGTGAGGTGGGGGTCTGTGCAGTTGCAAGGTCAGAGGAGGGGAGTGTTGAGAGGGTTATCAAGGGAGGGAGGCTAGGTGGGGTGGAAGTCTGAGCATTGGCGATGTTCCTACGAATTGCGCTGATCTTGTTTTGGAAGTGGTTGGCAATCTCGTGGGCGGTGAGTGAGGTACTGGGTGGAGGTGGGGGGGGGGGAGAGAGTAGGGAGTTAAAAGTAGAGAAGAGCCGGCGAGGACTGGAGGAGAGGGTATTGATGAGGGTTATGAAGTAGGCTTGTTTGGCATCGTGGAGGGAGGAAGTGTAGGTGAGGAAGGCAGATTTGTATAGGGTGAATGCTTGTTGGGATCTGGTTTCGCGCCATAGTCACTCCAGCACATGACTGCGTCGTTTAAGATTTTTGGTGTGGTTGTTCTGCCAGGGTTGAAGCGGTCGGGGTCTAATGCTACGTGTTGTTAGGGGTGCTAAGGAGTCTAGGGCGGCTGAGAGGGGGTTGTTACAAGCAGTAGTGGCCAGGTCAGGGCAGGACAGTGGAAGGATACTGTTGTAGAGTCGGTCAGCTGCAGAGTGGAGAGGGGCAGGGTTCAGGTTGCGGAGGTTACGGCTGGTGATGGTTTGACGTTTGGGGGGGAGGTGTTTGAGGATGGGGAGATGGAGAATGTAATGAGGTTGTGGTCAGAGAGAGGGAAAGAGGTGTTTGTGAGGTAGTGGGGGGTGCAGAGATGGGAGAAAACAAGGTCCAGGGTGTTCTCGTCGGAGTGGGTGGAGGACTGTGTACACTGTGTGAGTGCAAAAGAAGAGGTTAGGTGAAGGAGTTGGGAAGTAGCCGGGTTATTGACGTTGATAGGGATATTGAAGTCTCCAAGGATGATGGAGGGTAGCTCTGAGGAGAGGAAGAAAGGTAACCAGGCGGAGAAATCGTCAAAGAAGCGGGATAAGGGTCCAGAAGGCCAGCTAGCCAGAAAAAAAAAGCAATCTAGCAATTTACGTAATAGAGGTTTTAGATCCACAACATTTGCAAATACTGTTTATCTGGAAGCCACCATGCTTCATCAAGGTCCCTCTCTGTAATGTAGACCTAACCAAACCACACAGGAATGGGTTGCCTCCAGGCATAACCTTCCCTAAATTTGCCCATTTCTGTATTTACTCCAATATGGAGACTCTCATAGAGTAGGGTTATAAGGCCTAAACAGAGAGACCTTGATGAGGCAGTGTGGCTTCTACATATATTTGCAAATGTTGTACAACTAAAACCTTTTAATGCAGTTTGTTAGACAGTATTATTCATTTAGTTTGGCTGGCTAGTTCAGAAGTGTGCTGGGAAAAAATTGTTTTGTTTTATCTTTTTAGTGCTGTTAGCTATACTGTATATTGCTGATGCAGACAATTTGCTAACCCTCATTTTTGGTGGATAGCATTTACATTAAAATGGACCTTCACCCTTCTCGCCTACTTTCTGGTATTCCACCCTAATCTGCCTCCTCTCCAACAATCAGATATTTTTTTAGCATTTTTTTGTAATACCTTTTTGGGGAACCATCCCCCCAGTTCTCCGAAGGGAGAATGAAGTTTTTAATGTCCAAAGCCTCCTGGAATACCAACACCACACATTCCAAAAGTCTGCAGGTATTCTAGAACACATGCACTGCAGTGTGTCCTAGGTTACTTATCTCTCTCTGATTCTTGCAACCACCCTTCTGATGCTGAAACGCTGTGCATACATGTCATCAGGGAGTCAGCTGCAAAATCCAGAAGAGACACCCCAATGATGTTAGAGACGAAGATGGCAGAATAGAACTAGATGTGCAGTGGCAGGTCTCAGCTGACCAACTGTCAGGGCCTGGATCTGAGCCTGGGACCTCTGCTGTTTCTGACAGTAAGCCTTCTTGCTGAGCCACCTGAGATGCTGAATAGCTTCCTTCCTGATCCCTTAGACAATCTTGCCTTGTACCTTGTTTTCTGTAAACCTGGAACTCTTTTCTCCTGCCATGATTTTCCTATATAAGCCTTGATTTTGCACTTCCTGTTTGCCAGGTTATTGTGCTCTCTCCAGCCAATATCTTGCTCCTTTGCATACCTGCATCTGTCCTTATCTTCACTACAACACATTACCGACCCTTGGCTTGTTCCTCAACTACGCTTCTGCTTGATCCCAACCTGCAACCACTTGTTACCGACCTTTGGCTTGTTTACTGACTATGCTTCTGCTTGATCCCAACCTGCTATATCTGCTACGGGACCCTGGCCTGCTCACCTTCTGGTGAGGTGATCCCGAGGACCAACAAGCAGAAAAACCTATCTCCACCATCAGGAGTTCTCTGCTTAGACCTTTTGGGTGAGCAGCGTTTTCCGCCAGGGTGACCTGCTTGTGTAAGGACCAGCTGGCACCCTGTCAGAGAACTGCTTCCTCACCGCTGGGACACAGAAACAAGGTATTATAACTGGACATCTCACCCAAGAACTAGAAAACACTATTTTAGGTACAAATGGAACACTAACTCCCTTTATTGAAAATTTACAGAGACTTTATACCACACAAAATCAGATAAGAGCTTGATCACATGATCCTAAACACTGAAAACATTAAACAGTAATATCTTCAGTACATCTAATGAACAGCTAACTGTAACTTAAATAACAGTAAGCTAATCAACAGCTAGACACCTGGGCCAGCCAGGAGCCCACCCCAGACAGCCTGGCACATACACAAGTACATTACGCATGCTGTCTTTCAAGTGCCTGGTCCCCACTGGGGAATCTGTCCATCGTGAGACAAAGCTCATACAATACTCCAACAGTCTGAAAAAGTGGAATTCATTTATCTTCATAGATTTCTTGAGGGAGATTGTTGAAAAATATTTCTGTCCCAAGTGGAGGAGCTTCTCCAACCCTGTCTACAGGAGGGCCACCATAATTCCTCTGATCATTAACCTGTACAAGATTAATATTACACCTTTCCATCCACTCCAGAAGGAAAGCTTTACTGTCTTTATGAAGAGAATTAATTCCAGTCTCACTCTCAGCGTTCATCACGCTCTTTTCCATGCTCTGACTGGGTGAAGCAGACATAATCCCTGGTCTCCTTCACAGGCCATAAATAGTGAGTAGAAGGCTAGCCCTTAGTCTCCTCCAAAAGTACCTGTCCCAGTTGGGTCTGTCACAGTAATGTGTTGCAGTTTACCAATTATTAGATGTGGGGGCTGCATTTGTTTTCTTTTTTAGACTTTCCTATCTGGTGATCTGGCTAGTAACACACCTGCTGTATTAGAGTCCCCCATTCTGGATGCATGAACACAGGGGGCACCTTTGGACAGCGACATTATCAGTCTGGGGTAGGTGAGTGTTAGATGGACTAGCAGATTTAGATACACTAACAAATGGAAGCTAAACTCCATTTCCAAAGGTGTTACATGAATAAATTAAATCTGACCATTGTAAGCACCCCTGTCAGTGGTAAATGGTTTGCCTCATCCCCATAACTGCTACATATGCGAAAGAACCTGTTCTTTTGAAAAACAACAGACATACTGGCTGGATCATCAGGTGAAATAAAGGAAAGAAAGCCTGAAAAGGAAAACGGATGCAGCTTCCACATTTAAGTATTGGTAAACTGCCGTTTATTAAATGTTTGCTTTTGGGTTTACTTTTTCAAGCTTTCTTGCTCCTGCTGGACATTGAATATTTAGTTGATGAAGTAGCAAAATGTTTCCTGACTGTCTCCAGATACAAAGTACAGAGAATTGCAATAGCCAAAAGCTGGAGATCTTCGCAGTAAAAGAAAATGTACATAGTGCGGTTTGGTTGTATAAAAGAAAATATTACACTTTAACCAGATGAGTTCCAGGGCTGTATTTCTACACAGCAAAACATAGTCCATGACCTAGGTAGGGCCAGAGCTGTCAGAGCAGCATACAGCCACTCAGGAATCATGTTACTGCCTACTCCATAACATAATCCTATGTGTAATAAAAGGTTCCAGACTATTGCCTGTCAGAGCAATTTTAATTGGACTGTTATTGTTGCCGTCCCTGCAAACTCTATGTATTTTTGCATTGCTTCATGTACTGTGTCATTTAAACTCACCCTATCTGAGCCAGTACACCTAGAACTGCACTGTTAGAGTCAGGTGACAGCTTTCCTTACTCTTCTGTTGGTTTATACTTGGTGTACTGGCACAGTTTGAACTCTTACTTTCAGCTTTGGCGTGCCATGTGTGGTTATGATGTCTAATCTTCTTACTGTGATGCTAAAGCCAGCTAGTTGATTAAGGTAGGGAAAGGGGCCAGCTGTAGCACAAGACAGTTGGTTTACAGTGCAGAAATTATGGATTTAACCCTGATCTGTTCTTATTCTTGGCCTAATCAGGAAAATGTAAATTAAAAAAGTTATGAAATGGAGAGAACAATTTATTTGTAGACTTGTACAATGGGTGAAAAAAAGGGTATGTACCTCTCGTAACAGGCTTGATCTCAGGTCCACCCCATTGAAACATGTTCTGTGAGATGAGAGTTCCAATTGGAGCAGTCCAACCTGCTGCCCTTCCGAATCCAGTGTGACAAGTCCTCTTGCCTTTAAGGTCCTTAAACATGAAATTACTTGACTCTTTTACCAGAGCCACTGAATAGTAACATGTATCTGGATCTGCAATGAAAAGTAATTCACAAAGTTTATTATTTAACCAGCAACAGTGAATCGTTTTTCTTTTTTTTTTATTTTATTTTTCATTTTATAGGACCTATATTACCTACAGTGGAGAAAATAATTATTTGATCCCCTGCAGAGTTTGTCAACTGACAAAGAAATGAAGGGTCTATAATTATATGTATATATATATATATATATATATATATATATATATAATTCAGCTTTTCTTTTCTTTTATTATATATCATTTGAATATATATAGCATCCAAAAACATACAATCTAACAACCCAGCACAGTAACACAAGTACCACTCCATACAATGTAGTGTCTTATTTGCTCTTATTTTTCAATTTGTTGGTCTTGAAATGTTAATTTAAAAACATCAACACATACCTTGCACCATATGGGTAGGATGCAATTGTGAGGTCAGTCTATGCCAACTAAAAACTCTGGCATAGATACCAATAGGCGGAATTGCACAAAAACAATGCACAAGTTACAGTCCGGTGGTACTGAATAGGATATTTTCCATCTCAATCAATCATATTTCACTTGATAAGGTTCTGTATTTGGAAACGTATATTATTGCACCCTACATGCTGAGGTTTTTTTGCAACTAATCCTAAATACAGTGGATTATATAAGAACACTCTTATATGTTAGGAAAAAATGTTTATGAATAGGGGGAAAAAATCCCTCCAAAATAGTGAAAACTTACCAACCTGCATGCAAATTTCCTCTTGGATGGATACCCAGGACTTGCCTAAAAGGCAGAATTGCCAGCCATTGTGTGTCGGTACTGCACAGACCATCAGCAGAAGACAAAGGGGTTGATTTACTAAAAAGAGAGTGCAAAATCTGGTGCAACTCTGCATAGTACCCAATCAGCTTCCAGTTTTTTTTCTTGGCAAAGTTTAATTAAACAAGCTAAAATTAGAAGCTAATGGGCTACCATGCACTGTTGCACCAGCGTTTGCACTCTCATGTTTTGGTAAATCAATCCCAGTTGCATATTCTACTCTATAACCTTCAGTACAAGACCAATTCCAGTTATGTCTTGTAAAAAAAAGACTGTGTGATTAGCATAATTTTTTCAATTGTTAAATCAAGTTACCTTTCACTGTGCCATAGTTTTCAGCAGCAACTGGTACCAAATTATAAGGGTTCAAGGAACCTCTGTAAATGTCTCCACTATCCAAACAAATTGCATCCGCCAGGTCTTCCTGAAAAACAAACACTTTCAGTGACAAACCAAACAATGCATAAAATCATAGTGGTACAGTACCTAAATGGCTTCTAACTGTACTTATATCTGACCTGTCTTGTCCAAAACTATAATCAGATTTAGAAAGACGTGATGTTTTTAAATATAGTGATATGAATTATACAAGGGCTGGAAGACTCAAACAAACCCCACAGCTGAATATGCCAGAATTTTCCTCTATTCAGCTTGCGCAATTAATTTATTTTATATGATTCTATCTTCCCAGTTCTTTTCTGTTTGAGAATGGATGGGAAAAAAACCTGCAGAAAATGAAAAAAGAAGTGAGACTCAGTACTCAGACGTGTAATTGTCTTCCCTTGGCCCTTTCTCCTCAATCCATGTATTGCAATGTCCTCAATGAATGGGTTATGCTGACAAAAAAGGTAGCTTCAGGCCATAGAACCACAGCCCTCTGCCGTAGACAGGGCCAGTGCTAGACTATTTTGCACCCTAGGCAAGACCAGCTACTTGCCCCCTCCCCCTTAAAAAAAAGCCTGTAGTTCTATTTCACCCCTCCTAGCACATATACTCTTTCTCCTCAAATTTTCCACCCTAGTCCAAATTCTCTCCCCCTACTAGCACAACCCCCTCCAAATTACCATTCCCAGCGCAGATCCTTTCTCCCCACCTAAATACTCCCTCCTAGCACAACCTCCCCCTCCAAATCCCCCTCTCCCAGCACAAATTTCTCCCAATCCCCTCTTCTAACAAAAATTATCCCCCAAATCCCCCCTTCTAGCACAACCCCCCCAATTCCCCCTCCTAGCACAAATCCCTCCAATCCCCTCTCCTAGCACTAATTCTCCCCCAATTTCCCACTCCTAGCAGAATCCCCCCCAATGCACACTCCTAACACAAATGTCCCCAATCGCCTCTCCTAGCACTAATTCCCCACCAATCTCCCCCTCCAAGCAGAATACCCCCCCCCCCCCAATGCCCACTCCTAACAAAAATCCCCCACTCCCCCTCTTATAGCACAAATCCCCCCTCCTAGCACAACCCCCCTAGAAAAAATCCCCCCTCCTAGCACAAACCCCCCAATTCCTTCCTGCTAGCACACATTCTCCTCCCCCCAATCCCCTCTCCTAGTACAAACTCCCCCCAATCCCCCCTCCTAGTACAAATTCCCCCCAGCCCCCCTCCTATCACAAATCCCCCCCCCCACATTCCTCCTCCTAACACAAATCACCAAGCACCAATCCTCTTCCTTAAATCCCCCCACCTAGGACAAATTCCCCCAAATCCCTCTTATAGCTAAAACTCCTCCAAATTACCCTTCCCACTTTACCCTAGTCCCCCCACCCCCTTTTAGCGTGCAGTGGCCAGACACAGAGTCCATGGAAAGTCCGGCGTGGGGGGAGAACAACTGAAATCTCAATCAATCCGTTGTTTCCTAGCAGTAAACATTGTACCACTAGAAATACATACTGCATGTGGTCTTTTTGATTATTGCAGCCCACTAGTATTGGTAGAGTAAGGGGGAAGGGAACAGTAGTGGCCCATTGTAATACCCTCTTAAGCAACTAGATGCCCCTATAGCCAAGAGTCAGGGAAAACTCAGGAGTCAGGAGTGTTAAGGCGGAATTAACACAATTTTTTTTAAATAGACCCCTAGGTGCTTATAGACATGATGTGCTAAATTGAACCACATATTAGCACATTATAGCAGACTTCCTTGTCAAAAGATCCCCTCCAGCATGATGCTGTCAGCACTCCCATTGGTCATATGTGTTTCCATTTTCTTCCAATCTTCTTTGTGGGTTTGAAATGTTCGGCCACTTGATTGGTCGGGATGCAGTGACATCACTCTCGCACATGCACACAGGAGTCAAATCATCAAGGCACAAAGCCAGTGGTGTATTTAAGTTTTGTGCTGCCCTAGGGAACACCGAAATTGGCCCCCCAACACCTCCAACCTCCCCTTTGGCAGAAAGAGCCTAACACCGATCAACACCCACCCCCCACTGGAGAGAGCCTGACATTAAGCAGAAACATCCCTGCCTCCCCACCCGAGAGAGCTTTCCACTACCACTGCCCCCCATACACTGGTCACCACACACTCCCCCCTGTCGAGAGAGAGAAAACGCTTACCTTCACAACTCTGGATATCCCCGGGAATGAGAGTCGGGCTCTCCATCAAGCAGCCCGCAGCCTCTCTCGGATCCCACCTAGTCCCCATGCCGCATGTGTCCCTTCTTCTTTCCCTTCTCCCGGGGGGGGCAATGCTACCCCTCTGAAAAATGCCGCCCTAGGCATTAACTCAGGGAGAAGCACTTATGACAGAAGAGACCAATATAGTCTCTTCTGTCATAACAATCCTATCTGTCAATGTTTGTTTTCTCAGATTCAATTCCACTTTAAATGCTATGTGAGGGGCACTGTGGGTAAGGCTATATTAGGAAGGCAGAGAACTGTGATAGTTTCCATGAGGATAACATTTACTGGTTTTCCCCATTTTTTTACAACCACTGTAGCCTCCCTAACGGTCTGATTATGTCTATATTTCTGTGCTAAAAGCGGTAAATTTTGTTTGCATGGAAATATGTTGTTTTTTTATTGTAGGCCTGTAATTTTTAGGAATAACTCACTGAAATCTGTCTGAACAAGAGACTAGTAAACATCCCGGGTATGTTAAAATTTGAAACACAAAATCATAAATTATAATTTAATATATAATCACAAAAAATAATAATATAATAATAATACATTTAATAAACTATTATAATCAAACCAAAAACACTGAAATTTGAAATATAGCGCCAAGTTCGCACATCACTGAGCAAAGTCGCAAAATCGTTTTCAGTGTCTGATGACGAATTTCCCCACAAATCATTATCACTCAATTCTGCAAGTGGTTCTAATTTACTATCGCTGTTCTCTAGCTGGTTTAAAACCGCTTTTGACCTAAAGGGACGCTTTTTGGATGCCATGGACGTTTCTGTTTCCAGGCAGAAAAAACAGTAAAAATGCAGGCAGGGCACAGGACAAAGCACTCGGGACAAAATGTATGTGAAATGGTTTGATACAGTAATGTTTTACTATGTGATTTTATTGAATTTAGTGAATGTCACTTTTACAACTTTCAAATTTCCCGCCAGTTCCATCCCCCGTACATCCCGGCGTCGCAGGAAACGGAACCCAGGAGACAGATGCCGGCATCGGCCAGAGGACATTATAGGGGACACTGCAGGGGGGAAATCGCGGGAGCGAAGGAAAAGGTAAGTGAAGAAGAGATCCTGGAGTAGCGCTGCAGGGTATTCCTGAGTGTAGCGCGGGGTTACTTCTTGAGGTGCTGAAACTTTACCCCGAGCTACACTCGGGAATACCGCCAGAGAGGTTAAGTGCCATGACCTTTAAGGTCTCCCAGGTGTACCCTTCCAAATTGGTGCAGTATAAGGAAGTTAAAGTGGATGTAAACCCCAAACATGAAATGTGAACAAAGCATATCTCTATATAGTGTGTACTTGTCTCAATTAAGAGCAATAAGTGTCATTCCTGTCTGCTGCTTTGTTCCTCTGCTATCAGCATGAGGAAGTTTTCCTGACACTAGCAGCTCCAGCAGATTGACAGCCTCAGCTCTGTTCCTGTGAGCTGTATGGAAGGGGTGTCCTTCCCTCCAATTAGCTCTCAGAACTCTCCTCACTGAACTCTGCAGAGTGTAACTTCAGCTCTCCGACCCCTTATTTATGAACTTTCATTCAAGTGCAACTTATGTGCAATTTATGTAGGATGATTTATTTAATCTATAAGTATCATATGAGGCCAGTCACTTCACTGGGTATATGTGAGGGTTTACAACATCTTTAAGCTATCTGGTGAAAGTGCCACATGAGCATATTGAATACACTTATGAATCATTTTGCAAAAGAAGACTGGAGAGCAGCCACAGAGCTAAAAGAAAAATTGACCTGCTAACAAAATAGGTGCTTAACTCTACAGCACTATGTGTTTTTTTTGTTTCTTTTTTAATATAAAGTTTAGTATCACTTTAAATATCAAATGAATATGCTGATGTTTGGTTGCTTTAAGGTACACACACATTCAAAGAGTTATGTAGTTGCCAAGGTTGAATAAAGTCACCACTCCTTCCAGTTCAACCTATGTAGGTGTTTGTGTGTGTGCTCATGTCAAAAATCATATTCCATATCCCTTTATATTGTGTTCGCTAAGATGCCCATCTAAGAGTTTTTTAAACTATCAATACTTTCTGCTGACACCACCGATTGTGGAAGGGAGTTACACATCCTCCTGCTCTGACAGTGAAAAAAACCCTACACAGTTTAAAGTTAAACCGCTTCTCCTCCAATTTCCTTGAGTGACCCTGTGTCTTCTTATATTCCCTGAGACTGAAAAGTTTAATCCTCCCCATTGTGTCAATGTATCCTGACAGTGCGACTCCTCTGCTGTCAAAATACACTGATCAGCACAGCAAAATTTTCCAAAGAGCCCGTTCATGAAAAGTCAATCTTTAGATTGACTTTTTATGAATAGGAACAACTGCATTTCGATCCATCTATGGCCAGCTTTAGTAAACTTGATATACAGTATGTTTTCACTAACCCTTTAAAGTGGAAGGCTTCAGGTTTTTTTTACCTCAATGAATTAAGTGCAGCTTCCCCCTAACCCCCCTAAATACTTACATAAGGTCGATCTTGATCCAGCACTGTGCCCAAGAGCAGCAGCACTGCTTTCTCTCCCTCTTCACTGGACTCTGTTGGAGCAGCGGGAGCCATTGGCTCCTGCTGCTATCAGTCAATTCCTGTGAAAAGGGCACAGGGGTGGGGCCGAGCTGCACACCTCATTGTGTGTGTCAATAGACAAACACAGTTCGGTTCAGGATCAAGCCTGCACGTGTACCAGCATAGGAAGCAGAAGAGAAGAAGCACTGAGTGCTAGTGGAGAACCCCAGGAGAGGAGGTTCAGGGACCGCACTATACAATACTACAACACAGAGCAGACATTTTTTAAAATGACCTTTACAATCATTTTAAGTGAACTTGTCTAATTTAACTAACGTTTTACCTTCTAAAGAAAGACACATTTGTATGGGTATGTGTATAGTGTAGGCGACCCACTGTTTCAATTTATATATGTATTAATTCAGTCACTAGATAATATTTTCACTTTTTATTTTAATTGATCAGATAATTTAAATACACCATAGTAGCTCATAAGAATCACACTTATAAAGCTCTAGCAATACACACCAAGCTGAGCATGTGCAGAGTGACTCCTAGAGCTCTGTACTTTCAGTAGATGGATTGGCGACTATGGAAGAAGGGGAGTATCAGAGAAGACAGGATCAAATGGCATTTTTACACAATGCAGAGGATTAACCCCTTAGGTTCCACAGTGAGTGTAACAAGCATGCCTTACTGCATAGACAGACTGATTTTACTGTTGTGGGTTTAGTAACACTTTAATTTCATTTCTGTATAAATAGACCCCTTTATAAAGCAACAATGTTTTACATGAATGTCAGTTTCTCTCTAATATTCCGTGGAAGCAACTGAATGTAAGTGCTCTTGGCATTAGTTTAGTACCCCTGTTGTGGGTTTTTTTTTTTCATTTTCTTTTCATTTACATGATTTATGAAGTCTTTCACCAAATCTTTATAATGAACTTACGGAAATTGCTTTGAAGCAGTCTTCAGTGCTGCCTTTGGAAACACAGCTTAGGGTTGCATGATCACTTCCACAGGTTTGGCTCACATCTCTACATTTTTTCAGCTCAGCCTCGGATTTCACACACCAGCGGATGTTATTTTCTGGATTTGCAAGGCACAGGGCTGTATGAAGACACAATGGATGATAATGGCTCAGGTAAAGAAAACTACATTGGCTTTGGCCACATTCTACTGATTCTGCTTAAGTATCATGACTCAGGCCAACGTACACCAGCCATGGGTGCCAGCCAAACTCTGGGTTTCCTCGCATCCCACAATCCAAGTACACAAAAAGGTTAGGGTGCACACCACGTATCCATTTTTTCTCAATAATTTTATTATTTAAGAAGTGAAGACACTCCACCTGCTAACTTTGGCTGATGCGCTTTGCCCCCTACTGGGGCTTAGTCTCTGTGACTAAACCCCTGGGAGGGGGCAAAATATGTTGGAAGGAGTTAGCAGGTTGTGCGCCTTAAACATTTGACTCAATAAAGTTATTAAGAGGAAACAGATTAACTGGTGGCAGCCTAACCTTTTTGTGTACACACAAAGGTTTTGGATCACTCATACTTTTGAACTGAGCAAGCTAGATTCTGAGCCATGGAGACCAGAAAAGAATTGTCAAAAGACCTGGGTAACAAGGTAATGGATCTTTATAAAGATGAAAGGATATAACAAGATATCCAAAGCCTTGAATATGCCAATCTGCACTGTTAAATCACCTATTAAGAAATGGAAAGTTTGGGGATCTCTATCAACCAAGCCAAGGTCAGGTAGACCAAGAAAGATTGCAGCCATAACTGGCAAAAGAATTGTCCGGGATTCAAAGAAAACCCCACGGGCACCATCAAAAGAAATACAGGCTGCTCTGGAAAAAGATGGTATGGTTGTTTTTAAGGAGTACAATACGGTGATACTTGAACAAAAATGAACTGTTTGGTCAAGGTGCCAGAAAGCAACTTTTACCGCACCAATGCCACAAAAAAGCCCGGTTATAATATGCCTGACAACACCTTGACATGCCTAACCAGGCCTTTTTGTGTTATTGATGCAGTAAAGGCTTCTTTCAGGCACCTCGATCATACAGCTCATTTTTGTTCAAGTGTCATCATATTGTGCTCCTTAAAAACAACCACACTGTCTTTTTCTAGAGCAGCCTGTATTTTTCTTGTGGTTACCTATGGGTTTCCTTTTGTTTCCCGAACAATTCTTCTGGCAGTTGTGGCTGCAATCTTTCTTGGTCTACCTGTACTTGGCTTGGTATCAAGAGGTCCCTGAATTTTCTACTTCTTAGTGGAAGTGATGACGGACATAAATGTCCAAAGCCTTGAATATGCCATTTTCCATCTTTATAAAGTTCCATTACCTTGTTACACAGGACTTTTGACAGTTCTTTTCTGATCCCCATGGCTCAGTATCTAGCCTAGCCAGTGCTTCCACGTAAGAGCTAACAAACTCATTGACTATTTATACACTGACACTAATTGCAATTTAAAAAGCCACAGATTTGGGACATTAACCTCTACTTGGCATTTTAACCCTTGTGTGTCACCTTGTGTGTCTGTACCAAGGCCAAACATTCCAGGGTATGTAAACTTTTGATCGGGGCCATTTGGGTGATTTCTGTTATCATTATGGTTTAAAAAGTAGCAAAACAACTATTTGATAATAAATGGCTTCATATGATCATCATCCTTCAATAACAGAGCATTTTTTGGCATGATCAGTCATATTTTCAATATCAATGCCAAAATTTCACAATCTTTGCCAGGGTATGCACACATTTGAGCACAACTGTATGTATGTATGTGTGTATATATATATATATATATATATACACAAAACTCTGTGACTTAAAAAAATTTTAAATATTAAAATGAATATTTATACCACAATCACTAGAGTGCAGTTGCAGAGTAGAAAAGAGAGAGATTAAAGCGGTGAAGGTTTCTGTTGGCAATTGTTTGCTGTTTGGAGGGATAGGTGGTTGAAGACAAGAACACTGTGAATGTGATGAGGTTGTGATCAGAGAAAGGAGAGGGGGTGTTAGTGAGCCTACTTTGTCACTTAAATTAATACCTTGTTATCCAGTCCTTGTCATCCCTTCTCTAATTTCAACTCTCTACTTTCTCCACCACCACCCCCACCTTCACCCAGTAACTCACTCACTGCTCATGAGATTGCAAACCATTTAAAAATCAATATGATGCAATTCGTGGGGGCATATCAACTGCACAACTGTAGTATCTATCCCACTTAGCATACCCTATACAAAACCACCCTCAACACTTTCCTTTTTTGATCTTACTACTGCCAAAGAGGTCACGAAATTGTACTCAGAATCCCAACTTACCTCCTGTCCCCTGGATCTATTTAACACTTGTTGAAAAAAGCACTTTGTTTACATAGAAACTTGGAAAAGTGATGGCCTTCTGGACCAGTGTCATGCTTTCTTGATGACTTGTCTGCCTGGCTACCCTACTTTTTGTGCTTTGAAATACCCACTATCATTCTTGGTGATTTTAACATCCCCAATAATGTTACCAGCCCAGCTACATCCCAACCTTTCAATCTAACCTAATCTTTTACCCCAACACAATGGACACAGTCCTCTACTCACTCTGATGGGATACCCTTGACCTTGTTTTCTCCCATCTTTGCACTCCATACAATCTCACCAACACCCCCTTTCCTCTCTCTGATCACAGCCTCACCACATTCACAGTGTCCTCGTCTTCAACCACCTATCCCTCCAAGCAGCAAACAATTATCCACTGACACCTTCACCACTTTAATCCCTTTCTTTTCTACTCTGCAACTGATCACCTCTATGACAGAATCTCTCCCCTGTCCTCATTGGCTCATCTCTAGTTTTAAGTTTCTACTTTCTCCACCACCACCCAGTAACTCACTCACTGCTCATGAGATTGCCAATCATTCAAAAACAAGATTGATGCAATTCATGTGGGCATCTCCACTGCACTGATATCTATCCCACTTAGCATATTCTATACAAAACCACCCTCAACACTTTTCTCTTTTGACCTTGCTAATACCAAAGAGGTCACTAAAGCATTCTCAGAATCCCACCTTACCACCTTTCCTCTGGATCCTGTTCCCTCACAACTACTACAGTCACTCACTTCTTCTATCCTATGCTCCCTCACTCACATCCTCAATCTCTCCTTCTCTACTGGCACCTTCCCCTCCCCTCTAAAGTATGCGCTGATCATCCCATACTTAAAAAGCTCTCATTGGACCCCACCAACCTGAACAACTTAAGACCTATCTCCCTGCCCCCGTTTACCTCTAAACTCTTAGAACGCTTAGTCTACAATCGCCTGAGCTCCTACTTCTCTGACAACAACCTTCTTGACCCTTTACAGTCTGGCTTTTGCTTACTACATTTTACTGAAACAGCCCTACTAAATCTTAATAATTATTTACTAACTGCTAAAACCAATAGCCACTATTCCATACCCTTACTACTAGATCTCTCTGTGGCTTTTGATACTGTTGACCATCCCCTCCTTGTCATAAATCTCCACTCTCTTAGCATTCGAGACTCTCCTCAGACCCCTTCTCTTCTTCATCTACACCTCCTCCCTTGGTCACTTGATAAATTCCCATGGCTTCCAGTACCATCTCTATGCTGATGACAGACAAATCTATCTATCTACTCCTCAGCTCATTACTTTAGTCTCCTCTTGCAATACTAACTTAATAACTGACATATCATGGATATCACACCACTTCCTCAAACTGAATCTTTCCAAAACTGAGCTCATAATATTCCATTCAGCCCATGCCCCCTCCTCTGACTTCTCCATTGAGATCAATAATACAACCATCAGTCCCTACCTTCATGCCAGGGTGCTATGTGTAATCTTGGACTCTGACCTGTCCTTTCAGCCCCAAATCCAATCACTGTCCAAATCTTGTAGACTTCACCTCCATAACATCTCCAAAATACGCCCCTTTTTAACCATTGAAACCACTAAGCAACATATTCATTCCCTTGTTAGCTCTCACCTTGACTATTGTAACTCCCTCCTCATTAGCCTACCAAATTGCAGGCTATCCCCTCTTCAGTCTATCACAAATGCTGCTGACAGACTCATCCACCTTACTAACATGTCCGTGTCTGCCACCTCTCTCTGCCAATCCATCCACTGGCTTCCCGTTGGCCAACGAATACATTTCAAAACATTACTAATAACATATAAAGCCATTTACAACTCCATCCCAAACTACATCACCAATCCTGTCTCCAAATATTACCCAAACCATCCTCTCTGCTCCTCTCAAGACTTCCTGCCCTCTATCTTGCTTGTCTTTCCTCTCATGCTCATCTCCAGGACTTCTCCAGAGCCTCTCCCATCCTCTGGAACTCTCTACCCAAATCTGTCCAACCATCTCCTACTCTGTCCACTTTTAGGTGATCCCTGAAAACCTATCTCTTCAGGGAAGCCTATCCTGTCTTCATCTAATAACCAAATCTTCTATTTCTCCTATCAGTTTGTCCCCCACAGTTATTGCCTTTTGTTCCACCAGCCCTTCCCTATTAAATTGTAAGCTCCCAGGATCAGGGCCCTCCTAACCCTCTTGTATTGAACTGTATCATTGCTGTATTGTCTCTCTTTATATTTGTAAAGTGCTGAGCAAACTGTTGGCACTATATAAATCCTGTATAATAATAATAATGATGATGATGATGATGAAGCATTTCATATTTACCTGCCTTGAAAGAAAGATAAATCATATTGACAATTTTTTTGGTCCCAACCATAATAAATTAAGATATTAGGCATACAACCACCAAATGGTATGTTTGATTATTTTCTACACTTTATGACAGTGAAAAAAAATTATTATTTCCTCAACCCCAAATGGACTGTACTTTAAAGATAGCCTGAAAATTACTCATTAGCAGCAAAATAGGAATGGCAATTCATTTTTATGTTAATGTTCAGTGGTTTTATCAGTTGCAAGATTTCTGTCTCTAACATAAACCTAATACACAACTGCATGCCCTATCACTTTACTTTGAAGAAATAAAAATCTTGTCTACAAACCACCTAGAATACTCATTACACCATACTTTCTAACAAAGCTCATTCAGCATGCCACTGGAACCACCAAATGCTGCCCAAGCTCAAAGACCAAAGTCAATATGACCCAATTCTGGTGATAACTGCTGAGCCATGAAGTGAAGTTTGAGCTAAATGTTGCAATATATGCTGCTGTGTGTAGTCCTTTTAGCTAACAAGGATCAAACAGAACCTGCACTGAGGGTAATATGGAGATTGTCATTACTGACCTCTGGAGAAGGTTGTCATATGTGACCTCCTAGCAGTGTTTGGCTTTAATACTTTGAAGTCATGGGGAAAGGGCTTAAAGCAGTATTCACCCTTTCACTGCCAGAGCAGTTTGTGCACTCATTTAAAAAATTATTTAAGGCCTCAAGATTACATAAACCCCCCAAGCATTATATATTTTCTAAAAGAATGAAATGGCGGTAGTTCCAATTTTTTATGTCACACGATATATTAATGAAATGGTTTATCAAGCACAATATTAACATAGAAAATACACTAAAGAAAGCCAACAATTGGCTTGTTAGATTTACACACATTCTTGGTTGCTACAGCAACAGGGAGTGTGTAGATAACATCGGCCACCCCACCCCCATATGTCCATGGTAGCAAAAGGACTAAGCTCAAAAACAAAAATGTATTTAAAAAATATCAACATATATTGCAGCTTACCCATCCTTAAATGTGGTGGCTGCACTAGTTTTCTATTTTTAGTCTTATTTTCTTTTATTTTGACCTGGTAGGCCAGGCAGTAACAAATTTCCTGGATTAGGGTGTCTCCACTCTGGATGGAGGAGCAAAGGAGGCACCTTTAGCTATCAGCATTGTCAGTCTGAGGAGAGGGAAGCATTAGATGAAATAGCAGATTTAGATGGCCTTTACTAACAAATTAAAGCTTAACTCCAGCTAACACTATATATAAGTAAGTAGTTACAGCAACAGATTTTTTTACCTTTTGGGATAAATGTTTTAAAAGCTGATCATTGCAAGCACCCCTTGGTCTGTTAAAGCATGTTGAGAAATAACTTACTGGCTGGATCAACTGGTAAAATAAAGGGGAAAGAAACAATAAAAGAAAACTAGTGCAGCCACCAAATCCAAGAACTGGTATTCTGCAATTTAATAATTTTAGTTTTTTTTGTAGTTTATAGCCACTTTAAACTCAATAAAGGTCAGAGTAAAAGGCCACTTTAGATACATTATATATGCAGTTGAATTGTGTTTACCATGCATTCGCAATGACAATTATTAGAGTGTAAAAGCAAAAGCTCAAACTGATCTTAAAGTGGAGCTCCACCTAAAAGGGGAAGTTCCGCTTTAAGGACTGCCCCCCAGCTTCCCATTAAGGATTGGCACCTTTGGGGAGCAGGGGGGAGTGGGTACCCGAATTTGCCAGGTACCCGCTCCCACTTCCGTTCCGATTGCCTAGGCGATTGAAAGCAGAAGGTGTCCTCCCTCCCAGTAGTCTTTTGTGACATGTGACAGGTCCCAGAAGACTACAGGACCATTCATGAAGTGCATCGCTACTCGCGCATGCCCAGTGGGTACCCGGCTGTGAAGCTGCAAGCTATTACAGCCGGGTGCCCACACTGAAGATGCCGACCTCCTGGAATACAGGACGGCCGGTGAAACGAGCTGCTGGGGACACACCACGGGACCGAGGGACAGGTAAGTGGCTGTTTTTTAAAAGTTAGCA
Organism: Staurois parvus; assembly: GCF_062004578.1. Taxonomy (NCBI): domain Eukaryota; kingdom Metazoa; phylum Chordata; class Amphibia; order Anura; family Ranidae; genus Staurois; species Staurois parvus. The sequence goes on from NW_028318066.1 coordinate 2,828,382, forward strand.
GCTACAGTTTTTGTAGCTGCTGACTTTTATTTTTTGATAGGTTGAGTAGAACTGCTTTAAAATGTTTAGCCAAAACATTTTTGGATAGAGTAGGGAAGAATTAAAATACTTGACAATTTTTTTTTGCCTGTGCACCATTGTGGAAATTTCCTTTCATTTGCCCCAGAGACGCAACAGGAAGTTAGTGGAAATCTCTCAAAATGAGAGAATTCCCCCTTAAACTGTTGTCCCTAGAACCAGTATCCCCTTTTACAAGATCTTTGGGTACATCTCCTCACTGGGAACTTGGACAGCAATAAAAACTTGAATGATGGGCTTACGTTGCCCATTCTATCCAGAAGGAAAAAAAATGGAAAAAAAGGTTTATTTCTTAGAGAAGCACTTTACACTGTTCTTAAATGATCTAAAATGACAGGGTGCACTGGTCTACTGTATAGCTTTATCTGAGCATGTTTCTCTGACAATCAAAGCTAGAAACTTTCTAACGCTAGGTTCACACCTATGCATTTGCTGCGGCTTGCATTTGTGTGGGCACAGCATCCCATTCAAATGAATGAGCTGCTATACCTGGCGGGAAACACAGGAAAAAGGTCCCTGCACCTTTTTAAAATCGCATCTGTAGGGAAATCTCATGGTGCTTTTGCACCATGTGATTTCCTGAACCTGCAAACGCACTGCGTTTTTAGATGTGTGGGCTACCATTAAGAATGAATGGTCAAAGAGCAGCGTATTTTGGCTGTAGGTGGTTGTGTGTGTAGGAACAGGTGAGATCCCCGCATGCACAACCACCTGCACAAAGGTGAACCTAGCTTAGGTCTGATGACCTAAGAATTGCCTGATAATACAGTTTCCAAATTCCAGAGTGTACATAGCAGCATCAAACAATGGTACCTCATAACTGTTTACATTTACCCATGAAACTGTTTTTTGATGTCTGTCTGTAGAATTTATTATAGCATCCCTTAGTTATTGTTTATGTCTTTGTTATACCTATATGAAAAAATTTAAATCCTGTACATCAGCATTTTGTGCTTCTTAAGGGAGAGTCAGAAATTCTGAAGAGTCAAAATTTCTTATCTTAATACTTGCTCTGGCTCAGTGACTCATGAAAAACATGAATAAAACAGCATGGCGGCATATATTTTCAGAAGGAGCAAAAATCAATGGCATACCTTTTTCTCTCAAGATAGGCTACCTACCTACACCTGTTATATATATATATATATATATATATATATATATGTATATATATATATATATATATATATATATATAATATTTAGATAATATTTAAAATTGTTATGTCTCCTACAAAACTTACAATTTCTGTAAAACTGTTCTGTAACAAAAACAAAAAAAAGAAAGACATGGATTAAAATTATAACATCTTTTTGCACGTAAAAGATGTCTTTCACTTACCCGCCAACCCCAAGCAAAGAAAAAATTGTAATGTAGAAGCCATGGTCGCTGCAGGTCCCCCAAACTGTCAGACTTCAGTTTGTGGAGGAATAGTGAGTGAGATCTCTGGCTTTTTATACAAGAGCAGGGGAGCTGAGTGGACAAAATCCATGTCGCTGTAATGTTTACCTAATAGTGTTTCTCAATATGAGCCACCTCCTCACCCTCTAATTCCTGGAGACAGATTTGAAGCATTGGCACACAACTTCTCGATTGTTTGAATGGCTGAATTAACCCTTTCTTTTAATTAGGGTATTAGGCACAGGGAAGAGATGGGAAATTCCCAGCTATCACCTTGGCAAAGATACAAGTCAGACATTAAGAGATTTGCTCTGTTTTTGCTTCCATCTCAATAGTGTGTTCCATTGTATTAATATAGGATACATAACTCACTTTATAGTCCTGTAAAGTCCAATATTTTTCAAATATCTCAGAACATCAATATACCGTGTAAATAGGAAGTAAAAAAAGTAAAAAAAAAAATCTTCAACTGCCAATATGATTACCAGATTATAAATAACACTAAGGAATTACACAGACTTCAAAGATAAATATAACAAGAGTGAACTGCAAAAAAAGCTTAGGGTATCAACCATGTGATATAGTAATGTATATACAATATATACATATGGACAAAACAACTGATTCTCCAAAAATACTTTATTACACCATGTTTTTAAATATTAACTTCTCAAGTTCATGAAAGGTTGTAATCATTTAAAATGACTAAAAACGTCTCCAACTACAACCACTATGATATTAGACGCTATCAACATTAGATCAAAGGATCAACTTTTATAAATATCATGGCTGGACTAAAAATCCCTGTATTCTGGTAGATAGTGCCACTACAGCTGTAGAAACCACCTCTTATCCAGTCAACTTGTCTGTGATATTAATAAGCATCTATCAATTTGTGTTCAGGTTTACAAACCTCATTAAAGCATATTTAAACCCTAAAGCATACACTGAATATATTGCAGCGTTTTCATTCTTAAACATGGTGGCTGCATTAGTTTTCTTTTTCTGTGCATTTTTCTTTTAATATCACCTGGTGATACAGCCAGGACTGTGGACCAATCCAAGGGTGAGCTGTCCGGATGGTGAAGCGATCGGCCGCACGGTGGTGGAGTCCCGACTTGTGGCTGATGGGACCTCTGCTGGGCAACCTGGTGCGTTTTCTGTTCTTTATTCATCTTTGTCTTTGTGTTCTGCTCTGAGGGACTTGTTGGGGGCTGGGATTCCCCCTCTTTCAGCCTCTGCTGAATTCATTTCTGATGTGGGTATGGCCTCTGCCCCCCAGGCAGCGGGCAGCAGTACTGCCCCATTGGGGACAGATGATGGCTTGCAGGATTTGCTTTCCGGCTTGCGGGATTTGCTGCTGCACTTTGAGCGAGGTTGTGGTGACCACTCCGGGCCTGTTTCCACATGGATCACTACTAGTGGCGGGGATGTGGTTGGAGGGCAAGTGTGGGCTCCGCCGAGGATGGGGGGTGGCGGGGGCTTCTCCTAAGTGATCAGGGAAAGGTGGGGTTTTTTCTGTGGCAGTGTCTGTTGCTGCTGTATCTTCATCAGGTGACCAGTCCGCGGCGCCGGGGGATGGTGCCCGGATTTCGGAGCCGGTCCACCTCTCTGACTCCGCCAAATGCGAGGTTTATGTTTGTTTTGAGGGCACTTGAAGCCGGATGTCCAGGAGAAGATTTGGAAAGGTAAGTATATAGAGATATTCACGCTCCTTCCTCTGGAGAAATTAAACTTGGACAGGTCGAGGCCTGAGGACGGCAGGCGGGAGGATGAGGAGAAGCGGCGTTTTAGGCTCATCCCGCACACCTTCTCGAACTGGTTGCAGGCGTTTGCTATTCTGGCTAGTGTTATCGGAGAGAAGATTCTGGAGCATTGCTCGGCGCTTTTCTGTTATCACAACGCTATTAGTGCAGCCCATAGGGTTTACGGGAGCAATGCATGGCTCCATTATGATGAACAGTTCCGACAGCGCAGGGCCGTCCGACCGTCCTTGCGCTGGGACAGCAAGGACATTGGCCTTTGGATGAGGCTTATGACTCTGGCATGGGCTGCTAGTTCATTTTTTCAGGGGGGGGGGGGGCAGTAGTTCGTTATCCCCTGGGCAATCGGCCATAAAACACAGGGGTTTCTGCTGGCAGTACAATGAGGGATCCTGTAAGTTCAGTGTGGCTTGCCGGTTTAAACACGAATGTTCCAGCTGTGGATGCCATGTTGCTTCAAACACCTGCGGGTAAAAGGGACAACGTCGGTGAGGGTGGAAAGGATACAGCATTTCCTAAATAGATAACCCGACCGGGAAGCTGCTTCACTGCTGGAGGCTGGATTTTCTGAGGGTTTTCAAATCCCTTGTTCTTAGGCTTCCATTCCGCCGAAGGCGCGGAATTTACATTCAGCATTGCAGCATCCCATGGTGGTTTCAAATAAGTTGTGTAAGGAAGTGAGTTTGGGCCGCATGGGCAGCCCATTTCCGAGCACGCCTTTGACAGATTTGGTGATCTCTCCCTTGGGGGTGGTGCCCAAAAAGGAGCCCAATGCGTTTCTGCTAATTTGTCATCTTTCCTTCCCAAAAGGGGGTTTGGTCAATGATGCCATCGCTCCTGAGTCGTGTACTGTGTCATATACTTCTTTCGATCCTCCGTTTTTTTTAGGGACACCGTTATGAGCGGGGTGCTCTCATGGCCAAATCTGGCATTGAATCGGCGTTCCGGCTGCTGCTGGTTCACCCAGACAACTTTAATTTGCTGGTTTGTCATTGGTAGGGTGCGTATTATGTGGACCAGAGCCTTCCCATGGGGTGTTCCATCTCCTGTGCATTGTTCAAAATGTTCAGCTCCTTTGCTGAATGGGTGGTGCTGGATGTCTCTGGAGTGAATTCCGTCATCCATTATTTGGATGATTTTATGTGTATGGGACCACCTGCTTCCAACGTGTGTGCCATTCTCCTGGCAACTCTGCAACACATTGCTGAGCATTTTGGGATTCTGCTGGCTCTGGAGAAGATGGAGGGCCTAGCCTCGGTGATCAGTTTCCTGGGCATTGTTTTGAATTCTGGTGCTATGGAGTGTCGTTTTACCTGAAGAAAAGGTGTTGGCCCTCTGGATTGAAATGTCGGGGGATCCTGGGATCCAGCTTCATGCCTTACAATCTTTGTTGGGCAAGCTGAATTTTGCATGTCGCATTATGCTGATGGGTCGGATGTTTTGCCGACAGCTGTCGGCAGAGGTGCCGGGGTGTCACCTCGCCCTCTCATTTCATTCATTTGTCTAGGGATCATAGGGCAGACTTGCATGTCTGGCACAGTTTCCTGGACTCATTTAACGGCCGGTCGCTGTGGATGTCCAGGCCGGTGAACAATTTTGATTTGAAGCTGTTCACAGACGCGGCTGGTTCCATGGGCTATGGGGCCTTCTTCCGGGGATGCTGGAGTGTGGTTCATTTACCGCCTTCTTGGTGGTTGGCTGGTTTTATTTGGAACCTGGTTCTATTGGAGCTCTTTCCGGTCATATTGGTGGTGGAGGTTTGGGGGAAGTCTTTTTGGAATCTGAAGGTGTTCTTTAACTGCAACAACCTGGGAATGGTTCAGATCATTAATCACATCTCGGCTTCTTAGAAGCCTGTAATCTGCTTTCTTTGCCATTTAGTGTTGCGTTGCCTTCAATTGAATGTTTTTATCTACGCTGTGCATCTCCCTGGGGTTGATAACGCTTTAGCTGACGCATTATCTCATTTTCAGTGGGGCAGATTCCGTGAATCGGCACTGGCAGCGGAGCAAGGCAGGGTTCCTTGTCCCAATTGGCTGTGGGAGATTGCTTTGGAGTCATCGTGGGATATGGCTTGAGTAGCTGGGTATGGCTTGAGTAGCTGGAATTGTTGTGACAGGCTGGCCTTGATCCATAGGGGCCGGATGTATGGTTCGCTGTCTTGTATTTTGTTGCTAGGGACTTTGAGAGGGGTGTGTCTGCGGCGGCTATGGATCGCCGGTTGGCGGGCTTGGCCTTTTTCTTTATATTGCAGGGTTGTTGAGACTTCACAAAAGACTTTGGGTCCAACAGGCTCTCAGGGTTATCACAGGGCTCAGAGGCGCAGGGATATGCGCCGTCCTTTGTCTTTTGCTTTATTGCATACTCTGATTGTTTGGGGTCTTTGTGTTTTTCTGTTTATGAGGTTGGTTTATTTAAGGCGACGTTTGCGGTAGCCATTTTTGTGGCCTTGTGGATTGGGGAGCTCGTTAGCCCTTCTAAATTGGTTCACGGGGGTTTGTTGCTGCAGGATGTCTTCTGCAGTGCGGATTGGGTTGAGGTGCACATCAGCCAGTCCAAAATGTACCAGTTGGGCCTTGGCACGCGGGTGCAGTTCTTTGCTATTCCGGCTTCGCCATTGTGCCCAGTGAGTGCGGTTCGGGGTTATCTCTCCCATCATCCGTCTTTGTCTGGATTCTTTTTTGTGCATGCTGATGGGTCTCCCTTGTCCTGTTTTCAATTTGTGTCTGTTTTTCGCAAGTGTCTGACGGCTGCTGGCCTGCATGCATCCCTCTATGCCTCGCATTCCTTTTGCATCAGGGTAGCCACGGAGGCTGCCCTGTGGGGTTTGGACTAGGAAGTGGTAAAACGTATTGGGAGGTGGGAATCCCATAGATTTCGCCTTATGTTCGTCTTCATTTATTGACGGTGGGGCCCTGTTTGTTTGCTGGATTTGGGTTTCTTTGTGTGTTGTGCATTTTCTGGTTGTATCTGTTCTCGTTTGTTTTTCAGATGGTGCGGTGTGCCTTATGTGGATCCTCGGTCACTCCTATATGTTTTGGGGGGCCAGGCACACTGACATTCGGCCCAATGGCAGGCAGCTCAGTTTTTCTAGGCAGTCGGCCTGTGTCTGCTGGATTGGGGTACCAGGCATGGGGGTCAGGTCCATGAGGGAGCTTATTAGGGACGTCAAGTTTGATTTCCTTCGGTTACGCAGGGCGTTTCTGGTCACGATTATACTGTGGTCTGACATTGTCGCCCGCACTTCTTGGCGTTGGCTAGATCGTTGGAGCAGCTTAACAAGGTCCGAATTAAGGTTAACAATGAGGTGGGTAAGTTTGTGATCCGTAATGGGGGGCTGGTTGTTCAGCATTTGGAATTGGAAATTGACACTTGGTGATACCTTTATGGTGATTATATGCACCTCAATGCGGAGGGAACCGATATGTTGTCCCTGGGCTTGCAGGATGGCATCCAGCGAGCCTTGGGGGTATGGCAGGGCTTGCATGGGTAAGGGCTTATCCAGCATGCTGTGGTGGTTTGTTGGTCTTTGGAGGCAGCAAATAATTTGAATCTAAAGTGAATAGTTGGGACCCATCGGTGGTATGGTGTTCCCGGGTGCATTCCGCTTAACCAAGGTTTAACTGGAAGGTGCAGGTTGTGTACTGTGGATTGTGTGTTTTGTCTCCAAGCTGGTGCGTTGCGGCTGGAGGATTAGTATTAATATTATGGTTAAGGTTCCGCAGGGGGATAACTGTATTGTTTTGTGCCTTCTAAGACCAACACCTTTTACTGTTATGTTTCTGTTTTAAGGAATGTTTTGTGTTATTTAAGTTGCATTGTTAATAAAAGGCTGTGATGGCCATTTTACTCCAACTGTGGTTTGGTCTCCTTCATTGGTATAATTAGAATTGAGTGGGGGGGAGGTGGAGTGAAAGAGAGAGTGAGTTGTATAGGGGTATGCTTCAGTAGCTATGGTTTTTGCTAGTACATCTCTTCTACACTAGTCAAGCGGTACCCGAAGCAAAAAAGAAAATAGTGGAGGGCAGACATGACTAGGTGAATAGGGTAGGACAGACAAGAGAGGATTAAGGATAGGCGGGAAGGTTTTAAAACATGTAGGCTTACCTGATTGGTGACTGGTAGTGCAGGGTGGGTCTTGAGCACCTTTGGGAGTGGTGTAGGGTTGGACGATCCAGTACAGGAGCAGCAGCAGAAGAAGAAACTTCCCTCCCACCCTCCCTTGGAGTTGTTTGGGTCTGTTCTGGCTCTGGGGTGGTTTGTTGGTCTTTGGAGGTGGCAAATAATTTGAAGCTAAAGTGAATGGTTGGGACCTATCGATGGTATGGTGTGCCCGGGTGCATTTCAGTTAACCAAGGTTTGACTGGACGGTGGAGGTTGCGCACTGTGGATGGTTTGTTTTGTCTCTGAGTCAGTGCGTTGCGGCTGGAGTCTTAGTATTAATATTATGGTTAAGGTTCCGCAGAGGGATATCGGTATTGTTTTGTGCCTTCTAAGACCAAAAAACCTTTACTGTTATGTTTCTTTTTTAAGGAATGTTTTGTGTTATTTAAGTTGAATTGTTAATAAAAGGCCGGGATGGCCATTTTACTCCAACTGTGGTTTGGTCTCCTTCATTGGTATAATTAGAGTTGGGCGGGAGGATATGGAGTGAAAGAGAGAGTTGTGTAGGGGTATGCTTCAGCAGCTATGGTTTTAGCTAGTGTGTCTGTTCTACACTAGTCAAGGTACCTGCACATACCCAGTAGAGAAAAGGTGATCAGCAGGGCTTGTGTAGCTGGGCAACTGCAGAGTGCTTTCAGGAGCATTTAGCTTGCATTTAAAAACACTATTAGGGCCAATTCACACCACAAAAATGCACTCTGGATGCATTCTGGATACAGTTTTTCTTACAGTTCACACCACAATCTGTTCCGTGCAGTTTTGTTGCAGTTTGCTATGTTCCAGTACAGTTCTGTGCAGAAAAAAAATGCAGCATGTTCTACTTTTTTTTTTTATGCACTGGAAACTGGCTAGAACTGACTGCACTTGTGTGAAGTAGGGCCATTGGTATACGTGGAAAACACTGTGCATGCATTTTTGATGCAAAAAAAAAAACGCACTGGACTAGCCCTTAGATAGTTCTCAATTAAACCTGAGTTTGGTTACTGGTGTATTTGACCTGCTGCTGATCTTCTGGTTTACATCTCCTTCAAAGCTGTTCCAAGCTGCTGTTGTATTTCCATTGACTTTCATGTGACAAAACAATGCCAATGTGAACAAAAGCCTGTGTATTAGAATGTAAGCTCTTATGAGCAGGGCCCTCTTATCCCTCTTGTATTTTATTGTATTGTAACTATACTGTCTCTCTTTATTGTAAAGCGCTGCATAAACTGTTGTTGCTATATAAATCCTGTATAACAAGGCTCCATGCACACTGGGTGTTTTAATAACGCTGGTAGCCTCATTTCTGTAAAGTCCCGTTAAAAACACAAGTTTTTAGTGTGTTTGCATTAGCGTTTTACCACATCTGTATTTTTTTAGCGTAATTTTTCTGCTAAAAATGTCCAAAAGCACCGGTTTGCCGCGTTTTTCAGTGTTTTACTGTGTTTTTCCAGTGTTAGAGCCTATGTGTGCATGGACACATAGGATATGATGCTGGGGAGTTTACTGGCTGTATAAAAAAATTACCAAAAGCCAAAAACAGCAGCTGTAAAAACGTCCAGTGTGTATGAGGACTAATAGTGATAATAATAATAAAGGCCCCTATGAAGGTTGAGAATGCTACCTTGCCATGGTAGGCCAGGGCACCATTTATGTCTAGAAATCTGATTCTAAGATATGGTATTGTATTTTTGAAAATAATGAGGGAAACTTGAGGGGTATATGAAGGTCACTTTATTGACAATAAAAAAAGGTTCCAGATAATCTTTTGTTTTATTTTTGCCCAAGAAAGCCAAGTGTTAGAGAAGTCTGCTGTTTTGTCATTATCACATTTTACTAATACCTTACTGAGTTTAGATACCTATTGATCTGATTGAGAGATTTTTTTTTTACAGAAGAAACGGAGTTTGAGGTCATGTGATCAATACACTGCATATACAGTATATAGTCAGTACACTGCTTATATACAGTATATGCCAGGAGCTAGTCTAGATAGAACATTGTAAACCTACGTCTGAGACTTCAGGGTCTATGGCATGAAGAGTAACCAGACAACAATGCTATCTAGAAGGGATGTTATATTTTACCTTCTTTCAATCTGTTCAGTGTGTAATAGTTAAAACAAAAATTAAAACGTTTCTTGCTCCCATGTATCATGTTTTCTCCCCATTCAAGTTTACAGGTATTATGTTTTTCAAAATACAGTACAAGCATACAGTACATTGTGCATCTTGAAATGAAATCAGTAATAGGGATGCACCCTTAGGCTCCATGTACACGAGACACTTCTGATTGATGGAATCTAACTGCTAGAAAATGTAGGTTAAAAAACGTCTGTTTAGCCATGTTTGCATACTGCGTTTATGCGCATTTATGAGCGTTTGCGTTTAGAAGTGTTTTTTAAAGATAACCTCAGGAGACCTTCTAAAATGCCCAGAATGCACTGAAAAACAGTACAAAAATTAACTGTTTTGAGAGAAAGAGAGCAGAAGCAAAGAGAGCAGTATTTGTTGAGATTAGCTGTCTCTTTTTTTTTTTTTTTGTGGGTTTGGATCTGTTCCAGCTCATTTCTGTGCAGAAATTATTGCAGCAGTGTCTAACATTTTCTTTCATGCTAAACCTCAAAGTAGGGTGTACCACGTCCATTTGAGTACTGGGAAAACGCTTTGCATGCATTTTCCATGATGAAAAAAGGCTCTGGACAACATCTGGAAATGGAAGAGTTTAGCCGTGTTTACACGCATTTGGCGTTTGAGACGCGGATAAAATCTACTCATGAAAGCTAGTTTGGTACGTTCAAAAAAAGACTGTAAACTCAACTGCCTGTAAACGACATAGTGTATATGGACACATAGGAAAACATTAGGAAGAGTTCCGGGGCTGCTGGAAAAATGCAGAAATGCTCCTAAACGTGCGTTTATCAGCTGCAGTGTACATGGAGCCTTATATATACCAAAGCTGTCTTGAAACAAAGTCATAAAAGAAAAAACAAACATGCCAAACCTAGAAGGCAGGAAAGTAGTGTTCAGGCCTAAAAGGGAGAGGAGTACTCTGCTTGTTCACATTCTATGATATGTCGTTATAGATCTGAACAAAATAGGAAGTGATAACAATGGAGTCAGGACTGCATATGAAAAGTAAATATACCAAATAAATTTCTACATGGAGTCTCCTAATAATGTACCATTGGACAAAACACGTAGGGGCAGAGCCTTTAGTGCTGATGCCATGCCACTGTACTCGGATGTCGAGCAGCAGCTTTCTGTTAAGGTTGATCAGCTTTATGCTTGATGTTTTATGTGTACCTGCACAATTTTAAATAAATACTGCACTGTGGCTTTACTTTATCTGCTTGGTTGGTGAGCTTTTTTGTCACAGTGCTGTGCAGGTTTGCCGCTTCCCCTGTTATCATTTGGAGGCCATATAGTGGTGCTACCTTTGGTCAGGGTCTGTGATTTCGGAGAAGGAAGGAGCAAGCTGGGCATACTGCATTGAGCTAGCTGGGCTGTATTGTTTACAGAGTTTGCAATTCAGGTGAGGTGTGGATACACATTAGAATATTTATTTCAATTGCATGCGGTGGTGGACACGTTCTTTCATTATGAACTTTTCATGCACAATATTGCTATAATGTTAAGAGATCATTGAGTGGACATTTTGTTTATTAACCACTTGAGCTTCATGACCATGTCATTTTTTTGCTATTCGGCACTGCAATACTTTAACTGGCAATTGCACGGTAATGTAACACTGTACACAAATAAAATGAATAACATTGTTTTCACACAAATAGAGCTTTCTTTTGGTGGAGGTGGAGGTTTGATCAGCTTTGGGTTTTTTTTATTATATAAACGAAAAAATACTGAAATTTAGAAAAAATATATTTTCTACTTTCTGTTAAAATATATTTAATAAGAAAATTGAAAACAAAACAAACTAATTTCTTCATAAATTTAGGCCAAAATGTATTCTGCTACATGTATTTAATGAAAAGATATCCCAATAAGTGTACAGTGGGGGTCGAAAGTTTGGGCACCCCAGCTAAAAATTTGTATTAATGTGCATAAAGAAGCCAAGGAAAGATGGAAAAATCTCCAAAAGGCATCAAATTACAGATTAGACATTCTTATAATATGTCAACAAAAGTTAGATTTTATTTCCATCATTTACACTTTCAAAGTAACAGAAAACAAAAAAATGGCGTCTGCAAAAGTTTGGGCACCCTGCAGAGTTAATATCTTGTATTGCCCCCTTTGGCAAGTATCACAGCTTGTAAACGCTTTTTGTAGCCAGTCAAGAGTCTTTCAATTCTTGTTTGAGGTATCTTTGCCCATTCTTCCTTACAAAAGTCTTCCAGTTCTTTGAGATTTCTGGGCTGTCTGTCACGCACTGCTCTTTTAAGGTCTATCCATAGATTTTCAATGATGTTGAGGTCAGGAGATTGTGAAGGCCATGGCAAAACATTCAGTTTACGCCTCTTGATGTAATCCCCCGTGGATTTCGAGGTGTGTTTAGGATCATTATCCATTTGTAGAAGCCATCCTCTCTTTAACTTCAGCTTTTTCACAGATGGCATCAAGTTACCATCCAAAATTTGCTGAAATTTTATTGAATCCATTTTTCCTTCTACTCGTGAGATGTTCCCTGTGCCACTGGCTGCAACACAACCCCAAAGAATGATTGATCCAACCCCATGCGTAACAGTTGGACAGAGGTTCTTTTCATTAAATTCTGTGCCCCTTCGTCTCCAAACGTACCTTTGCTCATTCCGGCCAAAAAGTTCAATTTTAACCTCATCGGTCCACAGAACTCGTTTCCAAAATGCATCAGGCTTGTCTATATGTTCATTTGCAAAGTTCAAACGATGATTTTTGTGGTGAGGACGTAGAAGAGGTTTTCTTCTGATGACTCTTCCATGAAGACCATATTTGTACAAGTATCTCTTTATAGTGGAATAGTGTACCACAACTCCAGTGTCTGCCAGATCTTTCTGGAGGGATCCTGCAGTCAAACGTGGGTTTTGAATTGTTTTTCTCACAATCCTGCGAGCTGTTCTGTCTGATATTTTTCTTGGTCTTCCAGATGTTGCTTTAACTTCCACTGTTCCTGATGACTGCCATTTCTTAATTACATTCTGAACAGAGGATATTGACATCTGAAAACGCTTTGCTATCTTCTTATAGCCTTCTCCAGCTTTGTGAGCGTCAACTATTTTCATTTTCAGTTTTCTAGACAACTGCTTAGAAGAACCCATGGTGCTGATTGTTGGGGCAAGGTCAGATGAGTCTGGGCATTTAAAACCTTTGAGATTGACATCACCTGGTCTTCCCAGACGATGATTGAGAACAATCCATGACACTGGCAGGTCTCAGCTTTGCAAAGGGGGCAGTGCATGCTATAAATTCTGCAGGGTGCCCAAACTTTTGCAGACGCCATTTTTTTGTTTTCTGTTATTTTGAAAGTGTAAATGATGGAAATAAAATCTAACTTTTGTTGACATTTTATAAGAATGTCTAATCTGTAATTTGATGCCTTTTGGAGATTTTTCCATCTTTCCTTGGCTTCTTTATGCACATTAATAGAAATTTTTAGCTGGGGTGCCCAAACTTTCGATCCCCACTGTATATTAAATGGTTTGTGTGAAAGTTATAGCATCTACAAACTATGGTATATATATTATTATGTATTTATATTTTTTTTAATTGATCAGTTCTGATGTACTGCCAATCTCATTTATTAACCTCCTCGGCGGTATGATTCTTTCCGATTTTTTGTGCTGAAAGCGGTACTATTTTTTTGCATGTAAATATGTAGTTTTTTATTGTAGGCTGTAATTTTTAGGAATAACTCACTGAAATCTGTACGAGCAAGAGTCTAGTAAACATTCCGATATGATAAAACTTGAAACACAAAATCATAAATTATAATTTAATAAATAATCATAAAAAATAATATAATAATAATAAATTTAATTCAATAATATAATCAAACCAAAAACACTGAAATTTGAAAATGTGGTTAATCACGTTTATAAGCATTTGCGTTTAGAATGTCCATTGCGTTCCATGTCCAGATGCTGTCCAGAGCCTTTTTGCATCATCAGAAATGCATGCAAAGCGTTTTCCATGTATTCAAATGGACCAGGTACACCAGCGCAGTCAGTTCTAGGTTTCGCGTGAAGGAGAAAATGGTAGAACGTTCCGCACTATGCTCATGATGGGATCCATAGTGAATACAACCAGAAAAGACAGGTAATCTCAACACATACTGCTCTATCTGCTTCTGCTCTCTATTTCTCTCAAACTGTCTAAAATAGTTAATGTTTTACTATTTTTCAGTGCATTCTGAGCATTTGGGAAGGTCTCCTGAGGTTATCTTTTAAAAACGCTTCTAAATGCACATAAACGCGCATAAACGTGGTATGCAAATGAGGCTAAACTGACATCTTTAACCTACATTTTGCAGCAGTCAGTTTCCATCATGCAGAAGAGTTTTCCAAATGCCCCATGTACATGAGCTCTTAGTAGGAATCTTCACTCAAACATTTTATGAATATTCACTTCAATATCCAGTTGTGTGAAAAGGTAATTCCTAGTTCACTTTGAATAACTGAAGTGCATTTTCACACAATTTTTTGAGTGAAGATTCTCAACTCCTTAAGTAAATCACCTCAATTATGCAAGAATATGATAGAAACATGCCAACCATGCTGCTGAAAATAATGTTGGAACTTGCTTAAGCTTTTTTTGCACTCATGTCTGAAGACTGAAAATACCTTTGTAATCTTCAACAAGCACTTCCCAGTCCTAGTTTAAGTTTGCTTTAGATTTTTATGGAATTACATTTCATACTTTGTAACATACATAGTAATGAACAACTCTGTAACTGAGTTGTTCACTACTATGTATGGTTGAATAAAGATGCCAGTCCATCCAGTTCAAACTGAGTGTGTGCTCACTTTCCATAGCCCTGTACATTACAATTAGGGTTGCTACCTCATCCCTTTAAACCCGAACACATTAGTTACATAGGTTCTCTGGCCAATTAGGGTGGTAAATAAACTCAGTGCCTGCATCTGCATTAAATTGTTACTAAACCCAGGACCCTGCATTCACTATAACTGGTCTCCCACAGTACACAGAACATGGAAATGCAATTATTTTAGTAAATATAAACTGCTAAATACCTTTTTTTTTCATCAGCAGTTAGAGCAGCCTTGTGACTTATATCAGTGTCCAGCCGAGCACATGCTAAAGCGTGTAGGATGAGTTTTCATTTTGCTCCAGGAGGATGCAGAACCCCTGACATCTGTCTGGACAGTGCTGATTAGCTCTGTGCTGATCACATGCAATCTCCAAGAAAAAAAACTCCTCTAGCAATACACACCAAACCGAGCATGTGCAGAGTTTCTCCACACAATATGTCTTATCAGGAGATAAGAGGGGGGCACTGGAAGAAGGGGAAGATCACAAAAGTCAGGATCAAAGAGCGTTTTTACACAATGCAGAGGAGTAACCCTTAGGTTCCACATTGAGTATAACAAGCATGCTTTACTGCATATACAGACTGATTTTACTGTTGTGGGTTTAGTAACACTAAATTATCTTCAGAGCTTGTGTAATTAATATATGTTCGGGTTTAAAGGGATGAGTTGGCAACCCTAATTACAATATGCTACATTGTGTTTGCCTCTCTAATTTTGCTAAAGTGTATGTAAACCCCAAAACAATAATATGCTACATTGCAGCTTATCTATCCTTAGATGAGGTGGCCGCATTTGTTTTCTTTTTCAGGTTTATTTGTCCTTTATTTTCACCTAGTAACCCTGAAAAAAACACACTTGTTGGCCCTTGGAGTCTATGCTCACTCCTCCACTGTATTTATAGGGGAAACCATGGTTTTTACACTGGCTGGCTTCAAAAAGCTCTGCCTTTGCTCATCTCCATTACATGTGGGTTGATGGGATTTGTAGTTTACAGAAGGATAACATTATTTTTTCTTCCAGTTAATCTTTAAGGAATTTGACAAGAACACTGCAGTTCTAGCAAGATAACATGCACTACTTTTGGAAATTCCCTGCAAACTTAATATTGACACCCGCTGCAGATCACATCTGCAGTGATTTGGAAGCAGAAAAGTATATGGAACGCAGGTTTCCCAAATGGCATTCTGATGTGAGCCAACCCTTAGTTATACCCAACATCAGAATGTTTTTATTCATTCACACTTCTCCTTTTGACACTTAGGTTACTAGCACAGCCACAGTCCAATATGGTCATAAAGTAAAGAAATTGGAAAATCTGGCTGTATCTGTGCTAGCCCGGTAAATGTGTAAAAATAAGGCACAAATGGGCTTTTGGGTACGTTTGGACCTAAACAGCTAGGAAAGTTTGTTTGGTGCTGATCATGAAAGCACGAGGAACAGTTAAAGAAGTCCAGTGTCACAGTCAGGAGTCAGGCTCCGGGGCCAGTAGCTATAGCAGTGGAGCAGCACCCACCGACAAGTGGGACAGGTATACAAGCAGGTCACCCTGGAGGATTACGCGGGTTCACCTGAGGTGCGGAGTCTAAGTACTAACCGGCTTCCCTCCTGTGCTTCCCACTGGCAGCTGCAAGCACACAATAGAAATCTTCAGAATGGAGAGTGTGGGATGGGCCCAGTAAATATGTCACATTTACCAGCCCCTTTCTTTCCTGAATGAACACAATGAGTGATTGGCACCAATCACTCATTGTGTTCATTCATAACTGAAACATCGTAAAATGTGTTTTTTTTTTTCTTTGTTTTTTAGGAGGCAGGCTCGGGGGCCAGTAGCTATAGCAGTGGAGCAGCACCCACCGACAAGCGGGACAGGTATACAAGCAGGTCACCCTGGAGGATTACACGGGTTGACTTGAGGTGCGGAGTCTAAGCACTAACCGGTATTCATCACAACCCCTGATGCTGGAGATGGGTTCTGCTGCGTAGGGATTGGCTGCAGCCACTGCATAGGCATTGTGGCTGTCATGGGTGATCTCTTCACTGAAGCCTGCTGCTGGGGAGATAACATGACCAGAGCGCCATCAAAATAGGTAAGTATACACATCTTTCCTTTACAGGGTAGTTAGTATAGGGCTTAGAATGGGGGAGGTTTAAGCTGAGATGGTATTTGACTGGGTGTCCTTTTTAAGAAACCACAAGTTGATCAGCACAGCCGGAAGAAAAACTAAATCCTTTATTATAATCCCTTTAAAAACAACGCAAGGCAGGTACAGAAACCACGTTCCTCTGGATTATATCCAGACAAGCTTATTTTCAGTATCTGTTTTGCATTGTGTTTACATACATTTAATAAAAGGATTTCGTTTTTATTTTGGCTGAACTGATCAACTCATGACTTCAAACTTGACAATGTGGAGACACACCTCAGACCTGTCTTCAAAGACAGGATATGGAGTTTGATCTGGTTTGGACATTTATTCTGATAAACTAAGCCTGGATTTTTAGATGCTAAAATCAATCGAAATGTAATCACTAATATCAAATAAAGTGTTTAAATGGAACTTTGTATTATATTTTATTTTATAACTTTGTGCTCCCCTGCAATATATGAAAAAAAAAAAATGCCAAGCTATACATCTCCATACTCTATCATTGTGCTGTGTCACCAGTCCTCTTTGGTTAGCCTCTTTCTACCCATTTACTGTGAACCCAACCTGTCGCTGAAACACCCAGGTGGATAAAGGGGTACCTCCAGTCCTCCTGTACAGGGCCCAGATCAGCAGGGGGGCCCAGGTAGCTGGATGAATTGGATGTGGGCAGGGAGGGTGATCAGCACGGTGTGGAATTATTGAAACCGATCCCCTGTATGGCTCTTTTGCAGTAGCTGAAAGCTGGCTTCATCTCCTCTCCATCCCATCTGCTACAGAGATAGTCATACAGGGGATCGGTTTCAGTAAATTCTACCCCCCCGCTGCACCCATCACTCTCCCTGTGCACCATACGTTTCGCTCTGCTGATCAGGACCCCCCCTGTGTGCTCCCACCCCCACAGTGCTGTCTGGTTTCCCTCCTGTGTTTCCCACTGGCAGCTGCATGCACACAGTAGAATCCTTCAGAATGAAGAGTGGGGGATGGGCCCAGTAAATATGTCACATTTACCAGTCCCTTTCTTTCCTGAATGAACACAATGAGTGATTGGCATCGATCACTCACTGTGTTCATTCATAACTGAAGCATTGTAAAATGTGTTTTTTTTTTTTTCTTTTTAGAGGCGGCCCTGTCAGGGCGGCTGTATGGGGCCTCATGTTTTCTAACAGCAGCCCTGGAAACACCCCTTAGATTGCAACATCACAAAGACTGGGCTCCATGTACTTCAGAACTGGGCAGTGCTCATATGTCATTATGTGATTACTTCTTAGCCAGATGGAAGGCCTGTCACGGTCAAGAAAGAAGAGAAAGGAGCTGTGAGGTCACCAGACCAGCAAACCTTTTTAAATCTACAGATTTCTTTACACTAATGGTGATCCTGCCATGAAAATATCAGATCTCTACACCATATCTCTCATTTTCAAACTGATTTTTTTACTTGGAACCACTTATCTTTCTAGAGGATGATTTTAGTCTGGTAGGGTGTGTGATTTCAAGCCATAAATCCGTTTGAAAACAAAGTGTGATCTTATTATGTAATCTATTTTTAAAAATTAAGAGGTTCTTGAATTTTAAAAGCTTTTATAAAGTTCCAATAACGTTCTGTAGCATATAACACACTAGTGTCCCCTTTTCCGCCACTACCTGTTAATATTTTACCCATTATGACATTTCTCTGTGCAAACACTCCAGCAGTTTGTTCTTTTGGCAGAAAGGAAAGATGATTCTCGGGTTTTGCAAATCAATAAATTAGCCAATGTTAATGGGGACATTTCTTCATGTTCTCATTCTAGAACAAATGAAAACACATTACAATACAATAATTACTGCTTTACTGCTTGTACAGACTAGTATTGTAAATAAATAGTATTAAATAATGTAATAATAGGAAGAACTTTTATGCTCTACACTACAATCCCTAATCACTATTAACAATAAAATAAACCACACATATACAAATGGTATCATCTTCACCTTCAGTTCTCAGTGAATTTTAATCCTTGTTATAATATATTCATAGAAAATAGGCACAATATAATGCTACTATACAAATGCTCATCACATACAATACAGGTGAAACTCGAAAAATTAGAATATTGTGCAAAAGTTCATTTATTTCAGTAATGCAACTTAAAAGGTGAAACTAATATATGAGATAGACTCATTACATGCAAAGCAAGATAGTTCAAGCTGTGATTTGTCATAATTGTGATGATTATGGCTTACAGCTCATGAAAACCCCAAATCCACAATCTCAGAAAATTAGAATATTGTGAAAAGGTGCAATATTCTAGGCTCAAAGTGTCCCACTCTAATCAGCTAATTAAGCCATAACACCTGCAAAGGGTTCCTGAGCCTTTAAATGGTCTCTCAGTCTGGTTCAGTAGAAATCACAATCATGGGAAAGACTGCTGACCTGACAGTTGTGCAGAAAACCATCATTGACACCCTCCATAAGGAGGGAAAGCCTCAAAAGGTAATTGCAAAAGAAGTTGGATGTTCCCAAAGTGCTGTATCAAAGCACATTAATAGAACGTTATGTGGAAGGGAAA
The DNA here is from genome assembly GCF_062004578.1 of Staurois parvus. Classification (NCBI taxonomy): domain Eukaryota; kingdom Metazoa; phylum Chordata; class Amphibia; order Anura; family Ranidae; genus Staurois; species Staurois parvus. Next base: position 2,847,448 of record NW_028318066.1, read on the forward strand.
AGTGTGGAAGAAAAAGGTGCACAAGCAGCAGGGATGACCGCAGCCTGGAGAGGATTGTCAGGAAAAGGTCATTTAAAAGTGCTGGGGACTTTCACAAGGAGTGGACTGAGGCTGGAGTCAGTGCATCAAGAGCCACCACACACAGACGGATCCTGGACATGGGGTTCAAATGTCGTATTCTTCTTGTCAAGCCACTCCTGAACAACAAACAACATCAGAAGCGTCTTACCTGGGCTAAAGAAAAACAGACCTGGTCTGTTGCTCAGTGGTCCAAAGTCCTCTTTTCTGATGAGAGCAACTTTTGCATCTCATTTGGAAACCAAGGACGCAGAGTATGGAGGAAGAATGGAGAGGTACACACTGCAAGATGCTTGAAGTCCAGTATGAAGTTTCCACTGTCTGTGTTGATTTGGGGAGCCATGTCATCTGCTGGTGTTGGTCCACTGTGCTTCATTAAGTCCAGGGTCAACGCAGCCATCTACCAGGAGATTTTGGAGCACTTCATGCTTCCTTCCGCAGACGAGCTTTATGGGGATTCTGACTTCATTTTCCAGCAGGACTTGGCACCAGCCCACACTACCAAAAGCTCCAAAACCTGGTTCAATGACCGTGGGATTACTGTGCTTGATTGGCCAGCAAACTCGACCTGAACCCCATAGAGAATCTATGGGGCATTGCCAAGAGAAAGATGAGAGACATGAGACCGAACAATGCAGAAGAGCTGAAGGCCGCTATTGAAGCATCCTGGTCTTCCATAACACCTCAGCAGTGCCACAGGCTGATAGCTTCCATGCCACGCCACATTGAGGCAGTAATTGCTGCAAAAGGGGCCCAAACCAAGTACTGAGTACATATGCATGCTTATACTTTTCAGAGGTCCGATATTGTTCTATGTACAATCCTTGTTTTATTGATTGCATGTAATATTCTAATTTTCTGAGATTGTGGATTTGGGGTTTTCATGAGCTGTAAGCCATAATCATCACAATTATGACAAATCACGGCTTGAACTATCTTGCTTTGCATGTAATGAGTCTATCTCATATATTAGTTTCACCTTACAAGTTGCATTACTGAAATAAATGAACTTTTGCACGATATTCTAATTTTTTGAGTTTCACCTGTATACTGTATATGAAAAAAAACTGTGTATGTGTTACTACCATACACAGTACAAAGAAACTACAATGTGTCAATATGTACAATACATACTGTACATAAAGGAATCAAAGTCCATTCATTTACCTGAAGAGACCCTGCTGTCTGGTCCTTCATTTCAATAAATAGATTACAAGATAAGTGCATTTATTTATTTTAGGCATTTTATTAACAATTAAAATCCCCATTGTGTAAACTTCCTCAAGCCCTGAGATTGCTTTTGAGTGCCACTATTCTGAATGTGATGTTAGTAGCTGCAGCATACTTACAGCTGTTGGTCTAAGAGGCTGTTAGAAATCTCGGGGACCCCATACAACCTACCTGACAGGGCTCCCCTTGAAAATATTAAAGAAATATTTTCCCTAAAAATACACTAAAATCATTATTTGCTGACACAAACACAACACAACTTGAAAATGCCTGCTAAATCTAAAAGGTAAAACTGCATTCAGTTAATAAATAAAACTCTTTGTGTTAATGAGGTCTTGGGGCTCATTCGCTTTTTTTTTAATTGCTTCCCAACTGCGCTAGATACAAAAGATGGCTAAAGCGCAGTTGTCCAGTTCTGGGAGGGTGTCCATGGACCTCCACCCAGTACGCACCCCAGCGGCGCACACCCAGCACTGTTGGCAATCGCTGTGTCCTACGGACACAGCTGATCATGAGATAAGGTAAAAGGCCAATCACAGCACCTTTTACCATGTGATCAGCTGTGTCCAATGACACAGCAGATCACTGGGTAAATACAGTTGCCGTTATCGGCTGCACTTTCCTTACGCTGTCACAGCGTGAGGAAAGTACTGCTGATAACCAGAAAATGTGACAGGGGAGGTCTGCACTAATAATAAGGGCACTGATTATCAGTTCCACCCAGCAGTGCACAGCAGTGTCATCCATCAGTGCACAGCAATACCGCTCATCAGTGCCCAGCAGTGTCACCCCATCAGTGCCCAGCAGTGTTGCCCATCAGTGCTGCCCAGCAGTGCCATCCGTCAGTGCCCAACAGTGCTGCCCATCAGTGCCCATCAGTGCTGCCGGTCATGGCCTCCAGTTGGTGCTATCGGTCAGTGCCACCAGTCAGTAACGCCCATCAGTGTCACCCATCAGTGCCACATATCAGTGACATTCAGTGCTGCCTATCAGTGCCCATAATTGCTGCATATCAGTGTATCATCAGTGCCTCCTCATCAATGCCCGCCAGTGCCACCTCATCAGTGCTACCTATCAGTGCCCATCAGTGCAGCTTCACCAATGCACATCAGTGAAGGAGAAAAATTATCTGTTTGCAAAATTAATAATAGAAAGAAAGAAAACCTTTTTTTCACATTTTTTGCTATTTTTCATTTAAAGTGCAAAAAAATAAAAAACCCATAGGTGATTAAATACCACCAAAAGAAAGCTCTATTTGTGTGAAAAAAAATGATACAAATTTCATATGGGTACAGTGTTGCATGACCACATCATTCAAAGTGCAACAGCACTGAAAGCTGAAAACTGGCCTGAGCAGGAAGGGGATAAAAGTGCCCAGTAGGCAAGTGGTTAATGAGGATAAATATATATATAAACCTGCGCTAATAAGAACCACAATAGATAAGCAATAATCAAAAATGAGGTGTAAACCAAACAGCAGCTGAACACAAAAACCCTGATACTAGGCAATCGACAATAAATACATAAATGTGCAGTGCTTAAATAGTTACAAGTAATCATAAGAAAACAGTGAAAAATGTGGAAAAAAAATAGTCCATCCAAAAATAAAAGAAAAGAAAAGTCCCAGAGGCTGTGACAAAACAAAAGAAATCCAAGGACAGTTGTTGTGTCACCATCCTCTACTACAGAAGGCTTACCAGAAAGGCATCTGTTAAGAGTAGTCAATCGAGCTTTGTTAAACAATTCAGAAAGCCAGACACTCGAATCCTCCTCCAGATCACCAAAACAGCAGATAAGGATCTTCCAAACAATGGACCTTAATTAGGGTAGATGTAAGCAAACATCCTTAGGCATTGATTGGCAAAAAAAAAGATAAATAAATAAATAAATCTAAATTTTCCAGTTTCCATGAGCCCTTGCAATTTTTTAATAATTTCTACAATTTATTTGTATTATTTTTCCATCACAATGCTGTGATACTAATGCTTTTTTTCTCATTGATTTCCAACTCTAGAGGATCCTGTTCATTCCAAACCAAAGCATAGTAAACACAGCTTACTATGCTTCAGTTATGAATGAACACAGTGAGTGATCAATACTACTGTGTTCATTTAGAAAAGGAAGAGGTTGGTAAATATGACATATCCCCACACACACACACACTTTCTGCTTCCTATTCTGAAATTATCTCCCTGTGGAGGGAGAGGAGGAGTAGCCAGCAGCACTGAGGGGGAAAGGGGCACACAGGAGGGCCTGGACATTAGAAACAGACACACATCCCTACTGTCACAATTATAAGGTGAATATAGAAGCAAAAGCACAGGAATTGAAAAAATGAAAACAATTGTTTTTCAATATTTTAATATAATATTTACATTTTTCTCCAAAAAAATGTTCATGTTGAATTGAGTAAGCAATCGTTTTAAACTCATGTCTGTTTTTTTGCAATCTGTGTTTCATTGGATTTTATTTCCTGTACTTGCTGACCTGTATTCACGACAGGAAGTGAGAGGCAACCTTCCCAATGGAATGAAAATCTCAATTAGTTTGTTGTCATCAAAACAAATATCCTTTAGAAGATTTCCTCTCCAGATGTTCCTGTTCTGGTGACAAATCAAACTATTGGATTTTCTTTCACTTTCAGTCCAGGTGACAATGAACGAAGAAGGCAATAAAAATCGGAAGTTTAGTAAGAAACAGGAGGGACACACCATTGGTTATCCAAACTTATTTATTGCATCATAAATCAGAAAAAAAAGCTATCACATTGTTGGGGTTTACACAATACCATCTTCACCAGGGCTTAAGGTACTTTCTGCAGAAGATGATGCACTCAGGGAACTTTGAAGGGGTAACGCATAGAAGTGATCTTTCCTACAAAGCATCTTCCTAAAAATTATCAACAATTAGACTTCTTGCAGGTCAGGGTAACAAATGGTGATTCCATCGATGAGGTTATAGAAGTTGCTGTTGAGGACATATGGCTTTGCGCATCAATGAATCAGTCTTCTTATTAGGGGTCCAATTAGTTGCAGCAGAAGCTCAAAAGATTCCAGAGACATTCTGAAATAGTGACGGAAACCTCAGGTAACAGTCTTTTAGATAGGTTAACAAGGGTACATGTAAAAATCCATTTCTCTTCAAAAGCCAGTCCTTGCACCAAACTCTTGATTGTACTTGTCTGTCTTCTTTTTTGCTCCTTTTCTATTGTCATTACTGCAAGTATTGCAATTGTTAGGTTTCTTATGTTTCTTGAATCCATTGCTGCAAAACACAAACGAATGGTCCAACAAAAAACAGAAATGATGCCTCTGACTGCTCTAATGACAGATGTGTCATGCACGAACGACTGAAAATTGATCACATGTGTCCTATACAGTAGAGAAGTAGGAGTGTGTAGGAAAGTCACAAAAGTGTGACATCATTTCCACTTTATCTGAAATCGATCAACAAAAATGTCCCTTCTATGCTGTAAACCAGGGGTAGGCAACCTTGAAGAGGTGGAGATCTATCTGAACAACATGGGAGAAGTCAAAGATCACCGGGCACAGTGTTGGCCAGTGTCACCTCCTCACAACTGATTTACAGCAAATCTCTAATTTAGGGGTGGGCAACCTTAAAGAGGTGGAGATCTACCTGAACAACATGGGAGAAGTCAAAGATCACCGGGCACAGTGTTGGCCAGTGTCACCTCCTCACAACTGATTTACAGCAAATCTCTAATTTAGGGGTGGGCAACCTTAAAGAGGTGGAGATCTATCTGAACAACATGGGAGAAGTCAAAGATCACCGGGCAAAATGATGGCCAGTGTCACTTCTTCACACCTGATTTAAATCTCTAATTGCTGTACTACCATGTCACAAACGCATGCATGGCACAGCAATCATGGGTTTAAATCAGGTGGTGGGGAGGCAACATATCTCCCCCTCACCACCTGTCAAACACACTCGGATCGCTTTTGCAGAGGAGCACCAGTATCTGCTGCACTTGTAAATGAGCCCTTAGTTGCATCTGGCAGCAGAACTCTTAGAGCTCGTTCAGGTGTAAAGTTGGGGGGGGGGGTGTTGGGTTTGGTAAAACCCTACAGCTAAGTCACAGATTTACTGCCCCCAATTCCTACCCATTTTAGCTGCTGAGGCAGTACACATACTGCAGCACAAATTACACTCCCTGTTGCTTTTGGCGGGTGCTACTGCCTGTCAGTCGAGACCCATTCAATTAAATGGTGCCACTCTGTAAGTGTTCTGCAACTGCAAGCTTCTGCGGGGTCCAAGGGGTTAAAGCAGATGGTGAAAAAGCAACACACCTCTGCCTGTTTAACCATTTGTTTGCTGTACTGTAGAAGGTTGCAGGGCACTTGCAGAGTGGCCTCATTCACTTGAATTGGTCATGCTTGGCAGGTGCTACGCTCATCAACCATGACAGGGTGTAGGAACCAGCTCTACAGAGGAGACATCACCTTATGTGGCTCTTGCTCCCTAGTACAGCCCCAACTTTACAAGTAGTCCCTCTGCTTTGCACTCTGTTTGATGCTCTGGAATGGTGGGTCAGCAAGCCCTGACCATGATCTACCAGGCACCTGGCTGAGATCTACTGGTAGACCACGATCTACTGGTTGCTGACCCCCACTGTAAATGAACAACAATATCATGATAATTAGTGGAACATTTTCATTTAAATAATGGCATTATTGCTTGCTCATTCCAAAGATCTTTTCTAGATTTGAACAAACTTTTGATGGATTTTCTACCCACCTATGACCAGCCTTATTAGTGATCCTGTCACTGGCAATTTTCCCCAGGCAAGGGGGTCACTTATCTGACAAAACCCAAGCCATAGCTGCCATGAAATATTTTCCAAAGGTTCCTTTTTACTCAGGTTTTCATAGGAACTGTTTTGGTTTGGTTCACAGCTCTAGGGGATCTAACGTTTTACATTAAAATTGAGGGCCTGCTTAAAGGAAAAGTTCACCTTTCATAACATGTTATATTTTAGACCCATATTCAGGTGTAAATGTAACATGTTACAAACAGACCAGCCCCCACTCTTTCCCGCTCTCTGTTGTGACAGCAAGGGGGGATCTTTTTCCCCTGCTAGCTGTCACAATTTTTAAAAAAGTAGCCACGTGGGGCTCCACCCATCTGGCCGCATCATTCATTCACAGTGTTCTGTGAATGAATGAACTACAAGTCCTGTTAGTCTTTGCAGCTGTTGGCTTGTAGTTCTCAGTGAACTACCACAGTGCTGTGGAGCATCGTAGTAGTTCATTGATTCTTCCTGTCAGTATATCTGCTTGCCCATACGGTCTGCAGGAGACCTGCATGGAACCAGCGATATGCTAATCACGTGTGCAATGCTTTAGAGGCTCCAGAAACAAAAAAATAATAAATGCATATTTTTTACCTGTAAAAAAATATGCATTTATTTATTTGTTTTTTGGAAAAAGGTGAACCTACCATTTAAAACCTTAGATTTAATCTGAATAAGGGTCTTGAAAGTATAAGGTTGAGAAAAATGTCTTCTGTTTTGCTGCATGGGTGTAAGTAGAGCATTACAATTATTTATCAGACACAAGTTATATATGAAATAGGGGTCCATGACTTGAGTACAGTCCCAAACTCATAACATGTCACGTACCTGATTGGAGACTGAAATGACGAGGTCGGCCCCACTTGTGTTACTAGCCCTGACCCCACTGGAAGTGGAACAGAGGGTATCTAGGGACCAGGGGGACAAGAGCGCCAGCAGATGTTGTTTGCAGCTCTTGCAGTTGGAGACTTTGGAAGACTGATGAACCTCCGATTCAGGCACCGTAGTAATATGCAGAGCTGGTATGGTAGATCGCCAGGTGTGCACCAGAGCAAGGCAGGAAGCAGGGATAGGAGACAGGAGCAGTGTCAAAGGAATAGCCAGGGTCATCAACGGGCAGACAGTGAGGTACCAAATCATAAACAAGCCAGAGTCAGGAGCAGAGCCGAAGTCAGGAACCAGTATCAAGCAGGAGAGGAATCAGAGTCAGGTCAGGAACAAGCCGGGTCAGCAACAAGGAAATCACACAGGAACAAGCAGGAAACAGGGAATAGCTGAAGACTAGTCAGCACTCAGCACAGGCAGAAGCACCTTTTAAATAGTCCATCTGGTGCCAATCTTCGCCGTGCGTGTGCGTGTGCATGTGCATGTGCGTGATTGTGCATTTCTGTGCACATGAGCATGTCTATTCACCAGCTGTCTCATGGGAATTCCCTTACATAACAGCTGTAATTTGCAAACCACAATAACATGTCAGAATATTTTTTTTCTGTCACCAGTATGGTTGCACCTTATTTTATTTTCCACTAGTTCTATAAATGATTTCCTTATGACAAAGTGTAATTTGGAGTTTTGACAGATTTGCTTGTCATGCTTTTTAGTTGTTTTCATAAAGAGATGAATCCAGGGGTGTGCATCTGCTAGGCTAGAGGTCTCTCAGTATGTGCAGTGTCCCCATTGTTTCCTATGAAGGAAAAGTAAATAGCCACGGGCAAATCGCTATAGCTGATGCAGATCCCTTTAGTACTTATTTATCCCAGGTTTGTAGAACTGTACACATAATTTAATTAGAACACACCCGGGTGTGACTGACTATATTAAACATTTAAGAATGTGATTATTATTTGTTCATTGTAGGCACCAAAGGTGTATTTGTGCTTAATACATGTGAAGATATCCTGTTTCCCCTAAAATAAGACCTATCCCAAAAATAAGACCTAGTACTATTTTTGGGAAATGCTAAAGTATAAGACCTACCCCAAAAATAAGACCTAGTTGTGATCAGGGCTTTTTTTTCAGCCGGAACACTACCTCCAGCACTGGCCCTGCGCACACCAATATCTACTATCTCTTGTAAACACAGAAGTGCAGCTGAAGTGACAGCACCATCCGCTCCCACAGAACCTCCCTACCTCTGTACTCACTGTGTGATAGGGAAGGAACAGATATTTGAGTGCGCAGTGTGCAGTGTGTTTTTGGGGTGGGGTATCTCCTCCTGCAGCCTAATGCACGCGGTGATCACCAGCCAGTGGGCAAGAGGCAGAGTGGTGATTGAGTGCCCTTGGTGCACTGTGTGGGAAAATAGGACCCGATACGGGAGTTACTAAAGAGAGGGGCTGGCTGCTGACAGCTGTGTTTTGCAAAGCTAGCTAACCATATGAGGGCAGTGGAGGGGGAGGGGGGATGTGCAAAAGTGAGCTGCAGTCAGGTGTCGCAGAGGTAAATTGACAAGTGAGTTGTAGACAGGGTGTGTGAGATGGGGAAACAGCTTTCATTGTTTGAACACTGATTGAAGTAAATTAAAAACGTTCTGACTGACATTCTGCAGTTCAGATGTCGCTGTTTTATTCTAACACAGCCTCAGACTGCATAGAAATTTCTTTATTCATGAAGGGGTGGGGTTTGAGACTTGAAGAGTGAACAGGAAAAGGAGAGGAGAGCAGCCATGCTTGAGAGAGAGAAGGGGGGCTGTGTGATCGGAGAATCCGTTGCCATCCAGCTGTGAAGACTGCCCTCCGTAATCAGAAATCCCATTGAGTGAAGCTGATGGTGTTCGAGACGCTAATCCTGTCCAAAGAGGGGAAGATTTGCTGCCAGGAAGCTGATGAGGACAGAGGAGCAAAGCAACATACATTGCTGATAACATCGCATGATTAGTGGAGAGACTTTTGTTCTGTTCAGAGTCATCAGCGGCTGAAATACAGACCCGAGTCGGTAAGAATTGTGCACGCACCTCCTTTCAGTGTTGGCGCCTATAAGACTGAGACAGGCCTACAGTTAGTTAGTTAGGGTCTCTGTTTATGTCAGGCCACAAGTGTTTTTGCTGATCATTGGAAGGACTCCACAACTTAAAGTGACATTTCACATTAGAGAACTGATAAAATCCTACAAACTCAAGCCAGACTGGCATTTTGCTGAGAAGGAATACTCAGGCACGTGCTATAGGATCCGTTATGGGAGGGGGAATACTGTAGATTTGTGTAAGATTGTAAGCTGTTGTGCTGCACCGCAGGCTAGCCCATACCATACACCCATACACTGATTCCTGCTCTTTTAGGGTAATAACAGGTAAGGTGTGGCAGCTTAGTTGTGCCCGCCAGTAGGTAAATTACTTCACTTTCTACCTTCATCCATCCATCACCCTTTGGGCTGGGTGTATGTAAATATATTGTATGTTCCCAGCATTTGTGGTTGTGTTTATTTGCCACATCTAAGTAAAATTCTGTTGTGGCAAAAGCTGGTGTTGGGATTGCTTTCCTCGTTCGTGACTTCACTGTATCCTGGGGAGCCCACCCCGGTACACGGCTTACAGATGCATAGGTGAGCTGCGGCTGAGGGGGTGCAGAGGTCAGCTGAGTTGCAACCCACCTCTACACCCCCCGGCCACAACTCTGCACTCCCCAGTCACAGCTCACCTCTGCATCCCCTATCTGCAACTCACCCCTGCACACCCCGGCCACAGCTCAGCTCCCCCCAGCCACACCTTGCCTCTGCACCCCCCAGCCACAGCTCACCTCTGCATCCCCCATCCGCAACTCACCCCTGCACCATGTTTGTGGCTCATATCTGCACCCTGTCTGAAACTCACCTGTCAAGTCACCCCTGCAACAACAGTCATCAGCCAGCCCTCTCTATAGTAACCCTCATCCATAACTGCCTACAGCTCACCTCTGCACCCCCTGTCCACACCTGGACATTAAAAAAAATAAGACCTACCCCGGAAATAAGACCTAGTGTGTTTTTTTTTTAGCCCAAAAAAATCTAAGACAGTGTCTTATTTTCAGGGAAACACGGTAAACATAATTTAACAGCTGAAACTAAAAAATGGTAAAATCACAGCAGGATGTGAGTGATGTAACTTTAAAATATGGAGGTTGCTATTGCTAACATTGCATTCTGCAAATGCCTGGCTGTCATGCTTCAATAGTCAAAAGTCACCAGTCTAGAACAAATATACAGAAAAGGGAGGAAGTCCTGAGAATGGCCCCAGCAGCGCTCCTTTCTGGACCTCCAGCCCAAAATAACAGATTCTCCGCTGAGCAGGGCAGTCGTTACGGGAACCGATGACATCACGTTTGCACCCCGCCCTTTGCAGCTCACTGTCTTTCCGGCTCCCACTCCCTGCTTGTACACAAGCATCCTTCAGCAAGGATCCCGGCACAGCTCCTGTCTGCCCTCAAGGTAGGGTGTAGTCTTACAGGGGCACTCTGATGGGCACAATTAATATTAAAGGGTCATGCTGATGAGCACATTTAATGTTAAGGTGCTCTCTGATGGGCACAACTTAGAATGTGCCCATCAGAGTGCCCCTTAACATAAAATGCACCCATCAGAGTGCCCCTTAACATAAAATGTACCCATCAGAGTGCCCCTTAATATAAATGTGCTCCTCAGAGTGCCCCTTAACATAAAATGCACCCATCAGAGTGCCCCTTAACATAAAATGCACCCATCAGAGTGCCCCTTAACATAAAATGTACCCATCAGAGTGCCCCTTAATATAAATGTGTTTATCAGAGTGCCCCTTAACATAAAATGTGCCCATCAGCATGCCCCTTATTTTATGTTAAGGGGCACACTGATGAACCCATTTTATGTTAAGGGGCACTCTGATAAACACATTTTATGTTAAGGGGCACTCTGACTAACACATTTTATGTTAACGGGGCACTCTGACGAACACATTTTATGTTAAGGGGGCACTCTGACAAACACATTTTATGTTAAGGGGCACTCTGAGGAACACATTTTATGTTAAGGGGCACTCTGACGAACACATTTTATGTTAAGGGGGCACTCTGACAAACACATTTTATGTTAAGGGTGCACTCTGAGGAACACATTTTATGTTAAGGGGCACTCTGACGAACACATTTTATGTTAAGGGGGCATTTCACATTTCACGTATATTTTGTCCCTAGTGCTTTGTCCTGTGCCCTGCCTGCATTTTTACTGTTCTTTCTGCCTGGAAACTGAGAAACGTCCATGGCATCCAAAAAGCGTCCCTTTAGGTCAAAAGCAGTTTTAGACCAGCTAGAGAACATGGATAGTAAATCAGAACCACTTGCAGAATTGAGTGATAATGATTCGTGGGGAAATTCATCATCAGACACTGAAAACGATTTTGCGACTTTGCTCAGTGATGTGCAAACTTGGCGCTATATTTCAAATTTCAGTGTTTTTGGTTTGATTATATTATTGAATTAAATTTATTATTATTATATTATTATTTTTTATGATTATTTATTAAATTATAATTTATGATTTCGTGATTCAAGTTTTATCATGCCCGGGATGTTTACTAAACTCATGTTCGGACAGATTTCAGTGAGTTATTCCTAAAAATTACAGGCCTACAATAAAAAAAATATATATTTCCATGCAAAAACATGTACCGCTTTGAGCACAGAAATATGGACATAATCAGACCGCTAGGGAGGTTAAAAATAAAAAATAAAGTTTTGCCATTAGTTCTACTTCATTCAAAAAACAAATGAATTACTTGAAACTAGGGTTGCACCGATACCAGTATCGGTGCTGACCCTAACCATTTACACGAGTATCGGTACTCGTGCAAATGCTCCAATGCCTGAAACTGGTACCTTCAGGCTCGGTTCAGGATTCCCCTGCTGACAGCTGAAATGTACATTTAAAAAAATCCTTCAAATACTGGTTGTTAAGGAGTGGGGCCACCACGTCCTTAACAACCAATGACTCATTCAGCTGTCAGCAGGGTTCCCCTGTTGATAGTTGAAGTGTAAACAAGTCCTATCAAAAAAAAAAAAAGCAGCCTGACAATGCTTATCAACAACATTGCTCAGCTGCCAAAACAGAAGATTAAAAGAAACACTGTCTCATTTTGTATCTTTCTGTTTATTAATTTAAAGATCAAAGTGATGAACTTCGATCTGCAGATGAAGTCAGTTAAAGGCAACCTGTCACGTAAAAACCCCCCAAAAAACTTTAGCTGCTGACTTTTAATTAAAAAAAACTCACCTGTTCCACGATCCCGCAGTGTCCACCCCCAGCCAATTTTACCAGCTATCTGGTGTTCAAGGTGCCGGCATCTTCAGTGTGGGCACCCAGCTGTGACAGCTTGCGACTTCATAGTCGGGTGAGCACTGCGTATGTGAGAGTAGTGCTGTGCTTTCTGAATGGCTCCATAGTCTTCTGGAACCTGTGACTTGTCCCAGAAGACTACGGGGAGGGAGGACAACTTCAGCTTCTGATCGCCTCGGCAATCGCAGTGGAAGTGGGAGCAGGTACCTTTCGATTTTGGGTACCCATTCCCCAAAGGTGCCAATCCTTAATGGGGAGTGGGGGACCAGTCTTTAAAGCAGAACGTCCCCTTTTGGGTGGAGCTCCGCTTTAAAAAAAACAATATATGTATTACATTGTTATCTTAAGTAATGACAAAGTTATTGCTAAATAAACAGGTCCATAGCAAAATTGTAAACATTTCTCTGGTCCATTAAGGGTGAACAGGTGTGAGAGCTGAAGTGGTTAAGGAGCGGAGCCAAAGTGTCCTTAACAACCAATCACTGATTCAGCTGTTAGCGGGGGTTCCCCTACTGACAGCTGAAGTGTAAACAAAACTGTTGCTGACAGGTATCAGTAATTGGTATCGGTGAGTACAAAAAAAAAGTATTGGTACTCGTACTTGCTGTAAACAAAATTGGTATTGGTGCATCCCTACTTGAAACCCTGTGGGCCTGCCTTCCAACCAGAGAGGGATCTTCTCTTAGAATTGGTGTAGTAAACAGACCCCCAGGACAGACTAAAGATAATTATAATTTATTGATTGATGAGATAACTCAATAGGCAATGAAGGGGGAGGTTTTGATTATGGGTGACTTCAACATGCTTGACATTAACTGAAATTCTCAAACTACTATTACAAGCAGCAGCAAGGATGTAATGGCAGCAATATGCCCAATGTAAGCTGATCATATTCTAGACCTTGTACTGACAAATGGTAATTGGCTGTTTGATGTTGAGATGGGAGAAGGTTTGGGTTTTAGTGATCACTAATGTCTTTGGCTTGATATTAAAACAAGAAATAAAAATCATATACAAAATAAAAGTTTTAGATTTCAAAAGGACAAATTTTGCTGAAATGGGTACATTTCTAAAAAAAATTAATTGAAAGGTTGCAACCTATTAAAAGGAAAATGTTCCAAGAGGTTTAAGGGACACAATTGCCTTTCCCTATTTTTGTCCAGATCCTGAGTGGGATATGAAATATATGAGACGGCGTGCATTGAATTGGTTGAAGTATGCCCCAGGATATAGGCCACCGACACCAATCCCTTCTGCTCCCGTAGCTAAACAGAATAATAACCCTTTTTGTGACACCTTTTTTATGCCTGCCACTGCGCTTGCTTCCTGGTTATAATCAGCTGTATCCTCAGCTCCCTAAGGATAAGGATAAGGAGGAGGATTATTTGTTGTCACGTAATCGGAGGAAACATGCATTACACTCTGCCCCAGCCCAACGGCCCCTGCCGTCTCTCACCAATGAAGGAAGCTGTTTTGCAGTGATCAGTGGTGATGGGGAGGATTCTTCAGAAGAAGAGTCAGGTTCAAGTTTATCAATTCGAGAAAAGAGTGGAAAGAAACAAAAGTTACATTGGAGAAGACATTAGACCAGATGCAGCAAACTCTGGCTGTTCTGCCACCTAGGACCAAAAAGGAAAAAGGTAAAAAGAGGCAAGGTATTAAAAAAGGGACTGAAATCAGGCAGACAGAAATCAATGGTAAAAGAGCAGACAGTACAGGAGAGGGACGCAACAAGTGAGGAGTCACAAGATTCAACAGGAGAAGGAGAGGTGAGTCAGCAGGAGCAGGATAATTCAGAAGAATTCAGTAGGTATCATTTGAGGTCCAGAAAAGATGCAGGAGACGACGAGGATGCCACCCAAGCTTACCCTTACATCATTGTGGGAAATGATGTGGTGATAAAGCCAATGGAAATAACTGAAGTTAATGGCATTATAAAGGGTTGTCCTGATACTTGGAAAAACCCCACTGCTGCCATTAACTACTTGAAAAGAGCAACTCAGGGATGACAATGTTCACAACAGGACATGAGGATAATCATTGATTGAATTTTGGGGTGTGATATGGAATCAGGTTGGATTTGGGCCAACGTGCCTACTATTTCTGAGTTTCATGAACCACTTAAACTAGCTGCAGACTACAGGTGGAGAACTGTTGTGGGACAGGAACAGATGTGGACTGAAGAAATGCAAAGGTTATGGAAAGATAAACAGTCACTAGCTACAGCAGTTGCTTGTAAGCAGGCAGTAGGGAATCAACTAAGGAGTTCCTAAAAAGATTTAAGAAGGTCTGGAAAGAATATTCAGGATTAGATTTGACAATGAAGGAATTAGGAATTATATATATGCAGGCAGTTATGCAGGGGTTGAAACTGGAGATTTCACTACTGATCAAACAGTATCCGAGTGGACAGACATGGATGCTAAAACATTTGAAGCCAGAGTAATGGAGAAAGATTCAGTGAGCTGTTTTGATTTTCCTAAAGCAAGTACAAAGGTTCATTTCCAAGGATTATAGCATTGTGATCCTAGAAATGCTTGACCGAGAGATCAGATGGGGCAGTTTAAGAGCAACACCAGAGGAAGGGTTAGAGGGGGAAGAGTTAGAGTTTTTAATCTCAGGAATGATTGTTTTTTCTGCAGCTAGCCTGGACATTGAAGAAATCAGTGCACCACAGAATCAGAATATATCAAGTGTGTCTTCACAAGCTCTTTCACCACAAGCATCTCTCTTCATTCCCGCTGCACAGTTTGCCATGAAATATCCCCTCCAATGGCAAAATCAACAACAATAGGGCTGCCTGGAGGGTGTTCCCCTCAGGCTCCCCCAGCTCTCTTCTGAATACGCTGAACATCCCTCTATATCTCTTTTGGTAGGAGGTGTAATGTAATCTTTCGTAACTGATATGGGAGCTACCCATTCATGTTTAAGGTCAGCGTGTTACAAGGGTGCTGTACTGAAGTGTGAACCTTCTATGGGAACAACTGGGGTTTTAACCAAAACGTGGGAAACTCCTCCTTTAGCGGTAAACAATCCCTATGGACAAGATCACATTGTAAATCATTCTTTTAAGATCATTTCAAATTGTTCAGTAAATTTGTTAGGCAGAGATTTATTGGGAAAGTTAGAAAGTAAGTACTAAAGGAGGTGTTCACATGGAATCCCCATATTGCTTTGTTGCTAGAGAGCAATTGGAGGGGTAGATCCCAAAGTGTGGGAAAGGGATATGTTGTATGTAGGATTTATACCTTGTACACCATATAAAGCCACACTGAAGCCTAACACACACCCAGTTTTCCAAAAGCAATACCCTTTGGCCAAGGAAAAGTTGGAAGGCATCCAACCAATGATTAAATATTTTTAAAAGAGGGAATGTTGACCCCTGTGATATCACCTTTAATACCCCAGTTAATCCTGTTAAAAAGCCCTATGGTTCATACATATTTGTTCAAGATTTAAGGGCAGTAAATGCTCTTGTAGTACCAGTGGCCCCAATTGTCCCAGATGTATCATCAATGGTGACTTCTATTTCCTGCACAACGCAATATTACAGCATTTTTGATTTAAGTAATGCATTTTGTAGTTCCCCAGCAGGGGTTGTCTCTGAAGTCAAGGACCAATACCCCGTTTAGGGCGGGAAGGTCTGGGCGTAGACCTAAACTAGAGCCAAAATCTCTTCTAGTTCATATTTTGGCTCATAACGTTTCCTATGCACAAGTGACACTCCACCCGCAGGTAAATTATTATGCAGACACGTCTGAGGATTGATTAGATATGAAATATGAAATTCTACACTGAATGGTTCACGAGATCTACTTTTCTGTTTTCCTATGTATTCCAGCCAAGGAGAGTGATCTATCAAACTGTTCGCCTCCTCTTGGCCAATCTGACGATATGCCTGGTTTTTATGTAAGTCTCTCATATTCCAAGATATGAGACATAGGGGAAAAATGGATTTTAAAAGTGTTTATCTGGTTCTTGCTTCGTTGGAATGCCTTGAACTCCTGGGAAGGCTTGTGTTATCTTTTACGAGGTGTGATATTGCACAGCTCTCTCAGACAACCAGGCACTTCACTCAGAGAGGTGTATAGCTCTGGGCTCCCTGCTGGGCTCTGGCCTGTGACACTTTTTAACACACAGGCCATATGTCAATGTGTATGAACAGAGAGAAAGGGGGGAGAATGAGGGGACAAAATGGAGATTTCTTAACAAAATGGAGGGCTGCGTCTTTCACTGTGTGTACGCTTGTTACAGGGATCATAGGAATACCTCAACACAGTGCACCAGTGCTTATTGCACAGTTTCATGGCATAGGGCACAGAGGAACTGGCTTGGTTAAAGATTAATAAAGCAATGGGCCCTGATGGTATTCAGCCCAGAGTTCTAAGAGAACTTAGAGGTATAGTTGTTGGACCATTAACTGACTTTTTTAATCAATCTCTTCTAATAGGAGTTCTCCATGACAGCTAATATTGTACCTATCCAAAAGAAGAGCAGCAAGTTAGAAGCTGGCAATTACAGGCCAGTGAGTTTTACATCGGTTGTAGTAAAATCAATGGAATCACTCCTGAAAAGGATCATGGATCACTTAAAAATATTCAGCTTGCTGGACCCAAAGCATCATGGCTTTACCAAAGGCAGATCATGTCAGACTAATCTGATTGAATTTTTTTACTATATTACCAATATTTTGACCAGGGTGGTGCTGTGGACATAGCATATCTTGATTTCAGCAAGGCATTTGAGACAGTTCCACATAATGATCTAATACAAAAGTTATACAAGCTAGGACTTAACCCTTGGATGGTTCAGTGGATATGCAGTTGGCTAAAAGATAGATACCAGAGTGTGGTTGTAAATGGGGTTCACTCAGAACAGAGGCCCTTCACTTGTGATGTACCACAAGGCTCTGACTAGGTCCTGTTCTACTGAATCTATATGTAAGCGATATAGCTAAAGGTTTGTTGGTTAAGGCATGTCTTTTTGCTGATGACACAAACGTATGTAATAGGGTTGATATGACAGAGGTGTTTGTAACATGGAACATGATTTGGCATTGCTGGAAGATTGGTAAAAAAGTGGAAACCATTTCAATGCTTCTAAATGTAAAATAATGCACCTAGGGAAAAAGAATCCCTTGAGAGAGTACAACATTGGGGTACTGTGTTGGTCAGCACTACAGAGGAAAAGGACTTTGGGTTACTTATTTCAGTTGATCGAAAAATGAGCAAAAAGTGTGACCAGGCAGTGGGGAAAGCGAATAGAATTCTAGGATGCATCACTAGAGGGGTCACCAGCAGGAGGACAGAGGTCCTGATTCCCCTATCTAGATCTTTAGTGAGACCCAGGGGCGGACTGACAACTCATGGGGCCCCCGGGCAATAGGGGATCATGGGGCCCCTGTGTCCTTGCCCAAAGTCAAAAAAGCCTATGAAAAAGGTACCAGGGGCATCTCATGGGGCCCCCTACTGACCCTGGGCCCTCAGTCAGTGCCCGAGTTTCCAAATGGTCAGTCCACCCCTGGTGAGACCTTATTTAGAATATTGTGTCTAGTTCTGGAAACCTCACTTACAAATAGATATTGATAACATAGAATGAGTCCAGACAGGTAACAAAAATGGTGAAAGATCTGGGGGATAAAACATATCAAGAGTGACTTCAGTAACTTAACATGTACAGTCTGGAGGAAAAAAAGGAAAGGGGATCAAGGGGGTGAATAAGGTTCAGAAGGGCAGTACTTTCAACTCGAAACCAAAATCAAGAACACGGGGACATGACTTTAAACTAACTGGAGAAAAGTTCAAAATTAATCATAGACTGTTTTATCTTACTGAAAGGGTGATTGATGCTTGGAATAGACTTGGAATAGGTAGTGAGCCAGTCAACAGGAAATTGCCTCAAACATCCTTGGTACAAACATATATCTATACTCACACAGAAAAGTTAACAAAAAAACAAACAGACAGAAAACAAAACAAAAAAAGTTTCAAAATACAAAAAAAACAGGCAGATTCGATGGACCTTTCGATGGTCCTTTTTCTGCCTTCGGTTTTCTATGTTTATATGTTTCTTTAAGGACTAACTCCAGCTAAAATTATTTTTTTACATTTTGAGAAGAGTAAAAATATCTGGCAAGTTTGAATTGCTGTCTGTGTCCCTGCTGAGCAGATTTACTACTAGATTTTAAATGCTCTGTGTCAACATAGGGGGTAATTTCTCTTCTCAGCTTTGACTGTTCTCATTTAATCACACATCAAGCAGTTATGAGCAGTTAGGGACAAATGAGCTTCCCTGAATGTAAATTGTCCATGTCCAAAGTCACCTATCTACCGCTATCGGCATGTAACCATTCATACATGTGAACAGCCAAGGACAACCTCAGCTGCCTGTCAGCCTGGTGTTGATTTTTATAGCCTTGCTGGCTATGGCTCATCACATCAACCTATTCTAATCTCTACAAAAATACACGCATTCTTGGCGGTGTGCAGCTCTACATGACTGTGTGAATGAGACCAGTAAAAGTATGCAAAAACACTTCAAAACTCTTGTGAAATACAGTGAGCCTTATCTATTGTTTTTATTATTCTATCATTAACCCCTGTATGACTGAGAGTAAGCCTAAGTTCACACTAATACAGTGCAGGACATGCTGAGATCTGTGCGCATTTCCCACACAGCATTCCAGGTGCACTGCCCTTGTGATCTGCAGTGGGAGTCAGTGCAATTTTAATAACACCCCAAATGCTGGTCGCAAACGCAATGCGTTTGCCTGCACTGGATTGCACCAGATCGCATGGTACAAAACAACCATGCACTCCGGTTGCAGTGAGGTTCCAAAATTGGTCCATGCATATCTTTGGTACAATGCGGTGCAAACTGCACTGAACTGAATTACATGTGAATTGCACAGGAATGCGGTGTGGGTTCTGTGCGATTCATATGTGGTCCATAGTGTGCACAAAGGCTAAAACAAACCTTAAACGCCTAAAAACAATATTGTAACTTTGACATATGTTAGTAAAACTGTACATATTATCGCAACTACACAGTGAATTTTTATTTTGGGGTAAATGGTAATGGATATCTCTTGTTTTTTATTATTATAGTAAAAAAATATCATTTTTAAAACTTGAAATATGAATATACTTAAAAATAAATATACTTGAAAGCTGAATATTTCTTGCTCATTGCATAACTTACCACTGACAAACAACCCAAAAGAAATTCTCCTGCTTCTGAAGTCCATAGTGATACACATATGTTGTTGTACCCATTGTTGTTGTTGTTTGTACCCATAGTAGGGTCCAGAAACAATAGTGGACATTTTACTTTTTTTATCCTAAAACACACTGACATACTAAATTGCTTTTTTTTCTAAATCCTACCTTAAATAAACTGCCCATGACCTTTTGACTCTTACATGAACTTAGACTCTAACCTTGACCCTGACACTGACCTAAATCAAACCCTGATCTAGCTATCTTTTTTATCTTTTATCTTTATTTTTTTTTTACATGCACCACTTTAGTTTACACTTTGTTTACACTCTTCTCCTTTTGCAAGAAGAAAGAGATACAGCGTATCTTTTTCTCCGTTCAAGAGGAGAAAACAACACAGGGGTGGGCTGTACAGTAACAGATCACTATGACAGCCAATCAGAGGCTACCCACTTCCATGATACCGCATGTATGCATGAACTTGGTGGGAGGAGGGTCAATGAAGCTTATTCTGCTTATATTTTGCTTTTCCTGGTTCCTCCTTGACCTGTTCATCAACATGCCAATGGAATGTTTAAATACATTCTTTCCATTTTCATTACATATTTTTCTCATTGATGCCATCACTGGGTCCCTATACTTCTTTATGCAATACAGGCAGATCACATCTGATGAGAGTGACTGGTAGCGTGTTGTACATAGCTTCCTAAAGGCAGTGCAGCACCCAGCCACAGCACTGATGCAAGCGCTTGGCTGGCTCTTGGGAGGGAAGCGCTAGATGATGTTGGACATCCTCTAGCCAGGAAATGAAATGGGCTCTATCTGACTTGCTGCAGCTTCTAATGAACACTGTGAGATCACAGAGTGCACTGTGCAATCAAAGTAAGGTATTTAGGTACAGGTAAGGAGCCTATAGAACTGTTAGACTAAAGGTAAGGTTGGAAATCAGCTTTAAAGATAGGTGATTATTTGGATACAAATGTTTAATAAAACAACCAAACAACCTGTTATGTTGGCTGCACAGAGTGTGTAAATAAATGTACTAGTTAATAAAACCACAGCCTATCCATTTATAAATAGACTTCTTAAAATGTGTTTAAAATAACTTGTTTTAATTTCAGTAAATTGGATGAATGAACTTCATGTCACTTAGGTTCCAGTTTGTATTGCTTAATAGTGTCACATGTGCGGGAAGTCTGAGAGTGTTGGCAGTCCTCCATTGGCTGAAACTAGAGCACCGTGTCAGCTCCAAATATTGGAGGGCTAGAGCTGGACCCATGCCCCAACTGGCAATCTGGCAAGTACCATGTATGTTGTAAGGACTATAATGCCTGAGAGCATTTGTGGGAAATCCTGTGAGTCTGTGGACTATTTAGTTTCAAACATTGATGCAATTGTAACATTGCATAATTCACCACATTGTACGCACTTGGCCCACATGCTGCAGAGACAGCTTGCACTGGAGCAAGAATATATGGACAATTTTTTGTTTTTTGTTATGTAACACATTTAGAATTAAATGATAAGTTCAACTTTCATAGCATGTTATATACAGGGGTCTGTGCTAGACTATTTTGCGCCCTAGGCAAGACCAGCAACTTGCGCCCCCCCCCCGAAAAAAAAATGTACAAATTTTTAAAACAGTAGAAAATATTGAATCAACAAAACATGAAACTGCTAAATTTCTTTTAACTTGCAAAAATAAGTGCCATAAGATGCCACCAGCACCGATATTAAAGACAAAATTAGCGTCATGGTTGGACTGTAGCTGTGGCTGGCAGTGGCAGGGTGATAGTTGCAGTGAGTGGAGGATGATGGATCCACCCTCTGACAGATCCCAGGCTGGAATTCCCCAGGCAATGGGGGGGAGATAAAATGCTGTGACAGCAGGCAGCCCAGCACATCACACACAGAGAGAACACTTGAACTGAGCGATCCCACACAGTGACAGATCCGACACAACACACCACCACCAACACTGACACAGATCAGCAGGCCCAGCTGTCATCACTCACTGACATATTGCATATGAATAGCCAGCTGGGTTACACTCACACAGACACAAGACATCAGAGTCAGACATTACCTTCCTCTGCAGGTGCAGCTTCGCCTCTGCTAATGGATGGGAAGAGAAGGGCTGGAACTCCACAGTGATCAGCAGCCACCAGCCGGCTTGCAGTAAGGGACTGAGTCTGAGAGGAACACTGGAAGGAGTGGCAGCTCAGCTTCTACACTGGCCCCAGACACCAGACATCTTCCTCTGTCCTTCCTTCTTCCCCTCTGCCACCCTTCCTTTTAGCTGAAGGATTATTCATGACATGGCAGCGTCCCACACAGAGAGAATGCCGGCCTGTGCTGTGCCCAGGTGCCCCTAGGTGGCAGTGCGCCCTAGGCAGCTGCCTAGTTTGCCTAGTGGAAGCACCAGCCTGGTTATAAAGTACTAAACAAGCAGCCCCCACACGACCCCCAAGCCCCTCTTGTGACAGCGGGTTGGAAATCCTCTCCACAAACACACTGTCACAATCAAAATAAATGTGGTTGTGGGGGCTCTGCGCACCCAGCTACATCATTCATTCACAGAGTTCTGTGAATGGAAGAACTACAACTACTGTCAGTCACTGTGGCTGATGGCTTGTAGTTCTATATGAACTACCAGTGTGCTGATGAGCACTCTAGGTAGAACATTTATGCTTCCTGTCATTCAGTAACTGCCTGCCCGTACAAGGTACAGGCAGACAGCTACACTGACAGTCTGTCTGTGGGAGCCTGAGATTGCACCTGTGATCTGCTGATTTTTAGGTGCAATGGTTTACAGGCTCCTAATAAAAAAATAATAAATGCACATTTTTTACTTGCAAGGAGATGTGCATTTATTATTTTTTAAACATGTGAGCTTATCCTTTAAGGAGCTGTTCACAGTAATGTCTGAGTTACCTTGCGCTTTCTGTGTGTTGATTCGATGGAATACCATTCATCATGAATGGCCCCCAATGCACTTTCCTAAATGTAACACACTAGCATGCACTGTAATAGGCTGCAATTTCAAAAGTACTACATGTAGTACTCCTGGCCCTTTCAGGGGTTTCTGACTCCAGGAGGCAGGGCGGGGTTTTGGGTCATATGACCGCTGTCAGTGGCTGTCATGGCAGTCACATGATTGTAAAGGTCCTAGGTCCTGATTGCAAGGAGAGATAGGGACCTTTCCGTGGGACGCTGACATGTGCTAGGTGCGCGCAGAGCACGCGCTGTTAGCACATGTTTGTTTACAAATGGTACGCAAATATGCGGCTGCTCGGCGTCAAGACCCGGCCGCCGAGAGGCTGCATATTTGTGTACGGTCGGCACGAAGAGGTTAAGGTAATGTGAGTTGACGTGTTAATATATGTTAACACGTATGCACTGTCACAGCACTACAGCATGAATGGGCTGTGAAGCTGAACTCCACAGAAAAATGAAATGTAAAGAGGTATTAAAACCAAACCCCCAAAAAATCATATATTGCAGCTTAACAGTCATTGGATGTGGTGGCTGCATTAGTTTTCTTTTTTAGGCTTTTTCCCTTCTGTTTTCACCTTGTGATCAGACCAGTAACACACCTTCTGTATTAGAGCACCCCCACTGTGGATGAACAAGCAAAAGAGACCCCTTTGGACAGCAGCATTGTCAGTCTGGGGGAGGGGAGTGTTAAATGTACTATCAGATTTGGATACACCAAGCAAATTGAAGCCAAACTCAAGATAAGCAGTTACAACAGTTTTTTTTCCTTTTGGGATAAAGGTTTTATGTAAATAAATAAAAGCTGATCATTGTAAGCACCCCTGCTAGTGTTAAATGGTTTGTCTCATCTCTGTAACTGATACATTCTGCTTGACTTGGTTCTTTTGATAAACAACAGACTTACTGGCTGGATCACCAGATGAACATAGAAGAAAACAAGTCTAAAAAGAAAATGAATGCAGCCATCACATCCAAGAAATAATAAGTTGCAATGTAATAAATGTTTACTTTTGGGTTTATTACCGCTTTAATGTGACTATGTATCTTTCTTGATTTTATCCTTGTATATTTCCCTGAACAGCAGCAAAGAGACAGGAGGAGGGAGGGCTCGCTCAGGTTCTGTTGCACGCTTATATGCTTAAAAGAAACCTGCTGACAGGAAGAGAGAGGAAAGAGTGGACCTGATCAGTCTGCTGCTGTTTCTTCACTGTCCAATCACAGGCTGAGGGAAGAGAGGTGGCACATCTGTACTGCTTGGCTGCAGCAGAGAGAGGTCAGGTCACCATCCCCGACTGTGTTCTGTGAGAGTGCAAATGTAAATGTACATCTCCAGACTATCCTCTAGCCAGTAGGATTGTTTCCACACAGGTGTTAAATCTCAGTGGTTTTCCTGAAGTTTAGCTTTAAAATGTATGCAAACCCTAATAAAGAACATCTCTCATTTGGGCAGCACAGTGGCTAAATTTTTAGCCCTTCGCCTGGCAGTACTTGGGCCGTTGGTTCAAATCCCAACCATGGCAGCACCTGCCTGGAGTTTGCATGTTCTCCCTGTGCCTGCATGGGTTTCCTCCAGGTACTCCGGTTTCCTCCGACATTCCAAAGACATGCTGGCAGGTTAATTGGATCCTGTGTAAATTGACCCTAGAATGTGTATGTATGAATGTGAGTTAGGGATTTTAGATTGTATGCCCCTTGAGGGTTAGGGACTGATGTGAATGAGCAATATATATATGTAAAGCACTGTGTAAATTTATGGCACTATATAACTACCTGTAAAAATAAATAAAATTGCTCCCTTTTTCTCTGCTAAATATAATATTGGAAGCATTTTGTGATATATGTTCAAGAAGTGTGAAAAAATCTGCAGCCCTTGTAAGAGATTCAGAAATGTCCTGTTCCCTCTGCTCACTCAATGAACCTAGTTAACCTTCCTAGTTCTTATCTTGGGACTAGAGAACACTTTTCCTTTATGTTGTGCAGAATAGGATGGATTTTCATAGATTACCAAAAGACAATTGGTCAGGGCTGACACCACTCAGAAAACCAAAATGCTCTGTGTTTTTTGGCCCCAACAGAGCTTAGTGGCTGAGTGCTTTCTGGCACATCAATGGGTATTTTTCTGTGCAAAGAAATAGTGCAGTGCTAATTCTTAATAAATACTACATTATATACTGCATTTTGGGCTCCATGTAATGAGCATTCTCCCAATAAGGACGTTTGGCCTAGCGATTTGGTCCGGGTTGAAGAGGGACTGAGGGATGCCAAGGCTGTTTGGGTTGCTTATTACACTTCATACTTTTGATTCTTTGGTGAGTGAATATTGGTGGAGGAATCACATTGAAGATTGTCTCACCCTATTGGGATTTATGTAGCTGCACTACACCTACAGTGGAGATCTTTGACCTCTGTGAACTTTTATGGACTGTTATACTACCACTAGTATCACTTTATTTGTTATAGTTATATATGATTTATGTCTAGTTTCATTCATTTCAACTAGCACTTTTATGATTTGTTTCATTGCAGGGGCGGACTGACCATTTGGAAACTCAGGCACTGCCCCGAGGGCCCGGGGTCAGTAGGGGGTCCCATGAGATGTCCCTGGTACCTTTTTCATAGGCTTTTTTGAGTTTGGGCAAGGACACAGGGGCCCCGTGATCCCCTATTGCCTGGGGACCCCATGACTTGTCAGTCCATCCCTGTTTCATTGCTTTGCACTAGCACTTTAATTTCACTCCTTTGGAGCTAATTTGAAGAATTATATATAGCATTACTCATTGTTAATTTATTGCTCACTTAGATATTGATCTTGGTTGATTTTTATGTAATTTTGAGGTGCTGCACTATTTGTTTGCATATTTTTATTAGGTTGGTTCACCTTCAAGTGCTAGCAGCTCCTTTTGTCCAAGCTCTCACTGCCTCTTTTTAGTATGGATATTTTTTTGCAGTTTTATGGTTTTTAAAGGGAAAAACATGGAAAATGTGCATGTACTGGAGAGTTACATTACATGTGCTTGATTTTTTCTCTTGCCCTGACATACACTTTAAAAATCCTAGATTAACCTTTAAAAAATAATACAAAATAAGCACAAGGGACTTTACTTATCTTCAGTGTGATGTAACATGATCTATGAATGGAGGAAGGACCTTTCAATCATCTGCCCATTATCCATTCATGGATCGTATTTCATTCATAGAAGCTGTAGTAATGGCTTCTATGAATGGAGGAGTTTGGACGAAAATGGTGGGCCTAGTCTGGCTATCTTGATGAGAGCCTGTGGCAGCTTCCAATCTGATTAACCCCTGCTGCACCAGAAGACTAGTATTAACCTCCCTGGCGGTATGATTATTTCAGATTTTTGGTGCTGAAAGCGGTACCATTTTTTTGCATGGAAATATGTATTTTTTTTATTGTAGGCTGTAATTTTTAGGAAAAACACACTGAAATCTGTCCGAACAAGAGTCTAGTAAACATCCCGGGTATGATAAAATTTGAAACACAAAATCATAAATTATAATTTAATAAATAATCATAAAAATAATATAAAAATAATAAAAAATTTAATTCAATAATGTAATCAAACCAAAAACACTGAAATGTGAAATAGAGCGCCAAGTTCGCACATTGCTGAGCTCAGTCACAAAATCGTTTTCAGTTTCTGATGACGAATTTCCCCCACGAATCATTATCACTCAATTCTGCAAGTGGTTCTGATTTACTATCGCTGTTCTCTAGCTGATCTAAACCGCTTTTGACCTAAAGGGACGCTTTTTGGACGCCATGGACATTTCTCAGTTTCCAGGCAGAAAGAACAGACAAAATGCAGGCAGGGCGCAGGACAAAGCACTAGGGACAATATGTATGTGAAATAGGTTGAAACAGCAATGTTTTACTGTGTAAAATGTAAAAAAAAAAAAAATGACATTTTTTAAAATTTTTAAATTTCCCGCCGGCGGCGGCGGCGGCGGCGGTGGCGCCCGTACGTCCCGACGTCACAGGGACAGGACACAGAAGCCGGATGCCGGCATCGGCCGGAGGAGATGGCCGGGGACGCTGCAGGGGACACATCGTGGGAGCGCAGGGTAAGGTAAGTGAAGAACACTTGCCGGAGCAGTGCCTCAGGGTAAGCCCGAGTGTAGCTCGGGGTTACCGCTTTTGGTACTGAAATGTTACCCCGAGCTACACTCGGGAATACCGTCAGGGAGGTTAAGGACCAGAGTATTAAGGAATAAAAATGGTTAGCACGTCCATCTGGCAGTATTAGGGTCCTTGGCTCGAATCCCAACAGGGCACTGCCTGCCAGGAGTTTGCATGTTCTCCCTGTGCCTGTGTGGATTTCCTACGGGTACTCCGGTTTCCTCCCACACTCCAAAGACATGCTGGTAGGTTAATTGGATCCTGTCTAAATTGGCCCTAGTATGTGCATGTATGAATGTAAATCTAAAGGGGCTTTAGATTGTACACCCCTTGAGGGTTAGGGACTGATGTGAATGTACAATATATACAGTTATGTCCATATATATTTGGACACAGGCACAATTTTAGATTTTTCAGGTATTTACCAAAGCATTTTCAAGCTATAGTTATATAATGGATATGGGCTGAAAGTGCACACTCTCAGGTTTAATTTGAGGGTATGTACATCCATATTGGAGGAAGGGTTTAGGAATTGCATCTCTTAAGAGTAGCCATCCCCCCTTTTTCAAGGGACCAAAAGTAATTGGACAATTGCATATAATCATAAATAAAATGTAAATTTTTAATATTTTGTTGAGAATCCTTTCCTGGCAATGACTGCCTGAAGTCTGGAACCCATGGACATTACTAAAGACTGGGTTTCCTTTCTGATGCTTTGCCAGGCTCTAACTGCAGCTGCCTTCAGTTGTTCATTGTTTGTGGGTCTTTCTGCCTTTAGTTTTGCCTTCAGCAAGTGAAATGCATGCTCACTTGAATTGAGATCAGGTGATTGACTTGGCCTTTGCAGAATATTCCACTTGTTTTCCTTCAAAAACTCCTGGGTTGCTTTTGCAGTGTGTTTTGGATCATTGTCCATCTGTACTGTGAAGTGCCGTCCAATCAACTTTGCTGCATTTGGCTGAATCTGGGCTGACAGTATGTCTCTAAACACCGCAGAATTCATCCGGCTGCTTCTGTCACATCATCAATAAACACCAATGACCTAGTGCTGCTGGAAGCCATGTGTGCTCATGTGATTACACTGCCTCCACCATGTTTTACAGATGACGTTGTGTGCTTTGAATCATGAGCTGTTCCAAGATTTCTCCACACTTTTTTCTTCCCCTCATTCTGGTACAAATTAATCTTAGTTTTATCCATTCAAAGAATGCTTTTCCAGAACTGATCTGGCTTTTTTTTTATGTTTTTTGGCAAAGTCTAATCTGGCTTTTCTATTCTTCAGGCTTATGGTGGTTTGCACCTTGTGGTGAACCCTCTGTATTTGCTCTCATGAAGTCTTCTCTTGATTGTAGACTTTGACAATGATACGCCCACCTCCTGGAGAATGTCCTTCACTTGTCTGGATGTTGTGAATGGGTTTTTCTTTACCATAGAAAGGATATTGCGATCATCCACCACTGTTCTCTTCCGTGGACGTTCATGCCTTTTTATGTTGCTGAGCTCACTAGTGCGTTCTTCTTTCCTCAGAATGTACCAAACTGTTGATTTGGCCATTCCTAATGTTGCTGCTATCTCTCTAATGGATTTGTTTAGTTTTTGAAGCCTTACAATGGCCTGTTTCACTTGCATGGACAGCTCCTTTGAATGCAGATGTAGGTTCACAGCATTAGATTCCAAATGCAAATACCACACTTAGAATCAACTCCAGACCTTTTACCTGCTTAATTGATGAAGAAATAACGAAGGAGTAGCCCACACCTGGCCATGAAACAGTTTTGATTCAATTGTCCAAGTACTTTTGGTCCCTTGAAAAAGGGGGATGGCTACTCTTGAGAGCTGTAATTCATAAACCCTTCCTCCAATTTGGATGTACATACCCTCAAATTAAGCCTGAGAGTGTGCACTTTCAGCCCATATCCATTATATAACTATACTGTAGCTTGAATATGTTTTGGTAAATACCTGAAAAAACTAAAATTGTGCCTGTGTCAAAATATACAGTATGTGGACCTAACTGTATATGTAAAACACTGTGTAAATTGACGGCGCTATATAAGTACCTGTAATAAATAATAAATAAATAATAAAATTGCTAATGAAAACAGAAGCACAAGAGACACATCACACTAAAGGTAAGTAATCTCCCTTGTGCTTATTTTGTGTTTTTATATTGTATTTTGTTACCTAAATTTTAGTTTTAAACATGTTTAGAAATAATACTTCTAAATCCCAATTACCTACATTTTCCAGTCGTTCCTTTGTTAAAAATAAGATCTGTATCTATTGCATATCAGAGTATAAGATGTAATAAGGATTTCTAGTCTATCTTATGAGGTTTTAGTATTTGTTTTTTTCTGCTCAGCCAGTTATTACAGTTACATGTTGGTCTAGAGGAGAAAAAAATGTTAATACAATGAGCCTCTTATGAAATTCTTTCCTTTCCCAGCATCTGTGTGAGGGGAAAATCCCGAGCCAGGTCAGCCGTTCAGTCATCCGGAGGAGACAGCAGGACAGGAGACATTCTGTCCATTCCTATAAACATATTAGTTTTATTTATTTCCCTGAGCTTCATTGTCCTGGGTTTTTCCCTTGTAAATCAAGCATGAAAAGTAAAAAACAGTATTTACAATCAAGTTAGTTCTACTCATGGAAAAATAACAATCTGAACTTAAAGTGGTATTAAACACCAAAGCAAACATTTATTATATTGCAGTTTTTAGATGTGATTGCGATGGCTACATTCATTCTCTTTTTTAAGGTTATCTTTCCTTTATTATCATCTGGTAATCTAGCCAGTAAGTCCGTTGTTTTTTTTTACACATAACAAGCTGTCCTGCAGATGTAGCAGTTAGAGGGTTGAGACAAACCATTTAACACTGACAGAAGTGCTTACAATGATCCGGTTTTATTTATGTAAAACTTTTATCTCAAAAGGATCATAACTGTTGCTGTAACTGCTTATAAAATGTCATCTGGAGTTCAGCTTCAATTTGTTAGTGTATCTAAATCTGCTAGTCCATCTAACACTCTCCTCCCCCCAGACTGACAATGCTGAATTCCAAAGGGGTCTCTTTTGCTCCTTCATTTAGAGTGGGGTTCTGTGATACAGGAGGTGTGTTACTGGCCTGATCACCAGGTAAAAACAGAGAGGAAAACGCCTTAAAAAAAGAAAACTGGTACAGCCACCACATCTAATGATCAGCAAGCCATATACAACATTTTTGGTTTTGGGTTTAATGCTGTGTTAATTACTGCTAAATGCTTCTAAAATAATACAATAGATTTCTAAAAAGATTCACATACTTTTCTCTTGGCAATATTCCACATTGAATCCTTCCAATAATTTACAAAGAGATAAATTGGAATTCTGTGGACATTTCCTTTGTACTTTACAGTATATGCTCAATGTTTATGCTACATTCCTCCTGTCTTGAGCAGTGTTATTGTGTTTGTATAACTTACACACTTTGTACCTATTATACAAAATAAAAAATATTGAAAACAGATAAAAGAATGCTGCTGCTGAATATGCAGTATTGTGCAAACGTTTTAGGCAGGTGCGTAAAATGAAGAGTGCTTTATGAAATGGAAGTAATAGTTTATTTTTATAAATTAACAACATTGAAAGTAAATGAACAGAAGAGAAATCCAAATTTCTCCAAAAATCTAAATCTAATAAATATTTGGTGTGACTACCCTATGGCTTCAAACCAGCATCAATGCTTCTAGGTACCTACAGTGCTTATGCACACAGGTTTAGAAGGAACTCGGCAGGTAGGTTGTTCCAAACATCCTGGAGAACTAACCACAGATCTTCTGTGGATGTAGGCTGCCTCAAAGCATTCAGTCTCTTCATGTAATCCTAGAGAGCCTTGATGATGTTGAGATCATACCATCAGGGAGGCCTTGGATTGTCCCCAAATGTATTCTGCAGCAGGATAATGACCCCAAACATACAGCCTATGTCATTAAGAACTATCTTCAGCGTAAAGAAGAACTCGGAGTCCTTGAAGTGATTGTTTGGCCCCCACAGAGCCCGGATCACAACATCATGGAATCAATCTGGGATTACATGAAGAAGCAGAAGGATTTGAAGCAGCCTACATCCACAGAAGATCTCTGGTTAGTTCTCCATGTTTTTATAACCTTCCTGCTGAGGTCCTATGAAAACTGTGTGCACATGCACTGTGTGTACCTGGAAGAATTGATGCTGATACCAAAGGGTAGTCACATTAGACATTGATTTGATTTAGATTTTTGCTCTGTTCTCTCACTTTGCATTTTGTAAATTGAAAAAATAAACAATATAAATATATTTTTGAAAGCATTCTTACTTTACAGCACACCTGCCTAAAACCTTTGCACAGTACTGTATATATTGTATGTATTTATGTGACATTAAAATGACCACATGGTCTCTGGGAGCCAGAAGCATTGTGGCTCTTCCACTTTATTATAGACTGCACCAATGCCCTACTGGAGCTCAGCAATGCCACCAGAAGCACGTGCCATAATTTATATAAATCACTTAAGTAAAATTACAATTATAGAACATTTCATTCATACATTTCACATCTCAAAGGTCAGCCTAATACCAAAGCAGGATGATCCAACACCCTAACAAGATTCAGATGCCACCTGCTTGAGACTAAAATAAGCATTATTTATTAGGGAATCCCCAAGCCAGAACCCTGCAGTTCAACAAATACAGATTCTGAATCTCATCCACACACCCAAACATTTTTTCCAAAGATGGCTACTTTTCCTGCTCCTCTCAATAGACAGTTTACTGAAACTCCCAGCTTTTGTCAGTTTGATGCCAGAGGTATAGTAAAGTGATCTGTGACGCATCATCCCTTTGTGATGACATTTTGCACTTTCTGTTCCGGTTTTATCCCCCTGTTAAGTGGTCTTCCTGTTCTCCCCTTTGTAAAGCTGTATATGTTTAGCAGCTGTTATGTAGACAGGCATTCCACACTGTTTGTTTAGGGTAATGGGGACTTGTAGTCTTTCACTTCTCTAGAGTCCATACTGTGTTGTTGTGTTGTAGAGTTTTGTTGTGGGTGGGGAAAACCCGGTGCCAGACTGTCTGGTGGGGGTGGGTGTGAAGCTGTATATACTGAGCTGTGTTCAATAAAGATTCATTCATTCACCCTACACGAAGTTCCGACTCTTGGTTTGGGATATCGCTGAAGGATTGTTTTTGAGCTCTAATACCCACCTTGGCAGAGCACTGGAAGACTTGCCGGAAAAGGGAACCATTGCCTGAGACTCATCGCTCCGCACGAGGAAGCCTAGGCGGAACGGTTCTGCCACATGATCCCAATTAGAAAAATAATTTGGTGAAAAAACTGTTCCTGGAAAACGAGAGTAAATACTTACCTCTCCCATTGACCACATGTTTGAACACTGCTTCTGGCACTGTTGGTCTCCTGTCAGTGATTCTTCCCACCAACGTTCATGTAACTACCAAGTCCTTTATTAACCACTTCCTGTCCGGACACTTTTACCCCCTTCCTGTCCAGGCCAATTTTCAGCTTTCGGCGCTCTCACATTGTGAATGACAATTACTCAGGCATACAACACTGTATCTAAATGAAATTATTATCATTTTTTTCAAACAAATAGAGCTTTAATTTGGTGGTATTTAATCATCACTGGGGTTTTTATTTTTTGCTAGAAAAATGAAAAAAGACTGAAAATTTTGAAAAAAAACATGTTTTTCTTAGTATTTGATACTAAATTTTGCAAATAAATATACTTTCTTCATAAATTTAGGCCAAAATCCAATGTGCTACATTTTGTTGGTAGACATAACCCAAATCAGTGTGTATTATTTAGTCTTTGTGAAAGTTATAGAGTCCACAGACCACGGTATATATATTTGATATATTTGAAAATGTATCAATCCTGATGCACGGACTACCTACATAATTTCTTGGGGCCCTAAAATGCCAGGACAGTACAAATACCCCCCAAACGACCCCTTTTTGGAAAGTAGACAGTCTGAGGTATTTAATGAGAGGCATGGGGTGTTTTTTGAAGTTGTCATTTTTTTGCCAATTTTTTAAGGAAATGATGAAAGTAAAAAAAATTTTTTTTTTTTTCCCACAAAGTTGTCATTTAACAAGTTCTTTCTCTCACACGGCATAGGCATACTTGCAATTACACCCCAAAACACATTCTGCTACTCATCCTGAGTATGGCGATACCACATGTGTAAAACTTTTTCACAGCCTAACCACATAGAAGGGCCCCACATCCAATAAGCACCCTTAGGCGTTCTAGGGGCAAAAATTACATATCTAATTTCTTGACTGTCTATCACAGTTTTGGAGGTCCTGGAGCACCAGGACAATTGAATTACCCACAAAATGACCCCATTTTCAAAAGAAAACACCTCAAGGTATGTTTTAAGAGGCATGGGGAGTCCTCTGAAGACTTAATTTTTTGCCACATGTTTTTGGAAAATCTGAAAAGAAAATGAAAATGTATTTTTTTTTACGCAAAGTTGTCAATCTATGAGATATTTCTATTACACAGCATAGGCATACTTAAAATGATACCTCAAAACGCATTCTTTAACTCCTGGTGAATATGGCGATACCAAATGTGTGAGACTTTTTCACAGTCTGGCCACATAGAGGGGTTCCACATCCAATAAGCACCTGTTAGCGTTCTAAGGGCAAAAATTACACATCTAATTTCTTGACTACCTATTGCCGTTTTGGAGGTCCTGGAGCATCAGGGCAATGGAATTATCCACAAAATGACCCCATTTTGGAAAGCAAACACCCCAAGGTATGTTTTAAGAGGCATGCAGAGTCTTCTGAAGACTTCATTTTTTGCCACAAGTTTTTGGAAAATGCGAAAAGAAAATGAAAATGTATTTTTTTCTACACAAAGTTGTCAATCTATGAGATATTTCTAATACACTGCATAGGCATACTTAAAATTACACCCCAAAACACATTCTCTAACTCTTCCTGAATATGGTGATACCAAATGTGTGAGACTTTTTCACAGTCTGGCCACATAGAGGGGTTCCACATCCAATAAGCACCTGTTAGCGTTCTAAGGGCAAAAATCACACATCTAACTTCTTAACTACCTATTGCTGTTTTGGAGGCAGAGGCATGGTCCATTAACACGCCGAGGTCAGTTCAGGCAGCAAGCAGAGGCATGGTCAATAAACAGGCCGAGGTCAGTTCAGATGGAAGGCAGGAAAATGAATTCAGGCAACAGGCAGAAACGTGGCAGGGAAATAGCAAACAGAGGACAAAGAAATATATCTTCACCGTACTTCACTAATAATGTAGTGCGGTATGGTAGATACGGAAGCACTCTTCTATACAGAGACCAGGCTTTGAGGGACACTGGGGACAGTAGTATCGGGTGTCAGATCGAATTCTATGTTTGGAGCATACCCGACATCTCTTTTGAGGATTGCGGTCTGTTTTGGTAGGGGGGACGATATTGGGGAAATGTCTTTCATGCAATCGGCTCACTGCATCAGACCGAATTTGTTCAGGTACGGGTCTTACTTGATAGATGAGGGATGTGATAATCTCTTCCTGATATTGTAAGAAGGTGACAGGTCTTTATGTGGACTTCTGGAAAACGATGTAGGAATTGTACAGGGCCATATGGAAAAGGTAGAAGGATACTTTTTTATACCAGTAGATTGATCTTCTGTTGGGTATGTAGGGCTGTAACATTTGATCATTTAAATCCACTCCCCCCATGAACAGGTTGTATTCGTGTATGCATTGGGGTTTTCGGATGGGACCGCGACTTCCTTGAATTTCCAATGAGCTGCTGTTATGGATAGATGAAAGGACATACACATCCCGTTTGTCTCGCCACTTAAGGGCCAGGATCTCTTCATTTCTCAAGCTAGCTGACTCCCCCCTGTTTAGCTTGGTGGCAACCAATTGTTGTAGAAATCCCTTCCGATTGGGTCGAACTGTGCCACAGGCTACAGTGTCCTTGAGATAAAGGGGCAGGCTTGTGTAGAAATTGTCCACGTAAAGATGGTACCCCTGATTGAAGAGGGGGTATACCAGGTCCCAGACAATTTTTCCACTAATCCCCATATAGGCTGGGCATTCAGGGGGCTCTAGCTGACTGTCCTTTCCCTCGTAGATACGGAACTTGTGCACGTATCCTGTGGACCTTTCGCAGAGTTTGTTCATCTTCACCCCGTATCTGGCCCGTTTACTTGGAATGTACTGTTTTATGATCAGCCTCCCAGTGAAATGGATTAGGGATTCATCGACACAGATGTTTTTTTCAGGACAATATATTTCTGAAAATTTTTGGTTGAAATAATTGATTAGTGGACGAATTTTATAAAGTTTGTCGTACTCGGGGTGATCTCTGGGGGGGAACAGGGAATTATCGTTGAAATGTAGAAAGTGCAGAATTGTTTTATAGCGGGTCCTGGACATAGTGGCAGAAAAGAGCGGCATGTGTTGAATGGGATTTGTCGACCAATAAGCATGCAGTTCATTTTTTTTTGTTAGTCCCATATTAAATGTAAGGCCAAGAAACACTTTAAATTCTTCAACTGTGAGGCATTTCCACTCAAATGTTCGAGCATAACAGGAGTTGGGATTTTGAGTGATTAATTGCTGGGCGAAAATATTGCATTGGTGCACAACTGAATTCAAAAACTCTTCAGTGAAAAATAAATGGAAATAATCAATGGCTGTAAAATTTTGGGTTTCTGCCTGAATGCCTGACTGGGCTATGAATGGGGGAATTATAGGTGCTCCTGATCCTGAAGGTAGCCACACAGGGTTTAAAAGAGCATCTGGGACAGCAGTATGGGCCCTAATCCTTGGTGGCTGATGTGACACCTGAATACTAGAACTTGCACTTACAGTGCTGGTAGTAGCCATATCAGAAGAACGTATTGAGCTGCTGGTGGTTGCTTGCTGCTCCTTGGAGTTCCTCATTCTTTTTGTTGGAACACCTTCTTCTGATTCAGAGAGTGAACCGCTGCTGTGTTCTGGTTCATATACAGAATCAGAGTTTGACAGTGAGAGTTCTCCGTCACTCTCATCTGTCATACTCAGAATTTGAAATGCCTCCTCGCTTGTATATGATCTTTTGGCCATATTTTTGACACTGATCAGGACCCACTGGTATGGCAGTGATCAGGATGGTGTTGCAGTGAGGGACAGATATCTGGCTGCAGTTGGTTCACACTAGTCACTGTTGGGCAAAAATCAGAGATACAGTGAGGTGGCTGGCAATGTTTTGTGAGTGTGTGTAAACTCTGTGCAAAGGCTGAAAATTACTCACAGTTAGCTGTACTGGATCTCTCTCCTCACAGACGATGGCAGTGAACAGGATCCACTGGTGTGGCAGAGATCAGGGACACTTTATGAACAGGCACACTGTAAGGTGATCAGGGACACTGATTGGGCCACTGTATGGTGATCAGGGACACTGCTGGGCCACTTGTGTGGCGATCAGGGACACTGTGGCAATCAGGGACACTGTGGCGATCAGGGACACTGCTGGACCACTTGTGCGGCGACCATGGACACTGCTGGGCCACTGCGATGATCAGGACACTGCTGGGCCACTTGTGTGGCGATCAGAAACACTGCTGGGCAACTGCGGTGATCAGGGACACTGCGGTGATCAGGGGCACTGCTGGACCACTTGTCCGGCGATCAGGGACACTGCTGGCCACTTGTGTGGTGATCAGGGACACTGCTGGGCCACTTGTGTGGTGATCTGGGCCACTGCGGCAATCAGGGACACTGCGGTGATCAGGGACACTGCTGGACCACTTGTGCAGCAATCGGGGACACTGCGGTGATCAGGGACACTGCTGGGACACTGCGGCGATCAGGGACACTGCTGGACCACTTCTGCGGCGATCAGGGACACTGCTGGGCCACTGCGATGATCAGGACACTGCTGGGCCACTTGTGTGGCAATCAGAAACACTGCTGGACTACTGCGGTGATCAGGGACACTTCGGTGATCAGGGGCACTGCTGGACCACTTGTCCATCGATCAGGGACACTGCTGGGCCACTTGTGTGGTGATCAGGAACACTGCTGGGCCAATGTGGGGATCAGGGACACTGCTGGGCCAATTGTGTGGTGATCAGGAACACTGCTGGGCCAATGTGGTGATCAGGGACACTGCTGGGCCACTTGTGTGGTGATCAGGAACACTGCTGGGCCAATGCGGTGATCAGGGACACTGCTGGGCCACTTGTGTGGTGGTCAGGGACACTGCTGGGCCACTGCGGCAATCAGGGCCACTGCGGCGATCAGGGACACTGCTGGACCACTTGTGCGGCAATCAGGGACACTGCGGTGATCAGGGACACTGCTGGGCCACTGCGGTGATCAGGGACACTGCTGGACCACTTGTGCGGCAATCAGGGACAATGCTGGGTTACTTGTGCAGCAATCAGGGACACTGCTGGGCCACTTGTGTGGCGATCAGGGACACTGCTGGGCCACTGCGGCAATCAGGGACACTGCGGCAATCAGGGACACTGCTGGACCACTTGTGCGGCAATCAGGGACACTGTGGCGATCAGGAACACTGCTGGACCACTTGTGCGGCAATCAGGGACACTGCGGTGATCAGGGACACTGCTGGGCCGCTGCGGCGATCAGGGACACTGCTGGACCACTTGTGTGGCAATCAGGGACACTGCTTGGCCACTGCGGCGATACTGCTGGGCCACTTGTGTGACGATCAGGGACACTGCTTGGCCACTGCGGCGATCAGGGACACTGCTTGGCCACTTGTGTGGCGATCAGGAACACTGTGACGATCAGGGACACTGTGGAGATCAGGAACACTGCTGGGCCACTATGTGGCGATCAGGGACACTGACAATCAGGGACACTGCTGGGCCACTTGTTGGGCGATCAGGGCCACTTGTGGGCGATCAGGGCCACTTGGGGCGATCAGGGCCACTTGGGGCAATCAGGGCCACTTTGGGCAATCAGGGCCACTTGGGGCAATCAGGGCCACTGGGGGCAATCAGGGCCACTTGTGGGGGCAATCAGGGCTACTTGTGGGGGCAATCAGGGCCACTTATGGGCAAAGCCACTTGTTGGGGCAATCAGGGCCACTTATTGGGGTGATCAGGGACACGTGGGGCGATCAGGGCCACTTTAGGGGCGATCAGGGCCACTTTAGGGGCGATCAGGGACACTTTAGGGGCGATCAGGTGTCACTGAGGTGGAGGGCAGTTGACTACTACCTCTTCTTGGCTGTTTCTCCTCTCACAGACAACTCCGTGTGAGGAGAAGGAGGCGGAAGCCGCACCATGCGGCTTTTGTTTACACTTAAGCTGTGTCCTTATTGGACACAGCTGATCACATGGTATGGGACCGATTTCATTGGTCCCATACCATGTCACGTAATCTACCGTGTCCGTCGGACTCGGCGATCATCGGGCTTGCGGGTGCGCGCTCTAGGAGCCGCGCACGAGCCTCAGACACAAGGTGCCGTTTAGAAACGGCAACCCGCTCCTGTAGGTGTCCTGTCCTGCCGTTTATAAACAACGGCCGGACGGGAAGTGGTTAAAGACTGCAAAACAGCAATCCTTTAGTGAAAACAGTAAAACCTTACATATAGGTAACTACATTCATACACTATTCTGACTCAGACTACGAGGCCATAAACCTTATCTCCAACAATGTATACAGCTATACCACATGGTGTTGAATTCATCCCTTGCCTCGGGTCAGATAGTTTAACTCAATGAATAAACTCACATGTTGAGGAAGTCAGATGAGGAAACCCATAGGAATGTTCTGTTTAATGGCAAATATTCATAGGTAGAAAAACGTTAATGTTGTAACCTCATGGAAAGATGCATTCAGGAAGACCAGAGAGAGATAGTGGAGAGGGATATACACAAGTACAGTGAGAGAAAGAGTTCAGCTTAGAAAGGAGGAGACAGCTTAAAGGCACAGAGCAATAATAAACAAGTGTTGGTCACAGAGAATTAATAATAAATCCGTGTAACAAAACATACACAAATCTTCAGTTTTCCTTTAAAAGATTATCTTGACCATGCACCTTGTCTTTTTCAAGCTTCCGAATTGGTTCTTCAAAGTTGTGGTCTCTCTGATTAGTAGAGAGGTATGGGTGTTGGGGGGCAAGTATGACTTTTATAAGTAAATTCAGGATTTGCATATAATTTCAGATTTTCTAATTTCTCAGATTTTCTAATTTCTCAAAATCTACTGATCATGTTGGTAATCAATTTTCTTGTATATGTTTATTGTAAGCTTACTTTGAATTTTGACAGTATTTGTGACAATTTTTCTTAACTTTTTTTAAAGGGCATCACTTACCTCACGTTTGTCCCTATCAAAGCACTTCCAATAGGTAATGTTTACCTGAAAGGCAATCAGAAAAGCACACACAGGCCTGCAAACAATGTAATGATTGCTAAATGAATTGGGGTAAAAGCCAAAAGGTATTAAGAATAGCTATTTCCATCATTTAAAAGCAAAGTTTCTCAGAATTGTCTAGTATTTCCTCCTATTTTATAAAGGATTATTGAACAGGATCCTACCTATCTCCAAGCAGAAAAACACAACTAAGCCATCTAGTTTATTATTTATCTCCTTATATAAGCATAATGCCTGTGGATAAACCAAACCTGTTTCTTGTATTAGTCCAACTGGAGAAAAACTAATCCTGTCAATTGATTACTCCCTGCTTACATTACATCAGCGAGGTGCTATAGAATTATTAAAATAAAATCCTGTTAATCTTTTAGATACACAAAGTAATTATATTATTACATGTGCAATGCTTTCAGTTCTTGCATAACTGAATTCGTTTACATAAATAACTAAATAAAGACTTATTCTGTAGGGCAGGAGAACAATGTGTGTGTGCAAATGGCAAAAAGCCAAAGCAAGCAATCAGTAAATCAAAGAACTTTTTTTTGAGGAAATACATACATTGCTATTACTGACCTCCTGAGCCCCTAAAAAAACTGCAATATTTATCCTCTGGATTCACTATTTTTTAAGTGAATGATACAGATATAAAATGCAAGTTGGCAAAGACTTTTCCAGCTGTATAAAAGCTTAGGTTAGCTTTTTTGTATTTTTTTTTTTTTTAATAAAAATACCTTAACCACTTGAGCTTTGGAAGGTTTTACCCCCCTCATGACCAGACCATTTTTTGCTATTCAGTAGAGCGCTACTTTAACAGACAATTTTGTGGTCAAGCAACACTGTATCCAAATGAAATTTATATCATTTTTTTTCACACAAATTGAGCTTTCTTTTGGTAGTATTTTATATAAACCAACAAAGACAGCAAATGTCTCTTAGATTGTAAGCTCCAAGGAGCAAGGCCCTCCTAACCCTCTTGTATTGAACTGTATTGTTGCTGTATTGTCTCCCTCTATATTGTAGAGAGCTAAGCAAACTGTTGGCGCTGTATAAATCCTGTATAATAATATAATAATAAAAATGTGGAACCCCCCCCCCCCCAATATGTTCTACTTGCTGTTACAAAACATATCCAATAAAACATATTTAAACATCAAGTTTCTTCATTAATTTAGGCCAAAATGTTTTCTGCTACATGTCTTTGGTAAAAAGAATCCCAAGTGTATATTAATTGGTTTGTGTGAAAGTTATTGCGTCAACAAACTATGGTATATATATTTGAAAATTGATCAGCTCTGATGTTCTCAGACCCTAAAATGCCAGGAAAGTACAAATGCCTCCCAAATGACCCCTTTTTGGAAAGTAGATAGTCTGGGGTATTTAGTAAGAGGTATGGGGAGTTTTTTACGTTGTAATTTTTTGTCACAATTGTTTGGAAAAATTAAGACATTCAATTTTTTTTTTCACAATTTTTTTACATACTGTCACCAGTGCAGTACAGTGTCATCATATGACTGGTGTGGTGGTGATCAGGGATATATGTAAAAAAGAAATATAATAATAATAATAATTTTTTATTCAATTTTTTAAATATATTTTTTAAAACATTTTTACTATTTTTTTATTACATCTCGTCATCAGAGTAGCTCAGTGTCACCATAGCAACATTATACTACTCTGAGGGGTGATCAGGGATTTCTGTTTTTTACATTGCTATTGGTTATACAGTAAAGATCATTGTATAAGCAAAGGCTTCAGATGTCATGAATGGGTTTCCCAGTCATGAACAGCTTGTTTTTTTATTGTTATCTGTGATTGGATAAGCTATTCACATGGCACAGGTAGCCAGGTACCATGTGATTGTTGTGAGCAAATCACAGACTACAGTATTAAGCAAGCTCTTCATGAATGGAAATCCGTGACAGTTTTTTTTACATTGTTGTCATGTGATAACTATGGCCAATCATAGTGATCACATGATACACAATTACTGGTTGTGGTTAGCAGTGATCTAAACAGGGGCAGGCTCAATCATGTATATAAAAATAATATATGAGGCAAAACCTTTAAAAAGAATATTGCAATATTTTTCAATTCCCTACTTCCCTAAAGGAGATTGTACAATCAGATTGTATAGTGTATGTGAACTTTACAGAATCCATAACACAATTCTTCTGTTTTCAATACTACAACTCTATCCACATAGGCTGTTATCTGTTCACTCAGCACTCTCTGCCAAATGAATGATCTATGCAAGATGAAAGTTAAAGTGGTTGTAAAGGCTCAAGGTTTTTCACCTTCATGCATTCTATGCATGAAGGTAAAAAACCTTCTGTGTGCAGCAGTGCCCCCAGCCCCCTTGATACTTACCTAAGCCTCATTGAGATCCAGTGATATGCATGACAGCCTTGGCTGTCCCGAGTCTCTGCCTCCTCATTGGTTGAGACAGCAAGTGGGAGCATCAGGTGCCCCCATAGCAAGCTGTTCGCTGTGGGGGCACCCGA
This sequence comes from Staurois parvus, assembly GCF_062004578.1. Classification (NCBI taxonomy): domain Eukaryota; kingdom Metazoa; phylum Chordata; class Amphibia; order Anura; family Ranidae; genus Staurois; species Staurois parvus. The sequence continues at coordinate 2,889,108 of NW_028318066.1, forward strand.
CAGAAAGGAGGAGCCAGGAGAGCCCGTGGGGGACCCAAGAAGAGGAGGATCCAGGCTGCTCTGGGCAAAACCACTTCACACAGCAGGTAAGTATAGACATGTTTGTTATTTTACTAAAAAAATTAACCTTTAGAATCACTTTAAGGTAGAAAAATAAAAAATCAATGTCTGTGCAGTTAGTGAGAACAGTGATCACTGATTGATTGCTTATCTTTTAATATTCGTGCACCTCAGTGCTGTATTTAGGTTTTGTGCTGCCCTAAGCAACACAAAAAATCTGCAACCACCCCCACCCCCATGCCCCGGCTCCCTTCCTGGAGTCTCACAGCCGCTTCCCTGGTTCCCCTCACTTTGTTCTTCTGCCTTCCACCCAGCCCGATACCACTTGGAGCCTCCTCGACGTGACATCACCACCAGGAATGGCGCAGGACATCCAGTGTTCCTTCTTCCAAGGGCTGTTTTTAATACTCACTGGACTCTGAGCAAACATTTTATTGGGTCTCACTCCCGAGACATACAATAAATAGCATCTAGACTCAAAATCAGTTTACTCCAGCAGATCAGGCAGCAACCGTGATTGCCAGAGTTTACAGCATATCATTACCACTCACTGCCTGGTTGCTAGAGGTTACAGATCACAATATGGCTCATTGATTTGCTGTTAGAGGTTACAGCATGTGATTTCTGCTTGCTGATTGGTTGCTAGAGGTTACTGCACATTATTATCGCCCACCCCTTGGTTGCTGGACCTGGAGGGGAAGGTGTGATCAGTGAGAGTGGTGGTGGGGGAAAATTGGATCAGTGGCAGTGCTGGAGGGGGATGGAATGAGTGGCAGTTCTTGGGGGAATTAAATCGGTAGCACTCACTTGCTGTAATCTGTCAGTCAGTATCCACTCTGTTCCCCCCACATACATGTGAGTGGGGGAGAGATGGGGGGGGTGAAAGAGAGAAAGAGGGATGGAGATAGGGGGAAAGGGAGAGAGAGGGGTGGAGATTAGGAAGAGGGGAAAGAAAGAGGGGGTGAGGGAGGAGAGAAAGAGGGGGTGAGAAAGAAGGGGTAGCGATAGAGAGAGATTGTGAGCGGGGGAGAAAGAGGGTGAGGGGAGAAAGCGTAAGGGGGAAGAGAGAGGGGGTGATAGAGGGTAAGGGGGAGAGAGGGGGGTGAGAGGGTGAGGAGGGAGAGAGGGGGGGTGAGAGAGAGGCCCTAGCCATGCCCCTGTCTGCAGTCCCTCCTCTGCCCCCTTCTTCCAATCTCTGTCTGCAGGTCAATGTGTGGGATGCTTGGTACTTTCCATGCCAGCAGCAGGATGTTCATGATGGCCAGCAGTGAGGATTAGGGTGATGATGGTGGTGCTCTGCTCCTCTCTCCTGTCCTTGTCCTCTGTGCCCCTGGTCAGCCTCTCCTTCAGCCGCAGTCGGTATTGATATCAGAGTCGAGGTTGGAGATGGAGTCCAGGCTCTGGGAGGCACCTGGATGCTGCACCTGCTGCTTATCACCTTTTTGCGTATCAGGCAGAAGATGAAGGTTCCTGGGCTCTAGGTCCTACCGCTCTCCATCTCTGGGCCGCCTGCTCGATGTGTGGGAATGATAAGCTGGGCAAGACACTATCCTCCTGTTTGCACCCTGGGGACACCACTCTCTGCACAAGATTTAGCCCCATGGGATCCATGGCCTTCTGCCCCACTGCCCTGCTGCTTCTGGGGAGCGGCGCCTCCCCCCTGACAAAATGCTGCCCAAGGCAAATGCCTTGTTTGCCTCATGGCAAATACGCCCCTGGTGCATCTGGAAGTGGGTGGTATATAGGTGGGTAGATAATGCAGGGTGTATGCTAATGAGGTCAGCTGGTCAATTCCTTCCTGTGTTATGACCAAAAGGCTCTGCAGGAAATAAGGCAGAAGTAATGGAGAAGCTTTTTGGACAGCCATCTGGACACTGACATAAAGGTGGGTAGAAAAAATGGAAAGCTTTTGAATTTCTACAAAAGAAGTACATGAATGCTATATTGGTACATTGGGGATCTGGAATTTAGAAAAAAAAGGTGAATAAAGGTGAACTTATCATGCAAGGTATTTTTATTTATTATTGAACTATATGGGATGTGGTGCTATTTTACAGGTTCTTCCTAATCTGTGAGGCCAGATGAAAAAACTGACAGATTACTCCATCCACACACACAAGGTGCTGTGTCACTTCCGCCTCTTACTTCCTATTGGTGGAATGCAGATGGTTACAGGAAGTTGCTAATGCACTGTTGCTGGTGTACTATGCACGCATTTTAGCACTGTAAGTGGATTTAAATTGTTCTTATTTCTCAAATAGAATGGAGTTACACTCTTGGCTGCCTCTGGCTTTGCTTTTTTCACCTTACATGCATGCACACCGGGAGGATAATAGCGGCAAAACATCCTGCAAGAGTGATGAAAAGGAAAGAGTACCCATATTAACCACCTCCCACCCGCCATATAGTAATATGATGGGCGCAAGGTGGTTCTCTCGTTCTGAGAGGACGTCATATGACGTCCTCCCATTCTCACTGCGCATGCGCGGCTCAGGAAGCGTGCAGCGTGGCGATCGATGGTGCGCTGTGTTCCTCGGACACAGCGGATCACCGATCACGGAAAGAGCCGAAGATGTCGGCACGGTCATGTGATCAGCTGTGTCCAATCACAGCTGATCACATGTAAACAGGGAAATGCCGGTTATCGGCATTTCTCTCCTCTCGAGCTGTCAAGCTGACAGCTCGAGAGGAGAGGAGAGCCGGTAATCGGCTTTCCGCGGAGGGGACATGTACACTGATCATCAGGGCACTGATGATCAGTGTAGCCCCAGCAGTGCCACCTGTCAGTGTACATCAGTGCCTTATGTCAGTGCCTCGTGCCAGTGCCCATCAGTGCCACATCAATGCCACATATCAGTGTACACCAGTGCACATCAATGCCACACAATCAGTGCCCATCTGAGCTGCCTTTCAGTGTCACCCATCAGTGCCAGTCAGTGCCAACTATCAATGCCAATCAGTGCCACCTATCAGTACTGCCAATCAGTGCCAGTCAGTGCCGCCTATTAGTGCCAGTCAGTGCCGCCTATCAGTGCTGCCTATCAGTGCCATGTATCAGTGCTGCCTTTCAGTGTCCATCAGTGATGCCTGTCAATGCCCATCAGTGCCACCTACCAGTGCCTCCTCATCAGTGCCCATCAGTGCCACCTATCAGTGTCCATCAGTGCAGGCTATCAGTGCCCATCAGTGCAGCCTCATTAGTGCACATCAGTGAAGGAGAAAAATTACTTATTTACTAAATTTATAACAAAAACTAAGAAAAAACTTTTTTTTTCAAAATTTTCAGTGATTTTTGGTTTGTTTAAGAAAAAATAAAAAACCCAGAGGTGATTAAATACCACCTAAATAAAGCTTTGCCACAAAAAAATGATAAAAATTTAATATGGGTACAGTGTTGTTTGACCGCACAATTGTCATTCAAAGTGTGACAGCGCTGAAAGCTGGAAATTGGCCTGGGCAGGAAGGGGGTATAAGTGCCCTGTAGGCTAGTGGTTAAAGCACTTGAGACTTATATTCATAAGAGGTCATTACCATTCAGTGAGTGCAGTGACAAAGAAGGGGAGTAAGGAGTGTTTGCACATTGTTGGAGGAAGTCATCCTGGCACAAGTCACTTTAAATCGCCACAATCTATATGAACTATTTGGATTGAGACTTTTATGGATTTTTATATTTATTGATTTGCAGGATGATTGCACTATAGCAATTATATACATTTTTTTTAACGCATATATACAGTTGTGTTCAAAATAATAGCAGTCAGACATCACTAACCTGATCAATCACTGTTTTTTGTAGAAATAATATTTCTACATGACAAATAATTTACTAGCAGGTGTAGTAGAGTAATAGAAATCCAACAGACCCAACAGTCATGACATGCATGCTGCTGATTCTGTGTAATTGAATCACTAATTGAAAGGGGCATGTTCAAAATAATAGCAGTGTGGAGTTCTATTAGTGAGGTCATTCATTCTTTGAAAAACAGGTGGCAATTATTGCCCTTATTTAAGGAAGGAAGGCAGAAAATGTTGTACATGCTGGTTACAATTGCATTTCTCTCTGAAATTCTGAGAAAAATGGGTCATTCCAGACATTGTTCAGAAGAACAGCGTACCTTGATTAAAAAGTTGATTGGAGAGGGGAAAATATATAAAGAAGTGCAGAAAATGATAGGCTTCTCGGCTAAAATGATCGCAAATGCTTTAAATTGGCAACCAAAACCTGAAAGACGTGGAAGAAAGCGAAAAACTACCATTTGAATGGATAGAAGAATAGCCAAAATGGCAAGGACTCAGCCAACAATCAGCTCCAGGAAGATCAAAGAAGGTGTAAAGTTACCTGTGAGTACTGTTACAATTAGAAGACGCCATGTGAAGCCAAGCTATCTGCAAGAAGCCTCCACAAAGTCCCACTGTTGAAAAAAAGACATGTGCTGAAGAGGTTACAATTTGCCAAAGAGCACATTGACTGGCCTAAAGAGAAATGGCGCAACATTTTGTGGACTGATGAAAGTAAGATTGTTCTTTTTGGGTCTAGTGGCAGTTTGTCAGACAACCCCGAAACACTGAATTCAAGCCACAGTACACTGTGAAGACAGTGAAGCATGGTTGCGCAAGCATCATGATATGGGGATGTTTCTCATACTACAGTGTTGGGCCTATTTATCGCATACCAGGGATCATGGATCAGTTTGAATACATCAGAATACTTGAAGAGGTCATGCTGCCTTATGCTGAAGAGGAAATGCCCTTGAAATGGGCGTTTCAACAAGATAACGACCCCAAACACACCAGTAAACGTGCAACATCTTGGTTCCAGACCAACAAGATTGACGTTATGGAGTGGCCAGCCCAATCCCTGGATCTTAATCCAATAGAAAACTTGTGGGGTGACATCAAAAATGCAGTTTCTGAGGCAAAACCAAGAAATAGAGAAGAACTGTGGAATGTAGTCCAATCATCCTGGGCTGGAATACCTGTTCACAGGTGCCAGAAGTTGGTTGACTCCATGCAACACAGATGTACAGCAGTTCTCAGAAACAGTGATTATACAACTAAATATTCATTAAGTGATTCAAAGGAAAGCAAAATCTTCAAACATTTTTCAGTTTATATAGTGAATATTTGAGTTTGTAAAGAAGAATACAAACACTGCTATTTTTTTGAACAGTCTAATATTCACTTTTCTTCATTTTTTTGAGAGGAACAGCACAAATTTGATATATTTTTCTTCATGTTTTGATTTGGAATAGAATGTGTAGTGTTCCCAATGCATTTGTGTGTATGGAAATAAAAGCTATTAGAAGGATTTTGATCTTTTTTCACTTTTTTCAACACACTGCTATTATTTTGAACACAACTGTATTTTTGATCACTTATAATGCACAGAGAGCATGTTTATATATATGCTGTTTAAGTTTTATGCTTTATACGTATACCCATGGTAAATATACTTTTGATTATTTATGTGGCTCTTTAATGCTAGGAAGCACTGCAATATGGTTTTTATAGAATGATTTTTGCATTAGTATTTTACACAAAGCACTTGTAAACTCTGCGCAAAAGTGTTGATTGAATTTCCCTTAGTGAGTGAGGTGAAGCTGCACCGCTTTCTATCATCCAATCATGTGCAAGCAAAAACACGTTTTTTTTTCCTTTATTTTCCTTGCACATGACTAGCTATTCTCTGGAAAGAGAATTTTCACTGCTTTCACCAAGCTAAGGGAAAATTCCCTTGTAAAGTGTGAGTTCCTTTCAGTAAACAGCCTATTTGCCATTAGTAAATTTGCCCCATTGTCTCAGGGACCACACAGAAAATATGGGGAAATCTCTCCAATGGTTACAAAGGCAGCAACAACAACCTAACAGCACTATTGATCAAAAAAATGGTGTAGCGCTGTGTGCTCTGTGATATACTTGAAATTAATAATGAAAGGCAATTAACATGTAACAAAAATTGTGAATAAATATAAATTAGTGATGTGACACTATGTGTAATCAATAAAAAATGTTAATCAACCAGCTTAATTTCAAATATATATAAAAAGTGTAACATGATCCAAATAATTAAAATACATACTTGTGACTAGGAGACAATTAAAGGTGAAAACAATAGTGACCAAATCATACACCATGACAATAAATAAATTGCAAAGTCCCAAGTGTAAAAATAAATAAAGAAAAAATAAATAAATAAAAAAAAATAATAAATAAAAAAATCCAGATTTCAATTCTTCAACTTTATATATTGCGTGCTCAGACACTAGTGCCAATCTATCCGTCACCGTCTGGCGTGTGCGCTCACCTCAAAAATTTGACCCTCAAGGAGTCATAAAATATATTGTATCACCGGCAGGGGCGGACTGACAACTCATTGGGCCCCCGGGCAATAGGGGATCATGGGGCCCCTGTGTCCTTGCCCAAACTCAAAAAGCCTATGAAAACAGTACCAGGGGCATCTCATGGGGCCCCCTACTGACCCCAGGCCCTCGGGCAGTGCCCGAGTTTCCAAATGGTCAGTCCGCCCCTGATCACTGGATGGTCCCAGGCAGGATGGATCTCTCCCTCTGACTGAACACAGGATCAACTCCCACCGTGATCAAAAAATGGTCAAACACCTTTAGGGAATCTTCAATGGCTCCATGAATAAAAAGTGTTCAGGGAACTGGTGGCTGCTGTATTAGGTTGAAATCTGAAATCCTCTATTGCTGGATACCCACCACACTTCATCTTCTGAGAGGATAGTTGGCAGAGCATGAGTCCACCCACTATTCAATCTAACAGCAGTTTTACCTTGTTCACACTCTACATCAAACTTATAAACAATATTTTGACTGGAGTTGAGTTTTAAATATTAAAATATGATATAATAAAAGGATACAAGTGAGCGCTAGGTATCAGGCCACTTGCATAAAGGTAAAATCTCTTACCCTCTATTAAAAGTAAATATATAATGTAGATAGGAATAAGATATCCAAATAATATGACCTGAAATTATTAAATATAATAGAACATATCATAAAATAAATATTCTATAAAATATGAAAATTTTTTTTTAATAAAAATAATCCTATAAAACTATAAAAATGGCACTGGGATAATAAAAATTATCAAAATAAATATTCATATAAATGCATGGGATAAAAGAGTGTGTAAAGGAGAATAAAAATTAAAACATTCAACTGTTGTCTATAAAACAGTTAATGTCTATGTCAATGTTCAAACCATGTGGGAATAGGGACCGTAATTCTACAATCCATTTAGTCTCCATCATTAACACTGCATACGCAGTACGGGAATATGGTGCTCGTCCGCGCATGCGCACGAGTCCCTATATATTTCTGACATCCACAGCTAGCAGGCTCCCTTTGAAAACGTGCACGAGCACGAAACGTGTCAGGGAGGAGCCTAGCTGTTGTGACGTCACGCAGCCGAGGCCGCATGGAAGGCCGGCAGCCATCTTACATTGCCAAAACCCAGATGTGAGTTTTATTCCAACTCTGTATCATCTATCTTGCCAAATTTCAATAAAATACTGCACTATCAAGCACTTTATTCTTTGGCTCGTTATTGACGAGCCTCCAAGGTGGAGATTCCCCAGTTCTTACTGTGTTCCCATCCGGTGGTCTATGAAATCTGAAGAGATGTCCCTGGATACTGTGAGAGAGGTCTGAAGTTACCGTGCATGCTCAACGTGTGCCAAATGATTTACACCATCCTTATCCATACCCAAATGACCATGACGGGATACTATTAACACAAATGCACTTTTAAATTGCGCTTCTGGTGAGTCACATTATCAGCTCCAGTCACGGATTTCGCCAACACGGATCTCATTATTGCTGGATTTTATAAATATATGTCAAAAATCACTCAAGTCACTTTATTACATCTGATATACATTTATTTGTTCACTTTGCCAGTTCGTCAACTTTGGACGATTCACTTTATATTTTGATCACCTTTAGCGCTACAAGGCGCCTGCACTAATTTCACCTTATTGTCTTTTAGCACTGCATATCTGTTTACATATTAAAATATGATAGCTTGTTGTGGGTTTTTTTTGCACTTCATCATTTCCCTTGACACTTTCCTGCTGAATAAGCCCCTTATTGTTAGTACATGATTTTGTATAAAATGAAGCATTATAATGATGAAACTTGCTTTAATAGCACACGTTAGTATTAATTTTTAATACACAAAATTATTTACTTACAGAGGGAAATTAAAATAATATATTCAATGTTCTGTTTGTTCTTTTGGCCTGTCTGATCTTGCTGCAAGACAATCTTCTCTCTGTATGCCAAGTTTAAAGAAATGTTTCCATAGTGCCCAGTGCTTAAAAGCCTCTGACTAGTAGTTGGCACAGTGAATTTCATGCTCCTTGGTTTGTTTAATATTACTTATTTTACTATTGTTTAATGTTTGTATGAAAGCCAAATAAATTATCCAGCGGTTTCCACCAAGACTCTTTCCAAGCAGTTTGATTAAAGCTTAACACTATGTATATAAAACATAATTTCCTGCAGTTCAATATTAATGCATAAATTGTGAATTACCCAAATGTCTCTGAGATGCAGCCCAGGAATAACAGTTAGAGGAAGGTTAAATTCGAGTCAGACCTGAAAGGCTCTGCAGGCCAGCTCTCTGAGACTTCCTTCTGCCCAAGAACTTTGGAGAAAGTTCTAGAATCAGTGGTTGGAGGTAAAATATGGCTGGTCTGCACTGTTCAGGGATCCTGACCAGTCCCCAACAGGAGGCTTGGCATTGGGTCAGAACTGCCCTTAAAAGTGAAAGAGCCTGCTCAACTGGAGGAGAGTTGGTGCAGGAGAGTTGAGGAGGATGTGAAGCTGAAGGACAGGAGCCTGGGAGAGAGCCCAGATGGAGAGGGCTCACCTACAGGCAGAAGGACTTGGGAAGGCTGAAAACTTGGAACTTCTCCAGCCCCCTGAGAGAGCACCACCTGTGTGGCAGGGAAGGAGCGGCCAATCTAGAATGCCTGGTAGCAGCCACTGACCCACCAGCAACACAGGAGAAGGACTAAGTGAATAAACCTGCACCCCCTGGGCCAGATAGGGGAAGGAGACACTCTAGTGGGAAACTGGATTAGCCTGCCACTCAGGGCTGTTTCACCCTTTTTATGTGGCAGACACTGGATCCCCTGTCCAGGGATTCCTTGCAGTCAGCCAGACAGAGGAGTATCTGGGGTCTTAATGGTACTACAGGAGATGCTGACTAGCTCTCCAGAAGAGACTGATTGCTGCAACCACTTGTACATAGTTCAGGAAGTTGTCCTCGGTTTCTCAGTTCCATTGGGCATCCTGTACACCCCTTACCCCATTCAACTTCTAAATCCCCTAATAAAAGTTCAAAACAAGTTCAATGACTAGCCACGGACTCCTGAATGCAAGTCTATGTGAACATTTATGTTGCCTGGCTGTGCTGGACTATAAGGGGGGGAGGCAAACTTCAGTAACTCCTAAGGGGGTAGTGCTACACAAGTCATATTAATATTTGGATAGTCTCCAATAATGGACCCTCAGTACTGTAGCTTTCCTAACAATGACATAATGGGGGAGATAAACTAAAACTGTATTGTGCAAAATCTGGTGCAGCTCTTCAAGGAAACCATTCAGCTTCCAGGTTTTATTGTCAAACCTTAAAGTGGATTTAAACCTCAGACATTAAAAACAAACAAAGCGTATCCCTCTTTAGTATGTACATCTCAATCCAGAGTACTAAGTGTCATTTCTGTCTGCTCTGCTATCATCATTAACTCACTCTGACAAGTTTTCCTGACACCAAGAAAAAAAAGGTGACAGGGGAGGGACCTCCAACTGATTGATAGCCTCAGCTCTGTTCCTAAATGAAAATGTGTGCCTAGGTTGACTTCCCATGGAGGTAGACCAACGGTACTCTAAAGCTCACAGTGTCTTCCTGGCCCTTTAAACAGCATGAGAGTATAAGGTAAAGAGCCAGAAACTCATTCTCCCAATAAAAGTACTTTATTAATTAAGGGTATAGTGTGCATGTTACAGCAGCTCGCACGTTTAGGTAAAAACAAATATTTTTTTTGTTACCGAAACGCGTAAGCTGCTGTAACTTACACAATGTGCACTTTATCAATAAAGTACTTTTATCAGGAGAACGAGTTGCCAGCTGTTCGCCTTATGCTCTCAGCTCTGTTCCTGTGTGCCATGTGTTTCTTTCCTCCAATTAGCTCCCAGAGCTCTCCTTACTGATGTAACTTCATCTCCCGCCCCCTGTTCTTCAAAGCTGAGAGATCCTGTGGATTTTCTGCACTTTGAATGGGTGTAGGGGATAGATGGCTGTACATAAACAGGTATAACTTATGTAGGAAGATTTGTTTCATCTCTTTGTATTACCTGAGACCAGTCATCTCAGTGAGTATATGTAAGAGGTTATAATCACTTTAATTGAACAAGCTGAAGTTAGAAGCTGATTGTCTACCATGCACCTCTGCACCAGATTCTGAGTGCTCCAGTTTTAGTAACTCTCCTCAAGGTGTCATAATGTCAGAGTGCATCATCTATCTTATCTTCCTTATAGATTTACAAAGCAGTTGTTGTGCCTTTAAGCTCTACAGTTGGAAAGACAATATGTAGAGCCCTCTAGATGTTGCTAGTGTAAGGTAAATTTATTTTTGCCTCATGGTAGTGAATGAGTCTGAATTAATGTGGGTTCAGTGTGAGTTCAGGCTGGATGACTTAGCAAATTGGAATTCTATCACCTCCATATGGTTCTGGAGGTCCATGGAAACTTCCAAAAGCCAGGGGATGGAAGGGTAGAGAATTCAATCTGCATATTAATTGGAGTCTGACCAATCCTAGAGGGGAGGCTCTGGTAGTGTGGTAGCCCATAAATATGAGAGAGCCATACTAGCAGGGGAGTCGGATGGAAGATGGAGTGCTGAGAGGTGCTGCTGTGTAGCCTGGGAGGGAGCCCCAGAGGAGGGGGGTTCTGTTTCCAGTCTGGAAGCTGGAAGCTGAGGGGAAGCTGAAAGAGGGACCTCCACTGCCCTGCCGTCCACTGGGGAAGGACAGACTCCAAAGCTTTGAGAGGAACCAGCCCAGCTAGAAGGCCTGAAAGCAGTTCTATCCACAGCTGCAGGACAAGGTGAGTATCTCTATACCCCCAGGATCCAGAAGGGGGGAGGTCTGCTGGATACAAGTTCTGGCAAGTCTTCAGGGGACAGTTCATAGTTTACCCAATCCTTTATCCTGGGATCAGATACTGTAGCTGGGTAGGCTGGTATTCTGTTCACCAAGGAGACCAAGAGCTCCAACACATTTTCACATTGCTAGAAATCCACTCAGGGGACACCAATCCCCTAGAAGAGGATTACTTTACTAAGGACTCTGGGCCTGTGTGATTTGGCCTCCAAAACTATTGCATTTTACACCCCTTTTTTTTTAAATAAAATTTGCTATACTCTTGGAGGCTTAGTGCCTCTCTCCCCATTTTGTAAATGTGTCTAAATATGTATGACCAGTTTTTGTATTGGTTTTGACATATAGGGTTTGATTTAATAAAACTGTAGAGTGCAAAATCTGATGTGGCTGTGCATGGTAGCTTCTTCAATTAAGCTTTGACAAAAAAATTGAAGCTGATTAGTTTCTATGCAGAGCTGCGCCAGAATTTTGTATTTTCCAGCATTAGTAAATGAACTCCATAAAGTCACTCAGGTCACAAAGCATAACATTTTAACAATCATCTTTTTGAACAGGAAAACCGTTAGGGTTACAGCAATTGAGCTACAGAAAATGCAGATGTGCCCCCCGGTTCTGAGCACCTCTCTCTGTACAATACAGAATAGGAGGTTGCCCGACACAGGAGCATGTGTCAAGAGGCTGCTTGTCTCTTCATAGCTCTTCTACAATTAATAAACATTTTCTTCTTGCAAATTTTTAAATGTACACGAAAGATTCACTTTAAGTATTTTCCCACCAGTTTTCAGATCGGTAGCCAACAGGCTGTCAACAAAAAGGCCACCTCAACATAGAGACACAGTGCAAGGACAAGGCATTTGTAGATGCAGCCCAGTCTGCAGCTTTGGGCAGAAAAAGAACTCTGTGTCTGTGCTGCAGAGGAGACATTTACAGAGGCACATATTCAGGAAAGACTACTATTGCAGAGCATAGAGCAGCCAGTGTTAACCTGTCCTCCATCCACTATGGGGTGCACTGCGGATGTGAACTGCTAGAGACTCTGAGGAGGAGTGCAGAGGACTGTGGGGAATGTAGTCCCTAAAGAAACTTAGTCTGTTCTACAGTTCTGTTCTTGAACTTTAAATCCCAGAGGCACTGTAGTGGAGAGGAGGAAAGGTTGTTATTTTTCTAAGATGTATTGCAAGGAAAACTGAGGCTGCAAGGAGACCTCTGAACCTGAGTGAAAGAGGGCCACAGTGGCAGCCATTCTGGAGCATCAGAAGATGCTGTGAATGCTGGTTGAGCCCGCTGCCTGATTGAGGAACCAAATTGAGAACACTGGCCAGGATACAATTTACCAGGGAGTAGAAGGTGATCCCTGTGCTAACAGGGTGGTGAAAGGCCACTGGCAAACCTTGCATTACACCTTGCTAAAATAGGGACAGAGTTGTCTATAAGGAATACAGTGGCAGTGCTTGCATCAGTTTTTAAACGGACATTACCTTGAGTGGTCCAGAATGATAGATAGACCCCCCCCAACAAGCTGGCAGTAAGGAGGCATACTACTAACTGATGAACTGTTTTTGTGTGGTGTATATATATATATATATATATATATATATATATATATATATATATACATACATACTAACACACACACACACATGTCCCTCCCCCATTTAGAGTTGCCCAGTACAGGGCTCAGGTGCGGTTGTGTTTTATAACAATTATTGTTGCTGCAGCATGTTAGTCCTATAGCTTACTTGTATTATATTTCTCCTACTGTTTAACCATTGCAGTACAATTCTCTTAGTCTTGGTTCACACTACTGCAACCTGAAAGTTGTGCAACTTACAGTGCGACTTTGCCAGGCGACTTGAGTACTGCTTTGAAGCAACTCTGAAGCAACTTTCAGGGAATCAATATAGATGAGGATCCGACTTGGAGGCAATGTCCATTAAATTCTAATGTCAAAAGTCGGACAGCAGTCACCTTGAAGTAGTACAGGAACCTTTTATAAAGTTGGAGCGACTTCAGTAGTGCTTATTAGGACAGCTCTCATTGACTAACATGGGATTTCACACATTATTATTATAATACAGGATTTATATAGCGCCAACAGTTTGCTCAGCACTTTACAATATAAAGGGAGACAATACAGCATTGATACAGTTCAATACAAGAGGGTTAGGAGGGCCCTGCTCCTTGGAGCTTACAATCTACGAGGGAGGGGCTGGTAGTGCAAAAGGTAATAACTGTGGGTGATAAACTGATAGGGGAAATAGAAGATTAGGTTATTAGCTGAAGGCAGGATAGGCCTGAAGAGATAGGTTTTCATAGAGCGCTTAAAAGTGGGCAGAGTAGGCTATAGTTAGATAGATTGGATTAGAGAGTTCCAGAGGATGGGGAGATGCTCCAGAGAAGTCCTGGAGATAAGCATGGGAGGAGGAGACAAGGGGGTAGAGAGCAGGAGGTCATGGGAGGAGTGGAGAGGACGATTTGGGTGATATTTGGAGACAAGATTAGTATAAGATAGAAGAAAAGGGTGACCATAGTAGTTGTGAAGGGACAGGATCCAGGGGGCAGGTGGTGAGACGGGCTTCTGAGAAAACTTTAGTGACCTCTTTAGTAGTAGCAAGGTCGAAAGAGGAAAGTGTTAAGGGTGGTTTAGTATGAGGTATTCTAAGTGGGATAGATGTCTGTGTAGTGGAGATGCCCCTACGAATTGCATCAATCCTGTTTTTGAAATAACTGGCAATCTTGTAAGCAGTGAATGAGGTACTGGGTGGAGGTAGAGAAAGTAGAGCATTAAAATTAGAGAAGATACGACGAGGTCTGGATGACAAGGTGTTAATATGAGTCAAAGAAGGCTTGTTTGGCAGCATGAGGGAGGAATTGTATGTTAAGAAAGCAGATTTATATAGGGTGAATGCTTGCTGGGATTTGGTGTTACACCACAGTCCCTCCAGTGTACGACTATGTCTCTTACGTTTTCTGGTGTCATCAGTCTGCCAAAGTTGTAGTTTTTGGGGCCACATACTTTGTGTAGTTAGGGGAGCAAGTGAGTCTAGTGTGGATGAAAGCATACTGTTGTAGACAGAAGTGGCTAGGTCAGGGCAGGACAGGGGAGAGATTCTGTCATAGTGGCAGTCAGTTGCAGAGTGGAAAAGAGAAGGGTTAAAGTTGTGAAGGTTTCTGCGGGTAATTGTTTGCTGTTTGGAGGGATAGGTGATTGAAGACAAGGAGACTGTGAAGGTGATGATATTGTGATCAGCGAGAAGAAAGGGGGTGTTTGTGAGGTTGTAGGGAGTGCAAAGATGGGAGAAAACAAGTAAAAAAGAGAGATTGGAGTACTCTTGGGTGCTAGGTCACTCCCAAGAAATTATACACTAGTGCCACATCCTGGTTTAGCCAAAAAAGAAAAGAAGAAGTACAAAAGGACTTTAAGGGCACAGAAACTACATCCACATATTGATAAGAACACTTTTACTTTTCTTTTGACAATGTGTCACAAAAACCATTTTTCAGTTAAAAGATCATTGTACAATGTCCCCGCAGACAATGTCTCAAAGCCCACCATATTGTAGGAGCAAAACCAGTGATAAAGCATACTGTAACCACCAGAAAGATCCTATGGTGGGGTTGAGAGACATTCAACCGCTTGAGAATTGGCCCAACATTATCTAAAAGAAATGCGTATTAAAATATACACATAAACACATCATGTAAATATGGAAAAGGGTCATACAGTAATATACTAAGACTTACATAGACTGTTATTACGCATCAGGCAGCGGTAAACCCTCCAGTTGAAGAAGGCGGGCCTCCTCTATGTTCTCACGGGGCAAAGAGCCGTCCAAGGGGCCAGGTATGGGGACGCAATAGTGGCCAACAAATCAGAACCTTGAGAAACCTCAGACAGCTAACAAGGAAAGAGAAATAGAAGAAAAGGGAAGAAAATGTTGAGGGGCTTAGGCAAAAATATGTAAACTACAAATTCCCTCCTCCATTGAACCACACCAGTGGTAAAAATATTAGTTAGCTGTATGTTACCTTAACGAGGTGTTGTTATGGCAAAACCAGAATTTCTTGAAAAAGGGGAAACTTATCCCAGGGCCTTGGCAGGATAAAGGGGAGGGCTAGCATCCAAAAGGAAGGAAAGAAAAGGTGCCACACTAGGATAAGCTTGAAGAGTGACGAAACTACCTATAATATAATATATATGAATTAGTGTATAATGCTTATCCAGACTACCATCCCCCAGGGCAACCAGCTATATAACAGCATACGATAAGGTAACCTAGCAAATTGCAGTAAAATAGATGAACCTCAATCTCAATGATTTTATCTTGTTATCTATCATTATCCAAGATTATTACAGTACTTGCTCATTCTATATCTGTTTGTTTGTTTGTTTTTGTGGAAATGGACTTTGTAGGCACGGCATGGTCTGGGTTCATGAGTGAGATCCATACAGCTTGTAATGGTACTAGCAGGGATGAGGATAATCTAAACAGATATTTTTATCAAACTTAAACGACTATTGAAGAAAAAATCCAACTTATACTGGCATATTGAATTCTTTAATTTGTACATTA
This sequence comes from Staurois parvus, assembly GCF_062004578.1. Taxonomy (NCBI): domain Eukaryota; kingdom Metazoa; phylum Chordata; class Amphibia; order Anura; family Ranidae; genus Staurois; species Staurois parvus. Next base: position 2,904,934 of record NW_028318066.1, read on the forward strand.
ATGAAAACATCAACCCTGTGGGTCTTAGTGTACATTTGTACCCAAAAGTTAAGAATGTGTCTCAAGAATTCAAGACCTCTTGGGAACTAAATGTAGTATTGAACTTATGACTTTACTGGTTTCACACTACAAAACTGAAAACTGAAATAAATACAGTAGATCAGGAACTCATGTCGCCGCATTTACAACATGAAGCGATCAAAAACAACTCCCTCTATGATCCTAAATGGCAGGAACTTAAGGAGTACCTGGCTAAAATGAATAAGGATATCACCACCAAAAAACAAGATAAAATCCTTAAAGATCGAGCCAACTTCAGAGAAGGCTTTGCCTATAGATGGCAGACACCTCTCCCCAATTATAGAGGCAACTCTAGGAACAAGTCTGGCCAAGCAGTTTATGGGAACTATCTTCAGGATGATGAGACAGAATCAGACTCTTCTCTTTCCTCATCCCAACTACAATCATCTAGAATAAATGCTTTGGCATTGCTATCTAACCCTCCTAGTGGGCCACGTAAATGCCAAAATATTGCGGGGGATTCTCACTCACCAACCCAATTCTTCTAAAAAAAAAAATGTCCTAATTAATTTCCAAACTTTGTTTCTGAGATAGGTACACTTCCCTCCCACACACATCCCTCCCACACACACACTACTCATTGGATTCTGGGAGCACTCCCTCTAATGTATTAACATATATGGGCCCTACGGCCACACAGGCCTTTAACATTATGATGGCACCCACTTCTGCTTCACTAGCTACACCTCCTTTATCTATTAAAAACACTAGCACTAAACAATCTACTCATTCACAGAATATAGCAGGTCCTAGCACTAATGATTTTGTATTACCAAATCAACACAATCAGGAGGACAAGCAAAGCACTCTTGACACTTACATGATACGCACGACCCCCCTACTGGATCAAACACCGCTCCGCAATATACCAAGGACAACACATTAAGTGTGATTAACTTGGACTACTGAACATATTTCTAAACATGAGATAGCTGTCCTAAGCATGGGGTTGAGTTTTTGCTCTACTGCTAGGTTTGACAAGTATGAACTATTAAAGATTTATACTTGTTCGCTCGGAAACTTACAGATACATCTTCAATATGGATCATATTAGAATCAAACAAGGAAATGATCTTATGGAACATATGAAAAATTTTACTGTGCAGAATTTCAGAATCCTGCGGGATTTGATGCTACTGCTCGATGAAAATGAACCAGATAATCAAGCGACCAGTGTCACCTGCTCTGATTATGCCCCTCCCTCTAAACAATTCAAACCGAAATGAATTAATGTTTTGGAGGATTTTTATGCCCTCTAAATCATTTGGATCATTTTTGTTATTGCTGTAATCCTAATCATGCTGTAGCTTATATCTTGTTTATTTACTCTGTGCTATTTTGGTATTATGCTATGGTAGCGCTTACCACAATATTATCAATTGTTTATATTTGTCCTTGTTGATTGTATGCACCATGCTGCTGTTGCTCCCCCCGGCCTCTAGAGGCTGGACCTGTGCTTGCTCCTTGATTTCTGGTGGGTGGGAGTTGTCATTTTTGGGCCTGGTGTGTGGCCGGGTGGCCGTGGTGTGCCCTCCTTGGGCCAGACTCCCGTGGCTTGGTCAGAGTGAGTGGAGGACTGTGTCCGTTGTGTTAAGGTAAAAGATAAGGTTAGGTTAAAGAGTTGGGATGTAGCTGGGTTGTTAACATTAATGGGGATGTTAAAATCTCCAAGAATGATAGTATTTCAGAGGAGAGAAAGTAGAGTAGCCAAGCAGAGAAGACATCAAGAAAGCACAACACTGGTCTAGGAGGTCAATAGATCACTGCAATCCTCAGAGAAATGGGAGAAAATAGCCAAATGCATGTCATGCAACTTGGGGTTTCACAAGTCCGATCCCAAGTCGTGGCAGTGTGAACCGAGCCTAACTGTCTTTTCATTACAATATATTTCTTCTCTGTTTATCCTTTTTCAACTATTTTTTCTATTACTTAACCAGTTGCTGTGTCATTCCTTGGGTCATTGGGTGTCAGGGTCCTGTCCACGGCAAAAGTTCTGGAAGATCTGGCATTTCTGCCAGTAGCCTGCATGGCTGCAGAAGCACACATCAGCCTCAGTTTGGTGCCAGACGGCCTTTATAAAAGGAGGCTCATCACTTCCTCAAGTTGCTGAATGATCTCTAGCTCCCCATGCCTTGTTCCTGTTTCCTGTGATTGTGACCTGTGATTTCCTGATACCGACTCAGCTTGCTCCTGTCTACTCTGCTTTATCCCTGATCTGACCTTGGCTTGGCTTACGGATACTCTCTCTTGCTCCTCTGTGTATGACCTCGCCTATCCCATCTGACTATGTCTGCTCTGATTCCCACCTGGTACCTGACCTTGGCTTGAACCGACTACCCAGTAAACATCTAAATCCCGGAAGGGCTTGCATACCACGCACAGGCGCCTCTTGTCTGCAGACCTATCTCCGTACAACAGCTGTGCTTCTGAGTGGACCACCAACCAGCACTCCTACAGGCGACCTGTGCAACTTTGGGCCAGACTCCCACTGTCCCACTCTCAGGGAGTCCAGAACTTAGCCGCAAGGGAAGTCCTCTCTTCAATGGCCTACATCACCAGGTACGTGACATTGGGGTGTGCATACAGATATCTGCAGTAAACATTCCCTGCTCAGCCTGGTGTGTCAGTGTGGATCTGTTTGCAAAATACTGGGCACAGGAAGAGGGGACCAACACATCAAGGAGCTCCTTCCAGGGTACGCACTACATTGATGCCTACAGGCTACATGAAAACATGTCTATATGTGGCAATCTGTGTTAAATGGTGAATGGTGGAAGTATAGAGGTTAGACTGAGGGAATTTGGTGGTGTTGGAAGGCACAGAGATAGGGAAATACCAGTTAGAATACCAGCGCTGAGGTGGTCACCTAGAGAGATTATTGTGATGCTTTTGATTAGTAAAAGTCAGCAGCTGTACATAGCAGATACCAAGCTACCCACGACTTCTGCAAGAGACAGCTGATTGAGTGCATTGTGTGTTGAATGTCCTAGCGTTCCAAAGTGTTTGGAGCCAACAAGGTTTTTCAGGGAGCACAAAGTATGCGAAATACAGTCAGAATTCTGTGCCATTGCCAAAAGTAAGCTGGAGAACCATGGGAAATAATTAACTTGCTGCTCTTGCTGTCTGCTAGGACATAACCTATTGATGAATTGCTATAAAGGACCAAGTTTTGGTTCTTACTCTGAATCTACTAGTGGGAGGTCCAGTAATATTAGTGCACTTGTTTTACTGCATAAGGACTGTGAATGGTACCACTGGATAATGACTATTTGGAGACACCTAGTGAGGGAAACTGTACAGACCTGCTTCAAAGCAACTTGGTTGATCTGCATAAAGTCCATATCAGATGATCAATACTTTGTCAGTGACAGAATCTCAAAATGTCAACTTAGATGATCATAGGCAGGCTCTCTTGCTGTCTCACCCATTAGTATGCCACTGTTGTTGTTGCTTCCTCTTTAGCAATTGTTAGCAGTTTCAGAAGGAGAAGTTGATGATGGGACATAATAATACATTTTATTTATAGGCGCCTTTCAGAACACTCAAGGTCACCTTACAAAGATAGCAACAAAAAAAAAGTTAATAAATAAAATAAATATACATTGCTGAAAACATTAATTACAAAACAAATCAATGAAGTCAGACAAGAGTATGCTAGTTTAAAATGATGAGTTTTAAGATGTGATTTGAGCCTGTGACTTGGGTTGTGTGTAGTTTGGCATTCTCTTCAATACAAGTTTCAGGTTTTAGTGCCACCACACCACAATGCACCTACCCACATACGTGGAGACTATGCCACTGGATATATGGATGTGTTTCTGTAATCCTCAAAGATAACTGATAAAAATGTAACTGATAACATTCAGCAAAGGCAGAGAGCACAGGAAGTTATCAGCTCACAAGATTTCAGTATTTTTAGCTCATTAAACAGATATAAAAAAATGCTTTCAAGAGTATAGTTAACTGACAAAAAAGGAACTAATAAATTAAAAAAATCATTTTTAGGGCTTACTTACACTTTGCATCATTGAATAAGCCAGTGGGCGTATGCAGGGCACAGTCGACTGACAAAGACACTCTTGGGCAAGTACTGAGGCATTGCCTGTTAGCTCCATAGGAAAAAGCCATACAGGTCTATTTATAATACACTGGCCTATAAATGTGAGTATCAAGTGTGCAGAATTCAGCTGTATCTTACCACAATGTAAGCTATATGGTGACTTAAAGATGTTGTAAGCTTGTAAAGCACAGACCAAATAATAATAGTATACACAATGAAAAAACTGTCTATACTATAGTAAATTCAATAGCTAGTTTAGTAGATCAGAAATCAGTAATGACCTTTGATCATTTGTTTGTATTGCTGCTACTCAAACAAGCATCGCTGGCAGGGATCTCTGTGACAAGATGTCAAATGGAAATGTGTGTGCAGGTGTATGGGAAAGAAGCCATTGACCTGGACTTCAACATGCTTACATGTGACCTTTGCTTTAGCTTAATATTTATCAGTTGATCCTTTTTTTTTTTGTAACATTATCCTCGAATTTACTGATCAAACTAGATAAATACACAACAAAATCAGTAACCGCATCAAATAAAACTGCTGAAAATTGCTTCATAGATTAATGTTGTCTGCACCCCTCCGACTTTACTAGAATATTTGTTGCACAATAGAACAAGAATTCTGAATATTTTGATATAAGTAAATCCTAGCCTTAACTTTAATTGTTACACACACTTTACATTTGTAAAAGAGAGATTAGGTATATGAAATAAGTTTTTAAAAATGCTATAATGAAAGACATATTTACTAACCGGCCTGACAGATTTGCCAATTTTCACCCAATGGCCCTTTGTAGTGCTTGCTGCTTAGAATCTTTTCAATTTCCCCATGGAAACTAATTATATATACAGTTTAAACCTCTCGATATAGTGCCAGTGAATAAGACACACAGCATTAAAAAACAAAAAAAAAAATATTAATTATGCTTTCAAAATTAGTGTGTGCTATAAATTGTCTCCAGCGTCGCTCTTGTTTCTTCTTGCTGGAATCTGCCATTTTGATGAAGCCCAGATACCTTGAACATCAGCAAATCATAAAGTGGAATTAAATCCATCAATTTAACGGTTTCAAAAAAAGGTTACATTCCTGGAATATTGGGATTGCCTACTGTCAAAGTTACTTTTGTCCGCAAGCAAACTGTCAAACCATCAAAATGGCTGGCATTATACCTGATCACATGTGCAGCACCATAGCAGTTGCAGATCAAATAGAAGCAGCTTCCTTGGCTGTAAAGGATAGGAGGGTTTAATTCTGCACATCAGCCTCTACAGATTCAGCAGTGCCTAAAAATAGAGAGCAACTAAGGATGCGCAGAGCAGGGTGAGACAGTGTATTACTGGATTTTAAACAGTATAGACACTCATTTTTAATGTTTAACATAGCTATGAAGTGACCTAGCAAGACTTAATTTTCTGACTAATGTTCTGCTTTAAAGTAGAACTTAAAGTAAAACTTTTTTTAATTTGGATAACATAAAGGAGGGTTATAAACCATGTTAGTTTTTTCTCATCTGTGTCCCATTTGGGAGATTTCCCTTCACTTCCTGTCCCAATGCCAAAACAGGAAATGGCAAGAAGTTCCTCCAAAGTGAGGGAATCCCTGCTTGTCACCTGAGTTGCCAGAACTAGATTTCCTCTCTTCTACTGTTATGGAGACAACCTAAAATATGGGATTTTCTTTCACATTCATTTTCGGTGATAATGTAAACATGAAATATAGAAAGGGTGAATCTCTTAAGGACACAGACATCAATTAAACTTGACATGTGTTTGAATCCCTCTCCACTCTATCCAAAACTAAAAACAAGCCTTGCCTTTACTTTAACTGTTAACAAATATCAGGCGATAGAGAATAGTAGTCTTTGGTCTTGCTCTCGGGCTCTGTCCATCCCAGCAGGGAGGCCCAACTTGCAGGCATCTTGTACTACAGGCAGCTAAATTTCGATGGTCATGATGACATGTTCATACCTTCCAATTTTAGAATTTGAGAATGAGGGACATTTAAGGGCGAGTGATCTGCGGTGCACATAGTATAGAGTGAGTGTGGTTAAATTGTGGGTGTAGGCAAACTGATAACAGTGGGAAGGACGTAAGGCGCATGGTTAACCGCTTTCCCGCCACCCTATAGCAGAAATACTGTGGCAGGGCTGTGCAAAATCATGTATATATACACATGATGTTGCATTTCCGGGTAGGGGCACGCGCTCCCCCCTACACGTGCTGCCATTCGCGGCCTCAGCTGTCAATCACCGGGTGCATGCCGGTGATTCCCCACCGGTACCCGGCGATCGCCGAGTATCACTGACAGGGGAGAGACAATACAGATCTCTCTCCTGTCAGCTCCTGCACATTGCTTTGTATTGCTCTGCATAGCAGAGCCACTCCCCCCCCAGTACAATTTCCCCCTCAATCCCCCCTCCTGACACAAATTCCCCTCTCCCAACACAAATCCTCTTACAACCCTCAAATTCCAAAACAGCATCCCATCCCAGAACTATTCCTCTCCCTCTCCCAAATCTTCCATCTAAGCGCAAATCACCCCCAATTCCTCCTCCTAGTATCTCTCCACTTCTAGTACAAACTCCCTCCTCACTCTTCCTTATAGTACAAATGTTTTTCTCCCTCTAGTACAAACCGCTCTTCCCCTCTCCAAATCTCCCCTCCCAGTACAAATCCCTCCCCTCCAAAACCACCTTCTAATACAAATGCTCTTCACCCCTCTCCCAGCAAAAATTCCCCTCCCATCACATATCCTCTCTCCCCTCACTGCATTCCCCAGAGTGTACCCCCCCATGTACTCCCCCCAGTGTACACCTTCAGTGTACTCCCCCAATGTAAAGCAGCATTTTCCATTACAGACCTCAAATCAGCTATCCATTGTCCCTTCTCCGTGGCTCCTCCTCCTATGCATTATAATGTCATAGTGGAGGAGGAGCCCAGGGGAAACACACTCTACCCTTAGGTGTTTTATAGTGACAGGCTGCCAGCATCTCTCCCTGCTGATTGTCTGTCACAATAAATGAATGGGCAATCTTGTGCATCCCTGTGAGATGAATTAACGGAGCCAAGTGCTAGAAATTGGGACTGCATCCTAGATTTACCGGGCACTTTTACCCCCTTGCTGCCCAGGCCAATTTTCAGGTTTCAGCGCTTTCACACTTTGAATGATAACTGCGTGGTCATGTAACACTGTACCCAAACTAAAATGTTATCATTTTGTTCATACAACTAGAGCTTTCTTTTGGTGGTATTTAATCATCACTGGGGTTTTTATTTTTTGCTAAATTAACAAAAAAAGACCGCAAATTTTGAAAAAAAAAAATTTCTTTGTTTGTTATAAAAGTTTGCAAATAAATAATTGTTCTTCATAAATTTATGCCAAGATGTATTTTGCTACATTTCTTTGGTGTAAATAACCAAAATCAGTGTTTATTATTTAGTCTGTAGGAAAGTTATAGAGTTCACAAACTATGGTATATATCTGCAAATTGATCAATCCTGAAGTACTGACGGCCAATCTAAATTCTTATGCATGTGATCACTGTGACCGATCACAGCTAGACACACTTGTATACAATGGTTGGCATAAAAGGAAGCTATCCATTGTATACAACTGTCATGGGACCTGCTGTAATTGGTCACAGCAAGTCACATGGTACTGGCCGGTACACAGATTTGTCATTGGCCGTGTGCGAGGTACACAGCCGGTGACATCTTGCCACAGTGCAGCCCTACGGGCGCACGCAAAGCACAGTCTGGGAAGGACATCATTTGATGCCCTATTGGAGGGACAAGAGGTTCGCCCAGCCGTCATTTTACTATAGGCCGGGCGGGAAGTAGTTAAACATTGGGATAGTCCAGCCGAATCCAGGACGGTTGGGAGGTATGCATTTGTTCCATCAAAGAGCCCTCTTTACCATTAGTACAAATGAACTAATTAAATGCTACAAAAATTGACACCTCAACAACTTCTTCTCAGCCTTTTAAATTTATGTGGCAATCCGGAAGTTTAATGTCTCACTGAGCTAAGTGATCAGAGCAGGTCCTGTTAGTTGTGTTTCTCTGTGAATTTTATTTGTGGATTTAGTACAATCCAATATAATAACTTGATATGAAGATTAATCTTGCATTACACCCTCTCTCTTCCAACTGTAGCAATGGGGAATGGCATCTCCATTTCACAGACAACTGTCTGAATAAAATCAACAAGGGGGTGTTTCGTAAGTGTAGCAGTTCAACTCTGGCACTTACCTGTGCAGCCTCTGGACAGGGCTAGATTTACCATTAGTTACAGTGGGCTGTTCTTATCGGCAGCAGAAGTAAAGAGGTTTTGAGCTATATATCTATTTTAAATATTTGTTTCCCCATTGTAGCACTACCCTCAGAATGGTTGCTTGTATTTTTGCCCATAGTTCCCCTTATTTCGCCCCGAAGCCAGGCACAGTGTATTTCTTCAGCCAAATACACACACACACACACACACACACTTCTGCTCGTTGTCTTCAATGACCAGTCTAGGGGATGTTTGTTTTTTGAGTTTTATTGTAGAACTGGGGGTAGGAATAGGGGATGTAGTAAGATACTCCAAAATTAGAACTATTCACACTGAGGACATCTGAACTTATCTCTTAGTTGAGCAGTATTGAAGTCCTGACTGAAAACAGAGATAGCAGACTTCTCTTTAGAGTGTAGCAATAAGTAGTTTAGGAGTGAACAAAGCCCTTAGTGGTAGCAACACTTGGACAAGCTCTTCAGAACACTAGCCAGTGTTCCCTTTTCTCAGACCCATGCTGACTATCAAGCACCAGAGGGGTAGCAAAGCACACAGAGTCCCTTAGATCTCTCAGTGTCTGTACTCAAGTCCAAGAACAGAATGGTTACCTCCTTCCAAGCGACTGTCTATCCAGTGATACCAGACAGATCTGTTGCAGACAGCCCCCCTCAGTCAGCATATTGTAGAACCAGGGTCACTCCCTCTAACTTCAGGCCCTCAGGTCAACCAACCTGAGGCCGCATGGCAGCAAGTGTCAGACGAGGCAAGCCTGCCTCCAGCCTGGATTGGTGCAATCCACTCCAAGGAAAGACGCTGAACCCATGTGCTCACAGAACATAAATACCACTCCCAGCATGCAATGGGACTGCCCTCCCTTGCAATTGGCCAAGGCTGTATCCATATTCATGCTGTTCATTTGCCTAGCCCCAACCCATGTTCTGGAAGGCTCTCATAGCTTCCTGAATGCGGGCAGAACTCAGCAGCACCAGAGCATCATGAGCAGATGAGATCAGAGAGCCCAATTAGATTTTCTTAGCAGTCTCTTTTTTAAGCAGAGAAACACAGCTATCCTCAACCTAACTATACAAATCCTAGCACCTACCTTGGAGGGTGCTACACCATCATCAGTAGGAATACAGTCATCTGATACGTACTTTATTATTACACATTGTCACAATATTCTGAGACAAATTCACATTGAAAATCGTCAGCCCAACAATGCCGGCATCCAATAAGATGCAGACAGTGTTCGGGTATTTTGGCAAATTACATTGTTGACGGGGCAGGAGAGACAGCAGAGGCATGGCAACCATGGCAGCTGCTTACCTCCTGCTGTGCGGCCCGATCATCAGCAGGCCACAGACCCAGCGGTCCTGACCCACAGGCTAGTCCTGGCCTGCTCAGAAGGAATAAAGAACAGTGCCAGCGGGGGGCCCACCAGAGAAGAGATAAGGGACTGGCTCTGTGCAATATCATTACACAGAGCAGGTAAGTGTAACCTATTTTTTTTTAATTTTATTTATAAAACATTGGCTTTAGAAGCACTTTAATTTTCACAGTATTGGCAATTAGTACACATTCACAATTAACACAGAACTGAAGTCTTCTTTATAACAGACTGCAGGCAGGCCATTATTGCAGAAAAGACAGCTACCCACCTGCTCGCAGCCATCTCCAGCATGTACACTGAGCTGCACATGCGGAGCTCAGTTTACAGAACTGGCCCATCCCTGTGTGCTGGAATGGCTGGCTCTTGTGCATGCGCAAGTGTGTTGTCAAGTTTGTTGTTATCAATACACTTGCACATGCACAGTGCCAAAGACAGGCACACAGAAGAAGTTGCTGTAATCAAGCTGATGTAATCAATATACCTACCAATTACATCAATCAAGCATATTTCATACTTGTCTTATTGTAGCATGTAATACTAAGTATTACCACTAGATGTCTGTCCAATCATCCTTGTAAAATTCAATGCATTGTTTTTTGTTTTTTTTTGTTTTGTGATCATCATAGTGTACATAATTGTCTGATTTAAATAAATATTTCAATGTTAACATTTTAGATTTGTCATAATTGTAGAAAAGACTGGAACAATGCAAAATTTGCTATTACAGTTCAAATTCATGCTGCTATTGCCAAGTAACAGTAAAAAAAATGGCAGTAAAGACAAAATGGCCATCCGTATGGTCAGTATTACACTTCTCATTCCTATCTGTAGATAAAGACATCTTTATAGGGTGAGAACAAGAGTGGTATAGTTGGGGATTATTCATGTATTTAATCTGTGCAGGAATGCCCTGTACAGGACTTGCTAGTATAGAACATTATTTTGTAAATTAGGGTGACCTTTCTGTGGTTTCTAGGGATAGTCCTTGATATTAGGGGTGTGTCCCTACCTAAAATGGATCTCTTATTTTGTCCTCACCCAAACAACTGCATCCCTGCTTGGAGGGCTGGTGCTAATCTACCTGGGTTTTCAGGGGACTAAGCACCTTCTTGCAAACCTACAGCTCCCTGCAACTGCTAATCAAAGAGAAATTTTCTACTGAAAGAAGGGGTAATTTTTGGTTGCACTCAGTACACTATATTCTGTACACTAATCTTTCAATTACATACAGTCAGGTCCATAAATATTGGGACATCAACACAATTCTAAAATGTTTGGCTCTATACACCACCACAATGGATTTGAAATGAAACGAACAAGATGTGCTTTAACTGCAGACTGTCAGCTTTAATTTGAGGGTATTTACATCCAAATCAGGTGAACGGTGTAGAAATTACAACAGTTTGCATATGTGCCTCCCACTTGTTAAGGGACCAAAAGTAATGGGACAATTGGCTTCTCAGCTGTTCCATGGCCAGGTGTGTGTTATTCCCTCATTATCCAAATTACAATGAGCAGATAAAAGGTCCAGAGTTTATTTCAAGTGTGCTATTTGCATTTGGAATCTTTTACTGTCAACTCTCAAGATGAGATCCAAAGAGCTTTACACTATCAGTGAAGCAAGCCATCATTAGGCTGAAAAAACAAAACAAACCCATCAGAGAGATAGCAAAAACATTAGGCGTGGCCAAAACAACTCTTTGGAACATTCTTAAAAAGAAGAAATGCACCGGTGAGCCCAGCAACACCAAAAGACCCTGAAGACCACAGAAAACAACTGTGGTGGATGACCGAAGAATTCTTTCCCTGGTGAAGAAAACACCCTTCACAACAGTTGGCCAGATCAAGAACACTCTCCAGGAGGTAGGTGTATGTGTGTCAAAGTCAACAATCAAGAGAAGACTTCACCAGAGTGAATACAGAGGGTTCACCACAAGATGTAAACCATTGGTGAGCCTCAAAAACAGGAAGGCCAGATTAGAGTTTGCCAAACGACATCTAAAAAAGCCTTCACAGTTCTGGAACAACATCCTATGGACAGATGAGACCAAGATCAACTTGTACCAGAGTGATGGGAAGAGAAGAGTATGGAGAAGGAAAGGAACTGCTCATGATCCTAAGCATACCACCTCATCAGTGAAGCATGGTGGTGGTAGTGTCATGGCGTGGGCATGTATGGCTGCCAATGGAACTGGTTCTCTTGTATTTATTGATGATGTGACTGCTGACAAAAGCAGCAGGATGAATTCTGAAGTGTTTCAGGCAATATTATCTGCTCGTATTCAGCCAAACGCTTCAGAACTCATTGGACGCCGCTTCACAGTGCAGGTGGACAATGACCCAAAGCAGACTGCAAAAGCAACCAAAGAGTTTTTTAAGGGAAAGAAGTGGAATGTTATGCAATGGCCAAGTCAATCACCTGACCTGAATCCGACTGAGCATGCATTTCACTTGCTGAAGACAAAACTGAAGGCAAAATGCCCCAAGAACAAGCAGGAACTGAAGACAGTTGCAGTAGAGGCCTGGCAGAGCATCACCAGGGATGAAACCCAGCGTCTGGTGATGTCTATGCGTTCCAGACTTCAGGCTGTAATTGACTGCAAAGGATTTGCAACCAAGTATTAAAAAGTGAAAGTTTGATTTATGATTATTATTCTGTCCCATTACTTTTGGTCCCTTAACAAGTGGGAGGCACATATGCAAACTGTTGTAATTCCTACACCGTTCACCTGATTTGGATGTAAATGAAAGCTGACAGTCTGCAGTTAAAGCACATCTTGTTTGTTTCATTTCAAATCCATTGTGGTGGTGTATAGAGCCAAAAATGTTAGAATTGTGTCAATGTCCCAATATTTATGGACCTGACTGCACTTCTTACCCCCGCACTCTTTGTATAACATACTCCTGGCCTCTGCACTTTCTGCATCATGCATTCCTGACCCCTGCTCTCTGTATTACACACTCCTGAGCTCTATATTCTGTGTGATACGTAATCTGGAGACCTGCAATCTGTGTGTCTATTCTAGACCCTTGAACTCTTTGCATCATGCACTCCTGACCACTGCACTCTGTGTGTAATACTCTCCTGACCCATGCACATGTAGATTATACACTCCTGGCCCTTGTACTCTGTGCATTATCCACACCTGAACCCTGTACTCAACAGGAGAGCTGTACTGGGGAGAGAGCTGTACTGAAGGGTGAAGGGGGGAGAGTTGATCTGGGGGGAAGAGCAGTACTGTGGGAGATATATCTGTATTGGGAGAAGATTGCTGCTTAGAGAGGAAGGTATTTTTTGTACTCTGTCTATTTACCTGTGCATTATGCTCTCCTGACACCAGAGCTCAGTGTTAGGCACTCCAAACCCCTGCACTCTGTATGGTGTGCACTCTGGACAGTGTACTCTGTGCAAAGCGCCTCTGTACATTACACTTTACCAATGTTAGCACAATTTTGCCACGTGGACAAATCGTCACCTGCTTTTTTCCTCTGGATCCCTAAAGCTAAATTTCCCCCACCCAGGAAAGGAAATTCTATACAGCCCTGTCCAGCACTGATAAATTCTAAATCCATACCTCACAACTCTGTAACCTAAAGTGGTTGTAAAAGCTAAAGGTTTTTACCTTAATGTTTTCTCTGCATTAAGGTTAAAGACCTTTTATGTGCAGCTCCTTCCCAGCCCCTTCTAAGAACTTACCTGAGCCCAATCTTGATCCATTGCTGTGCCTGAGAGCAGCGTCGCTGCTCTCTCATTCCTTCCACACTGGGCTTGGAGCGGAAGGTGGGACCAAGCCACGTTGTGTGTGCCAATAGACCCGGGAACAAGCCCGCATGGCTGCCTATGGAGGCACACAGAGAAGAAGAGGAGCCCAGAACACCGGCAGGGGACCCCAAAAGAGGAGGATTGGGGTTGCTCTGCGCAAAACCATTGCACACAGCAAGTAAGTATGACATGTTTGTTATTTTAAAAAAAGCACCTTTACAATCACTTTAAGAATGAAGGAACCCGGGAACTGAGAAAATACGCAGTGTGCTTTGTGCACTGCAGCAAAAATGGACATGGCTAAATTGTGCTGAATATTGGGTGTGGCTTAAAGGAGCACAATTAGAATATACTCCTACATACAGTATACATTGTGAACAGCCTGCGATGCTTGAAACCTCAATAAACTCTATTATAAATATGTTGTAAATGATTCTGACACGCGCACACGCAGATTCAGAGTGCATATCTTGCCACATGCAATGCTAAGCTGCGGTTTCTAAAACGAGCAAAATCCTCTCTTGTATTAAAAGAGGTCTAGACTCCAGAGAGAGAGATATCATATTACCCCTGTATAAATCATTAGTAAGACCTCATCTGGAATATGCAGTTCAGTTTTGGGCACCAATTCACAAAAAGAACATTGGGGAAATGGAGAAAGTACAGAGAAGAGCAACCAAACTGATAAGAGGCATGGAGGAGCTCAGCTATGAGGAAAGATTAGAGGAACTGAATTTATTCTCTCTTGAGAAGAGGAGATTAATGGGGGATATGATCAACATGTATAAATACATCAGTGGTTCATATAGTGAACTCGGTGTAGAGTTATTCACCCTGAGGTCATCACAGAGGACAAGGGGGCACGCTTTATGTCTGGAAGAAATTTAATCTTCAAACACAGAAAGGTTTCTTCACAGTGAGAGCTGTGAAAATGTGGAATAGACTCCCTCAAGAGTTGGTTCTAGCCAGCTCAGTGGATTGCTTTAAAAAAGGCTTAGATACACAGAATATAACTGGATACTAACATTTATAGGTAAAGTTGATCCAGGGAATATCCGATTGCCTCTCAGAGGATCAGGAAGGAATTTTTCTCCATGCAGGAGCAAATTGGATCATACTTGCTGGGTTTTTTTTTTGCCTTCCTCTGGATCAACTGGGGGTAAGGGTTAAATTTTTTTTTTTCCTACGGTTGAACTGGATGGACATTTGTCTTTTTTCAGCCAGACTAACTATGTAACTGTGTGTGCTGTGCACAGACACAGTCAGCCTTACAGGGAGTGTTTCATCTGCAGCCACGCTTCCATTTATCAGCAACCAGTCAGCTGTTTAGTAAGTGTACTCTGTCATTCTAAATGTATCCATTCCGAAGATTTGGAACTGCAGGCAATCAAGAAACAACTGGAAATGTCACATGACAGTATCAGAAGTTCTTGTTTGGCTTCAATGACAGAACTTTCGGATGGTTACAAGTTACAATGACTGAGTACACTTACTAAATGACTCACGGGCTGCTGATTAAGCACTTGCCTACTGGGCACTTTTCCCCCCTTCCTGCCCAGGCCAAGTTTCAGCTTTCAGCAATGTCACACTTTACCCATGCAACACTGTACCCAAATGAAATGTTTATCATTTTTTTTTAGAAAGATATAGTTTTCTCTTAGTGGTATTCAATCACCACTGGGTTTTTTATTTTTTGGTAAACAAACAAAAAATTATTTCTTAGTTTCTGTTATAAAATTTTGCAAATGAGTAATTTTTCTTCTTCCGTGATGTGCACTGAAGAGGCTGCACTGTTGTGCGCTGAAGAGACTGCACTGATGGGGACTGATAGGCTGCACTGATGGGCACTGATGAAGCTGCACTGATGAGCACTGACAGGGAGGCACTGATGTGGCTGCACTGGTATGCGGCACTGATAAGCAGCACTGAATGTCACTGATAGGTGGCAATGACTGGCGGCACTAATGGGTGACACTGATGGACACTGACGAACACTGTTGGGACTGCACTGATGGACACTGTTGGGGCTGCACTGATGTCCCCTTGGGGCTGCACTGATGCCCTCTTTCACAGTTGCCGGTTACCATCTCTCCTCGCACCGTGACAGCGTGAGGAATGTGCAGCAGATAACCGGCAACTGTGTTTACATCGTGATCAGCTGTGTCATTGGACACAGCTGATCGCCTGGTAAAGGGCTGCTGTGATTGGCCCTTTACCATGACCTGTGATCAGTTGTGTCTGATGGACACAGCTATCACAGAGCATGTGAGGTGCGCATGGGAGGCACTGTTCTGGGAGGATGTCAAGTGGCTAATTCATGTCAACTGTCTTTTCTCCTGCCCTGCCCCCACTGTGCCACAGTTTTGCAGGATCATGCTCTAATGTGTGGGACGAAGAGATTTGTATCAAAATGTGGTGCAGTCCTATAGAATCCAAGACTGTTCGGTGGTATGGTCTTGCTGGGCACAGGCATGGGCCCAGCGGTTAAAAATTGTTAACAATAACGGAAAAATTGTAAAAACATATTGAGATGACATGCACCTGTTTAACAGGTGCCAAAAAATGGGCCTTGGGTGTTGGTGGTGCCCTAAAACAAAAAAATTGTTGGAAGCTAGCAAAATCAGGATTCAAGAATAGGATAGGCAGCATAGGCAGTCTTCAAGGGATGCCAATCCCTAATAAATTTAATCAGGTATATCATCATCAAGGACAAGATAGTTGCTGTTGATCCAGGACTGATTAATTTTCATAAATGTCAGCTGGTCAGCGGAGTATGTGGACAGATGCACTCTTTTATCCACCAGAAAACCTCCAGCAGCACTGAATGTCCGTTCGGAAAGCACGCTGAATGCAGGATAGGCCAGTAGCTCTGTGGCATATTGAGCAAGTTCTGGCCAGTGATCCAGCCTCAATTCCCAGTAACCCAGTGGATGCTCAGTTGGAAATGTCTCCAAGTCTGCTCTTGCCCCTAGATAATCCTGCACCATATGATGCAGACACTGCCAATGGGTGCTTAAACCTAACAGCCCTGGGCACTGAGGACTAATGAACTGTTTAAAGGCATCGGTCAGCCGGCAGTCTTCTCCACTGCTCTTCCTTTGACAGAACAAAGACTCAAAAACACGTTGTCCAGGAAATGGTAACTTCCCATTATCTGGAAAGGTTACAAGCTGTCCTGAAGATGTTTATCCCTCTACAAAGACTAGATATGCTCTGCAATTTTACCCTTGTAATGTGGATCAAGAAGGTTTGCCAACCAGTATTGATCCTTCTGCTTGATCCCTCTGGGTCACTGAGGATGACATTGTCAAGAATTTCCTCCTTCCAGCCATGTAGTACTCCTGGCTGGGTTTCTGGAAACTGAAAACTGCCCCTTGAAGACTGCTGTATGTGATCTTCTACAATCTGCTGCAATCCTCCTCCACTTCCTCCTCCTGCTGTATGTTCTGCGGTGCTGAAGAAATGGTTTCTGCATAAAGGGGGCCTTGGGAGGACAGGAAATCCTCCTCTTCCTCCTGCTGTTCTGCCTCAAGTGCTCTGTACATGATTCCACGCAGCGTGTGCTCCAGCAGGAAGACTAGAGGGATAGTGTCACTGATGCATGCAGTGTCATGGCTCACCATCCGTGTGGCCTTCACAAATGATGACAGGACAGTGCATGCATTCATTATCAGCAGCCACTGGCATGGTGAAAAGAAGCCAGGCTCCCCTGAGCCTGTCCTTATGCCAAATTCACACAGGTACTCAATGATGGCCCTCTGCTGCATGTAAAGCAGCTGCAGCATTGCCAAAGTTAAGTTCCACTGAGTGGGCATGTAAAAAATGAGTGGGTTGGTGGGCAGGTTGAATTCCTGTTGAATTTCAGCCAGCCGAACACTGGCCGTGTATGACCACCAGAAATGGCCAAAGATGATTCTGCCCTGCCTCAGAAGATCTTTAAAGGCTGGGTACCTGTCAAGAAATGCTGCACCACCAAATTCAGGACATGGGCCAAGCATGGAACATGTGTAAAGTGTCCTTGTCGGAGGGCGGAGAGAAGGTTGGTGCCACTGTTGCATAAAACCATTCCAGGCTCAAGATGCCGTGGCATCAACCACCTCTGACCCTGCCCCTGCAGAGCTGACAGAATCTCTGGCCTGGTGGCTCCGCATGGCATCTTTTAGCCTGACTGCTTGCGTAGCTCCTTGAACTCTTACAGGGCACTGCTGGTTCAGAGGACAATTCAGCAGAAGAGGCCATAGAGGAAGAGGAAGAGGAGGGGGTGGAGCACACAGATGTGGCAGAATCACCAATAACTTTTTGGAGTAGTGGTGGTGGAACAAGCTCCAGCACTGAACCCTGTCCTGCATCCTTCCCAGCTGCTAGCAGAGTTACCCAGTGCGTCGTGAAGGATATGTAACGTCCCTGACCATGCCTGCTGGACCACATGTCAGCAGTAATGTAGACCTTAATGTAGACCTTGCTGCTGACCGCCCTGTCCAACGAGGCCAAAACATTTCCTTCCACATGATGATAGTACAGAGCTGGAATGGCCTTATGTGAAAAGAATTGTCTTTTTTGGAACCTGTCACTGTGGTACAGCACATTCTGTAAATTCACAGAAGGGGCAGAGTCCACCAGATGGAAAGGTGGCAGTTGTAATGACCACATAGATGAGTTCTTGCTGGAAAAAATATTTTAAGCAACAGACAGCATGGATTCATGAAAGACAGAAATTGTCAAAGAAATCTAATTTCTTTTTATGAGGTGAGCAAAACCTCAGACAGAGGGGTGGCTGGGGATGTGGTATACTTTGGATTTTGCAAATGTGTTTGACACAGTTCCCCACACACGGCTAATGTGTAAGGTAAAGTCTACGGGCTTGGACAAATCTGTATGTAAATGGATAGAAAACTGGCTAAAAGATCGTATTCAGAGAGTAGTGGTTAATGATTCATACTCTGAATGGTCTAGGGTTGTCAGTGGTATACCCCAAGGTTCAGTGTCGGGACCCTTACTTTTTCATATATTTATAAACAATATAGGGTCTGGGATTAAAAATCCAATTTCAGTCTTTGCAGATGACACCAAGCTGTGCACTGGAATAACGTCCTTACAGGATGTCTTCAATTTACAAGCTGACCTCAATACACTGTTTAATTGGGCAACTATGTGGCAAATGAAGTTTAATGTTGATAAATGTAAGATTATGCACTTGGGGGCTAAGAATATGCATGCATCATACATACCAGGGGGGTACAACTGGGGGAATCAATGGTGGAGAAGGATCTGGGAGTTCTGGTAGATCACAAGCTTAATAATAGCATGCAATGCCAAGTTGCGGTTTCTAGAGGGAGCAAAATCCTCTCTTGTATTGAAAGAGGTATAGACTCCAGAGAGAGAGATATCATATACCCCTGTACAAATCATTAGTAACACCTCATCTGGAATATGCAGTTCAGTTTTGGGCACCAATTCACAAAAAGAACATTGGGGAACTGGAGAAAGTACAGAGAAGGGCAACCATTGGCTTCTGTGACTCCGCTCTCTCCTCGTTCTCCTCTTACCTTTCTCAGCGCACTTTCAGTGCCACATACAACTCCTCCTCCTCCGCTCAGCTTCCTCTTTCTGTTGGGGTACCCCAAGGTTCTGTTCCTGGGCCCCTCCTTTTCTCTCTCCCCCAGTTCTATTTTTCTACTCCCCAGCTCACCCCCTCACTCTCCTTACGTATCACAAATCTACTAAGCGACATACAGTATCAGCATGGATTTCACATCACTACCTTAAACTCAATCTTTCAAAAACTGAGCTTGTAATATTTCCTCCTCCCCTATCCCCCACTCATGACTTTACCATTAAGATTAACAGCACTACCATTGGTCCTTCCCCTCATGCCAGGGTGCTAGGCGTAATCCTAGACTCTGACCTCTCCTTTGGGCCCAACATCCACTCACTGGCTAAAATCTGCCGCCTCAACCTCCGGAACATTTCCAAAATCCGCCCCTTCCTGACCAATGACACCACAGAACAACTTATCCATGCTTTGGTTATATCCCTCCTCGATTACTGCAACTCCCTCCTCACTGGTCTACCGTTACACAGGCTATCCCCCCTTCAGTCTATTATGAATGCTGCTGCTAGACTCATACACCTTACCAACCGATCAGTAACTGCTGCTCCTCTCTGTCAATCCCTTCCCTGGCTTCCACTAACCCAACATATAAAATTCAAAATACTAACCACAGCTTACAAAGCCATCCACAACATTGCTTCTAGCTCCATCGCCAACCTCATCCATAGATACCTCCCAAATCGCCCACTCCGCTCCTCCCATGATATCCTCCTTTCTAGCTCCCTCATCACCTCCTCCCACGCTCGCCTCCAGGACTTCTCCAGAGCCTCTCCCATCCTCTGGAACTCACTACCACAGCATGTCTGGTCAGCCCCCATCCTTTCTTCCTTTAGGCGATCTTTGAAAATTCACTTCTTCAGGGAAGCCTACCCCACCTCCACCTAAGAACTGTACTTGAATCACCTCCGCCAGATCATCCCCTGCAGCTATCACTTTTTGTATCACCTCCCCTTCCTTTAGATTGTAAACTCCATGAGCAGGGCCCTCACATTCCTTCTTTACTGAAAGTATTGTAATTGTACTGTCTCCCTTATATTGTAAAGCGCTTTGCAAACTGTTGGCCCTATATAAATCCTGTATATTAATAATAATAACCAAACTGATAAGAGGCATGGAGGAGCTCAGATATAAGGAAAGGTTAGAGGAACTGAATTTATTCTCTCTTGTGAAGAGGAGATTAAAGGGGGATATGATCAACATGTATGAATACATCAGTGGTTCATATAGTGAACTCAGAGTAGAGTTATTCACCCTGAGGTCATCAGAGAGGACAAGGGGGCACTCTTTACGTCGGGAGGAAAAGAAATTTAATCTCTAAGCACGGAAAGGTTTCTTCACAGTAAGAGCTGTGAAAATGTGGAATAGACTCCCTCAAGAGTTGGTTCTGGCCAGCTCAGTGGATTGCTTTAAAAAAGGCCTGGATTCTTTCTTAGATACACAGAATATAACTGGATACTAACGATCCAGGGAATATCCGATTGCCTCTCAGGGGATTAGGAAGGATTTTTTTCCCTGCAGGAGCAAATTGGATTGTGCTTTACTGGGTTTTTTGCTTTCCTCTGGATCAACTGTGGGCATAGAATTATAACTTTTTTTTTTGTTACTGGTTGAACTGGATGGACTTATGTTTTTTTTCAGCCAGACTAACTATGTAACGCTAACAATTTGGCCAGGCTAGCATTTAGACACTGAGCAAGTAGATGGGTAGGCCAGTAATTTTATTATACAGTTCAGCAAATGGGGTAGCAACATTTGCCTGCTGAAATCAACAGGTGGTATACTTCTATCAGATGGGGTGCCAGGACATGTGGTAACCACTGCTGTACCATCACATCTCCCAGTGGAGGCTGTTGAGAAGACCTTACATTTTACAGTAGAGGTAGAGATCCCAGATGAGGAGCAAGAAGTCTGCACTTTTTTCAGATTTGGGTCTTTCAGGTGCTGTTGCCAATGGGCTACATGGCAGTTCATCATATGTCATACACGCTCCTGCACATCCTGCTCCCATGCCACCTTTCTCACCCTTCTTCTCCTCCTAACCGCAGGGGACATCTCCCCGAACCCTGGCCCTCCACTACCTCGCTCACCCACATGGCACCCTCACACTTCCACGTCCTGCCGCAACCCCCTCAACCTAGTATCTGTCCCCCTGCTCCCTAAACCCCCCCCCCCCCGTTTTCGTGTGCACTCCTGAACGCCCGATCGGTGTGCAACAAGCTCACTGCCATCCATGACCTCTTTGTTTCCAGTTCCCTCAACCTCCTAGCGATCACGAAACCTGGATCCAAGCCACTGACTCTACCTCCCCTGCAGCACTCTCCAATGGAGGTGTCATCTGGACCCACTCACCCAGACCCAACGGCCGTAAAGGTGGTGGGGTTGGTCTGCTCCTGTCACCACAGACCACCTTCTGAGTCCTCCCAAACTGCCCCTCTCTATCATTCTCCTCCTTCGAGGCCCACTGCATCCGACTATTCTCCCCAACCCCCCTGAGGATTGCTCTAATCTACCAGCCTCCTTATTTGCAATTTAATATGATTATTTTCAAGATTTAGAGACATCAGTGTACTGTTTTTTAATATCTTGTTTTTTAATTTCTTGTACTTTTACTTTACTCATTCACTGGCCATTGTAATGTATGTAACATTATGGCTAATATTATACTTATATTATTTACTACCAATTATTTTTAGGCGCTAATTCAGTATCTGAATTTTAATTTTTCTAATTTTAATTCATGCCAGTTTAGACTCTTGCAATCTATATAATAATATATTTGGTCTTTGATATAGAATATATCTCCATTGGATATTTGTAACTTTGCAGCTGTTCAAGCATATAACCTTATAATAATCACGTTTTTTAAGACAAATAGTTTATAACATTCTCAAATCATTAATTTAGCATTTTGACCGGCAGTTTATACTGTTATTCTCCAATATTCTTAGTAAATATATTACGTATGATTATGGCTGCTTAGTTATGAATAGATATTGTATTGCTGGCATTGGAGACTATTGTTCGGTGTTGCTGAGAAGTACACCTCCCGGAAAATGGCCACCGGCATTCCTTGACCAGACTCCAGCAAGATGGCCCCCCGAGATCACATGATCAATTAGTCTACAAGAAAATTGTGCTGTCATTTACTTGTTCGCGCCTTGCGGTCTAATAAAATGAGACCCGTAGATGACGTTGGCAATGGGCGTACCCCTGAGGATGTGCATGCGCACAAAATACGTCTGCTGGAGCCTACATTGCTGACATCACGCCGCCGCTGCCGGAGGACGGAGCGGTGGCCATTTTGGTATCTGTATTTGCATTTACTCCACGTGGAATTTCATGGATATGACATTCTGATTGATAATAAAATACTACACTATATTAGTATTCTTGGCTCCTGTGGTTGAGCTATTTCCTTAGGACAAGGGACTTCCCTTCCACCTATACATGGATGATACAGCAGGATTAACCCCTTGACTGCACTGCACCCCCAGATGTGACATGATATGATACATGCCTTTTATTATATATCTTCTGGTGAGTGTACATCCATTCAAGGTGGTGGATTCCATATGTGAATATTCACACATTCACGGTTTGCACTTGGCAATTTTGCACATTATCAGCATAAGGACGTTTTTATGAATTACGTATTCTGGATGAATAATATTTATCATTTTGATATATACAGTCACGGACATTATTTATTCACTATTTTGCACTTTATTGCACTGATCAGCACTTTCTACTTGCTGACTTTATTTTTATTTCTCTTTGGTTTTGTATATACGCAAGCTACTTATCCATCTATTTATATATACTGCACTTTATTGTTCC
The DNA here is from genome assembly GCF_062004578.1 of Staurois parvus. NCBI lineage: Eukaryota > Metazoa > Chordata > Amphibia > Anura > Ranidae > Staurois > Staurois parvus. Next base: position 2,927,951 of record NW_028318066.1, read on the forward strand.
ACCTCATATATATTTTGTGTGATTTTAGTGCTGCACTTCTATATTCATATTTTCGTAGGGATTGTTGCCTATACCTTAAGTGCTAGCTGCTCCTATATTTCTGCTTATTAGCACTCGCCTGTGTATTTTGATTACATTGACTTAGAGGATATACATATATGTTTCGGATTTATGAGGGAAAAGAGTCATGTGGAGCCCCCCCCGATGCCCAGACTACATGGGGACCAATGGCAAGATAGTTTGGGACTTGGAGTCATCCTTTTTTGATATGGGGTACCAGTTATACGTGGATATTTTTTATTCAAGCATGCCACTATTTAGACATTTGTATGATGTTGGAATTGGCGCATGTGGCACTGTGCAACCTAATCGCCGGGGCTTCCCCCAATGGTTTGTAAATACCTGTCTTAGAAAGGGGGAAAAGCCTGCCTGAGAAACAATGAATTGCTCACAGTAAAGTGGAAGGACAAATGGGATGTTTTCATCCTGTCTTCCATTCATGCAGACATGACCATCAAAATTGCCATAACAGCTGGTATTGAGAAGTCCCTCTGTGTCCACGACTATAACCTTAACATGGGAGAGGTGGACTTCAACAACCAGATGATGAAGCCGTACTTAGTTTCCCGAAAAGTCAGATGCTGGTGCAAAAGAGTGTCTGTTTATTTATTTCATTAGGCTCTATATAATGCTTTTGTGCTTTACAAAGCAACTGGATGTAGTGGATCCTTCCTAAAATTTCAGGAAGAGATCATTGCAGCCCTTTTGTATCCAGAAGGTGCTATGGTCCAAATCCACAACCCAGATGACATTCCTTGGTGTGTCTACTTTCCAAAAAAAGGGGTTATTTGGGGGAGGGGAGGTGTTGGTGCTATCCTGGCAGTTCAGCGCCTCTGAAACTGCGATAAGTAGTGAGGAAGTGAAATGAGTAAGTAACATACCTTCAGGCTTTCAAAGTGGTCATAGGATTTTGGGCTCCTGTATGTGGCTAGACTCCCAAAAAGTCTTGCACAAGTGGTATTGACTCCAGAGAGAGAGAGAGATATAATTTTACCCCTGTACAAATCATCAGTAACACCTCATCTGGAATATGCAGTTCAGTTTTGGGCACCAATTCACAAAAAGAACATTGGGGAACTGGAGAAAGTACAGAGAAGGGCAACCAAACTGATAAGAGGCATGGAGGAGCTCAGCTATGAGGAAAGATTAGAGGAACTAAATGTATTCTCTCTTGAGAAGAGGAGATTAAAGGGGGAAATGATCAACATGTATAAATACATCAGTGGTTCATATAGTGAACTCGGTGTAGAGTTATTCACCCTGAGGTCATCACAGAGGACAAGGGGGCACTCTTTACGTCTGGAAGAAAAGAAATGTAATCTCCAAGCACGGAAAGGTTTCTTCACAGTAAGAGCTGTGAAAATGTGGAATAGACTCCCTCAAGAGTTGGTTCTGGCCAGCTCAGTGGATTGCTTTAAAAAAGGCCTGGATTCTTTCTTAGATACACAGAATATAACTGGATACTAACATTTACAGGTAAAGTTGATCCAGAGAATATCCAATTGCCTCTCGGGGGATCAGGAAGGAATTTCTTTCCCTGCAGGAGCAAATTGGATCATGCTTTGTTGGGGTTTTTTTGCCTTCCTCTGGATCAACTGTGGGTATAGGATTATAACTTTTTTTTTTTAATGGTTGAACTGGATGGACTTTTGTCTTTTTTCAGCCAGACTAACTACAGTTGTGCTCAGAAGTTTACAAACCCTGGCAGAAATTGTGAAATTTTGGCATTGATATTGAAAATATGACTGATCATGCCAAATAACGCTCTTTTTATTGAAGGATGATGATCATATGAAGCCATTTATTATCAAATAGTTGTTTGGCTCCTTTTTAAATCGGGCGACACAGTGGCTTAGTGGTTAGCACTTCCATCTGGTAGTGCTAAGGACGTTGGTTCAAATCCCAATCACAGCACCACATGCTTGGAGTTTGCATGTTCTCCCTGTGCCTGCGTGGGATTCCTGCGGGTACTCCGATTTCTTCAAACACTCCAAAGACATGCTGGTAGGTTAATTGGATATTGTCTAAATTGTCCCTAGTATGTGTATGAATGTGAGTTAGGGACCTTAGATTGTACACCCGTTGAGGATTAGGGACTGATGTGAATGTACAATATATGTATGTAAAAGTGCTGCACGAATTGACGGCACTATATAAGTACCTGAAATAAATAATGATAACAGAAATGGCCCCAATCAAAAGTTTACATACTCTGGAATGTTTGGTCTTGGTACAGACATACAAGGTGACACACACGGGTTAAAATGCCAATTAGAGGTTAATGTCCAACACATGTGATAGGCAGTCAGAAAGTAAAAGCTGTGTACTGTAAATTCCAGTATCTATACCATAGTTTGTAGACACTATAACTTTCAAACAAACAATTAATATGCAGTTATTGGGATTTTTTACCAAAGACATGTAGCAAAATTAATTTTGGCCTAAATTTCTGAAGAAATTTGAGTTTATTGGATATTTTTTTTGTACAGAAATGAGAAAATATTTTTTTTATTTCTTCAAAATGTTCAGTCTTTTTTTGTTTATAGTGCAACCCCCCACCCCCCCCAGCGGTGATCAAATGTTATTGAGATTTTGGGGATTTTATTTTTTACCAAAGACATGTAGCAAAATACATTTTGGCCTAAATTTATGACAAAAATTCGTTTTTTGGATATTTTTTATAACAGAAATGAAAAAATATTGTATTTTTTCAAACTTTTCTGTCCTTTTTTTGTTTATAGCGCATAAAACCCCCCAAAACCCAGAGGTGAACAAATACCACCAAAGGAAACCTCTATTTGTGTGAAAAAAGGACATACATTTATTGTATGTACCGTATTGCATGACAGAGCATATGTCAGTTAAACCAGTGCAGCGCTGTATAGCAAAAAATGGCGTAAATTGCAATATCTATACCATAGTTTGTAGATGCTATAACTTTCACACAAACAATCAATATACACTTACTGCTATTTTTTTTACCAAAGACATGTAGCAGAATACATTTTGGCCTACATTTATGACTAACTTTAAATTTGAATTTATAGCCAAAAGTAAAAAAGTATCTTTTTTATTTTCCAAATTTTCAGTCTTTTTTATTTATAGCGCAAAAAATAAAAAGTGCACAGGTGATCAAATACCACTAAAAGAAAGCACTATTTAATGGTGGAATAGGAAGGGGCATCCTCCCCTAATGTTTCAAACATGTCCTTGTGGATGTCCTGTCCACTCCATTCCCTTTTTCAGCAGGTATTGGATAACAGCACGTTTGCTCACTTTCAGTCTCCATCTTTCAGACAATGATAACCATCTGCGCTTCAGTCTTCAATAACTGAAACAAAGAAAAAAGCTATTTGTAAGAAATTTGGTATGGAACGTTGCAAAGATATGTACTATGAGTAGAAAAAATAAAATTGGGCTAAGACAAATGATTCATCGGCAGGCTGAGAACTTTTCAGTCGCTCCTTGTATGTCCTGTTCCACTCAACACCTCACAGACACCTGTTGACTGTGTCCTGCCCAGGGGCGGACTGACCATTCGAGCACTCGGGCACTGCCCAAGGGCCTGGGGTCAGTAGGGGGCCCCATGAAATGCCCCTGGTACCTTTTTTATAAGCTTTTTTGAGTGTGGGCAAGGACACAGGGGCCCCATGATCCCCTATTGCCCGGGGGCCCCATGAGTTGTCAGTCCGCCCCTGGTCCTGCCCTTTTCAGCCCACTCTTGTAAGTGGATTAACCCTTTCTGGACCGAAGTATCCATTATCAGGATTGGTGGCTCCTTCCTACCCAAAATCTCTCTGTGCCTCTGAATTATTTGTCCCATACCAGGAATAAATATTCCTGGGAAAACTGTAAATCAGCTTTCCCCTTTATACAGGATCTCCCTGGAACCCCTCATCCTGCATGAGTGAAAATCCTTGAATCCTCCTTCTGTCTCTTGTCATCACCCTTAAAGGGACCATACCCAAATAATGGAGACACATACCTTCCTTCCACTATCCAGCTCTGGCATTCTGCACAGTAGTTAAATAATACACTGCTCAAAAAAAATTAAAGAAACACTTTTTAATCAGAGCATAGTATCAAGTCAATTAAACTCCTCAGATATTTTACTCTGGCCAGTTAAGTAGCAGAGGGGGTTGTCAAGCAGTGTCAGCTGCTTTGGTGTTAATTAAATTAACAACAGGTGCACTAGATGGTAAACAATGATACAACCCCCAAAACAGGAATGATTGTATAGGTGGAGGCCACTAACATTTTTTTCCCTACTCATCTTTTCTGAATGTTTTTCACTAGTTTTCATTTGGCTAGGGTCAGTCTCACTAATTGTAGCATGAGGCGATACCTGGACCCTACAGAGGTTGCACAGGCAGTCCAACACCTCCAGGATGGCACATCAATATGTGCTATTGCCAGAAGGTTTGCTGTGTCACCCAGCACAGTCTCAAAAGCATGTAGGAGATTCCAGGAGACAGGCAGTTACTCTGGGAGAACTCAAAAGGGCCACAGAAGGTCCTTAACCCATCAGCAGGACCGGTGTCTGCTCTTTTGTGCGAGGAGGAACAGGATGAACCCTCCAAAATGACCTCCAGCATCCCACTGGTGTGAATGTCTCTGACTACACAATCAGAAACAGACTTCATGAGGGTGGCCTGAGTGCCCAATGTCCTCTAATGGGCCCTGTGCTCACTGCCTGGCACCATAGAGCTCGATTGGCATTTGCCATTGAACTCCAGAATTGGCAGGTTGTGCTTTTCACAGATGAGAGCAGGTTCACCCTGAGCACTTGTGATAGACATGAAAGGGTCCGGTGAAGTCGTGGAGAACGTGATGCTGCCTGTAATATCATTCAGCATGACCGTTTTTGTGGTGGGTCTGTGATGGTCTACAGAGGCATATCCATGGAGGGACGCACAGACCTCTACAGGCTAGACAACAGCACCCTGACTGCCATTAAGTATCGGGATGAAGTCCTTGGACACATTGTCAGACCCTAAACTGGTGCAGTGGGTCCTGAGTTCCTCCTGGTGCATGACAATGCCTTGCCTTATGTTGCAAGAGTATGCAGGCATTTCCTGTAGAATGAAGGAATTGATACCATTGAATGGCGCCCACACTCTCCTGACCTAAATCCAATAGAACACCTGGGATATCGTGTTTCGGTCCATCCAGCACCGCCAGGTTGCATGTCAGACTGTCCAGCAACTCAGTGATGCCCTGGTCCAGATCTGGGAGGAAATACCCCAGTACACCATCCGTCATCTCATTAGGAGCATGCTCTGATGTTGTCAGGCATGCATACAAGCACGTGGCAGCCATACAAACTACTGAGTACCATTTTGAGTTGCTGCAGTGAAATTTCAGCAAAATGGACTAGCCTGCTGCATTATTTTTTCACTTTGATTTTTAGGGTGTCTTTGAATGCCGAATGTAGGTTGATCATTTTCATTTCCAATAAATGATGGGGCATCTGATGTGTTTTCAAAGTGTTCCTTTAATTTTTTTGAGCAGTGTATATTTTATTATAGTTGTCTATATGTCAGATTTAAATGAGAGAGACAGGTGAGAAGCAAAGAGTAACAGAGGGTTTTGGTTCCAAAAGAGGGACCATCCCCCCAAATGAGGGGGAGAAGGGAGCTTTGTACTTGTAGTCAGAAGTAGCACTGCACCAGATTTAAAGATGCAGGAGAGCAGGTTTGGCACATTTCAAAAACACATACAAAATTGCATGTTTTAGTGCACATTCATGAAGCATACGAGAAACACACATCACACTTGCTGTGCCATTAATTGTTAATATCATCCAAGAGGTGGCAAGTAGACACATGGTTTTTCTGTGCAGAAAATGTGTGCAACCAATGCATTAAAAAACAGGGGAACCTCAGCATGAAAAGAGCTACATGAGCTACTTTGCTATATTTGTCGCATGTAGGACAGTCCACTGAAATAAACAAGCTGCCCTATGCGCGTAGCATGAAAACATATAGACATAAGTAACCATCTAAAACAAAAGCATGAAAACATGTACAAAACATGCATAACCACAGTGAGATTTTGTGCTCATTCCCAAACCACCTAGCTTCAATGCAGCCTCAGGGTGTCTCCATTCTGGATGGAGGTGAAACGGAGACACTTTTGGATGACAGCATCTGGGGATAAGGTAGTGTTAAGTTGAGTATACACCTCTGCATCAATACTGACCCCTGTACTCAGCATTAATTAATTCTGACCCGAGAAATCAGCTTCACTTACTGCTAACCCCTGAAATCGGCAACACTTATTACTGACCCCCTTAACATAATTTACTCCTGTTCCCTGAACTTTGCATCACTACTGACCCCTGAACTCAGAGTCACTTACTAATCCTGACACCCAACTCAGCATCACTTGTTACTTTTGACCCCTGAACTCTGCATCACTACTGACCCCTGAACATAGCATCATTTACTACTCTTGACCCCTGCACTCTGCAAAAAATACTGGGGTTAGGAGAAGTAAGTGATGCTGAGTTCAGGGGTCAGTAGTGATGCAGAGTTCAGGGACCAATAGTAGTAAGTGACACTGAGTTCAGGGGTCAGTAGTGATGCAAAGTTCAGGAATCAGGAGTAAATTATGGTAAAGGATCAGTAATACGTGTTGCTGAGTTCAGGGGTTAGCAGTAAGTGACCCAAGCTTCAGAGTTTAGCAGAAAGTGAAGCTGAGTTCATGCATCAGTATTGATGCAGAGTTCAGAGGTCAGGAGTAGCAAGTAATGCTGAGTTCAGGGGTCAGTGGTGATGCAGAGTTCAGGGGTCAGGAGTAATTAGTGATGCTGAGTTTAGGGGTCGGGAGTAGTAAGTGACCTTGAGTTCATGGGTCGATAGTAATTAATGCTGAGTTTGTGGGTCAGTATTGATGCAGAGTTTAGGGGTCAGGAGTAGTAAGTGACCCTGAGTTCAGCGGTCAGTATTGATGCAGAGTTTAGGGGTCAGGAGTAGGAAGTGACGCTGAATTCAGGGGTCAGTAGTGATGCAGAGTTTAGGGGTCAGGAGTAGTAAGTGACCCTGAGTTCAGGGGTCAGTATTGGTGCAGAGTTTAGGGGTCAGGAGTAGTAAGTGACGCTGAGTTCAGGGGTCAGTATTGATGCAGAGTTTAGGGGTCAGGAATAGTAAGTGACGCTGAATTCAGGGGTCAGTAGCGATGCAGAGTTTAGGGGTCAGGAGTAGTAAGTGACGCTGAATTCAGGGGTCAGTAGCGATGCAGAGTTTAGGGGTCAGGAGTAGTAAATGACCCTGAGTTTAGGGGTCAGGAGTAGTAAGTGACGCTGAGTTTAGGGATCAGTATTGATGCAGAGTTTAGGGGTCAGGAGTAGTAAGTGACGCTGAGTTCAGGGGTCAGTAGTGATGCAGAGTTTAGGGGTCAGGAGTAGTAAGTGACGCTGAGTTCAGGGGTCAGTAGAGATGCAGAGTTTAGGGGTCAGGAGTAGTAAGTGACCCTGAGTTCAGGGGTCAGTATTGGTGCAGAGTTTAGGGGTCAGGAGTAGTAAGTGACGCTGAGTTCAGGGGTCAGTAGTGATGCAGAGTTCAGGGATCAGGAGTGAATGATGTTAAGGGGTCAGTAACATCATTCACTCTACACATGTCACATTTTCTTTTTTAGGAGCTAGGGGCCCACTTCTAATCTTGCACACAGATCCACTGCTTTCAGAAAACACCCCTTAGGTAAGAGTACGTTTACCTCTAAAATCTCTATTGTGTCTCCTTATTTTAGAGATGTGCATGCAGGAAACATGACCTGCTTTTCATTTCATGTTATACAGAGGGTAGCACTAAATCCGAGGAAGGAACTTACATAGGAAACTGCTTGAGAGAACAGCCATGGGAATATTCCGACTACATACTAGGGTTCCATGGGGCTTAAACCTCAAGTGGGATAGAAATTCATATTGAAGAGTATTAGTGTAGTCAATTTATACCCATCATTGAGAGTTTTCTATTCTTATCCAAATGAATGTTTGTCATATTTTGAGTGGTGTCTGTATAAACTGTTGTTATGAAGTGTTGTCTTTAGTTGTTTTGATACGATTTGTTTGTCATTTGTCTGCAATTAATGAAATTGTGCCTCCAATCTGAGTGAAGCAGATACTTTTAAAACTGTGTTTGTATATCCTATAATCAGCTATGATTAAAGCGGTATTAAACCCAAAAACAAAAATGTAATATATTACAGCTTGCCAAGCTTTAGATGTTGTGACTGCATTAGTTTTCCTTTTTTGGCTTTATTCTCTGTTTTCACCTGGTGATCCCGCCATTAACATACCTCCTGTATTAGAGTGTCCGTATCCTGGATAAAGGAGCAACAGAAACACCTTTGGACAGCAGCAACAGACTTACTGGCCAGTTCACCAGAAGAAAGTAAAAAGAAAGCCTAATCCGGGCTTTAGACGGGTTTTAAAAAAAAAAAGAAAAATCAGTCGTTCGATCTGCCGACGTTACCACCAACGTTAAAAAAATCAGCCGATTTTCATTCCGTCTATGTCCGGCATTTAACCCCATAATTACTTATGTCCCTTGCAGAAACAGGGGAATTCCAGTCTGCTATTATATTTTAAATGTATCCATACAGATGGTTTTATATGGATACAAATGGATACATTTGTTGCAACCGCAAGACTTTTTCATATAACATATAATAGTGGACTTTAGAATAAAGAACAGAACCGCCGTTCAGTAACACCTGTACATTCCATAGTGCAGTACAGAGCAGTCACAGGGCCAAAAAAATCGGCCGATTTTCGACCCGTCTATGGCCGGCATAAGGCTGCATTCACACTTGAGAGTTTTGTAGTTTGAAGCTCGAAGCTCCAAAAATGCTCAAACTTAAAAAATCAATTGTTCTCTATGGTGCCTGATCGCACGAACAGGCACCATAAAGAACAATTGATTTGTTTAAGTTTGAGCATTTTTGGAGCTTCGAGCTTCAAACTACAAAACTCTCAAGTGTGAATGCAGCCTAACAAGAAAACTAATGCAGCCATCACATCTAAGAATAGGTAAGCTGCAATATAATATTATTATTATTATACAGTATCTATAAAGCGCCAATAGTTCGTTCAGCGTTGTACATTACAAAGGGGGACAGAACATGTGACAGAACAATACCAATACAATGCAAAACATGAGGGGATCGAGGGCCCTGCTCTTTCGAGCTTGCAATCTAGGAGGGAGGGGATAGGGGCACAGGAGGAGATAGCTGTGGGGGATGGAGTGGTAGGAAGAGTGGAGGAGGTCGGCAAGTTAGCAGGGGGTGGGGTAGGCTTCCCTGAAGAGATGAGTTTTCAGGGTGCGCCTAAAGGAGAGGAGAGTAGGTGATAATCTGATGGGTTGGGGCAGGGAGTTCCAGAGGATGGGTGACACCCTGGAGAAGTCCTGGAGGCGGGCATGGGAGGAGGAGACCAGGGAACTAGAGAGAAGGAGGTCTTGTGAGGAGCGGAGTGTGTGTGCTGGGCGGTACTTGGATATTAGGTCAGTGATGTAGTTCGGGGCAGTATGGTGGACAGCTTTGTACATCAGCGTTAGGATTTTGAATTTGATCTGTTGTGCAATCGGAAGCCAGTGGAGGGATTGGCAGAGGGGGGTGGCAGAAACGGAGCGGTTGGAAAGGTGAATGAGTCTGGCAGCCGTATTCAGGATCGATTGAAGCGGGGATAGCCAGCGGAGAGGCAGGCCAGTGAGGAGGGAGTTGCAGTAGTTGAGTCGTGATATGATGAGGGAGTGGATGAGCTGTTTAGTGTTTTCTGGGGTTAGGAACGTGCGGATTTTGGCGATGTTGCGGAGGTGGAGTCTGCAGGAGTTTGTTAAAGATTGGACTTGGGGCTGGAAGGATAGGTTGGAGTCCAGAATGACACCAAATACTCTGGCCTGCGGGGCGGATTTGATGGTGGCATTGTTGGATGTGATGGAGAAGTTAATGGGGGGTGGTGTGCGGGCTGGGGGGAAGACAAGAAACTCGGTTTTGGAGAGTTTCAGTTTAAGGAAGTGGAGCGACATCCAGTCTGATATGTCGCTCAGTAGGTGTGTGATTCGGGCGGAGACCGGGGGAGGGGGTGGGGTTGAGAGATAGATTTGTGTGTCATCAGCATAGAGGTGGCAGTTGAAGCCATGAGAGTGTATGAGTTGGCCAAGAGAGGAGGTGTAGATGGAGAAGAGAAGGGGCCCGAGGACAGAGCCTTGAGGGACCCCAACAGAGAGGAGTGAGGGGGAGGTGGTAGCATTATAGGTAACGCTGAAAGAGCGTTGTGACAAGTAGGATGAGAGCCAGGAGAGAGCAGAATCTCTGAGGCTGAGGGAGTGTAGTTTTTTGAGGAGGAGGGGGTGGTCAACTGTGTCGAAGGCAGCGGAGAGGTCAAGGAGTAGGAGCACTGAATAGTGGCCATTAGCTTTGGCGGTTAGCAGGTCGTTGGAGAGTTTGAGTAAGGCAGTTTTGGTGGACTGTAGGGGACAGAAGCCGGACTGTAGGGGATCGAGGAGGTTGTTGTCGTTGAGGTGAGAGCATAGGCGGGTATAGACTAGGCGCTCGAGGAGTTTAGATGTAAATGGGAGCAGGGAGATGGGTCTGAGGTTGTTCGGGTCATTGGGGTCCAGGGAGGGCTTTTTAAGTATGGGGGTGATGTGTGCATGTTTCAGAGGGGAGGGGAAAGTGCCGGAGGAGAGGGAGAGATTGAAGATGTGGGTGAGGGAGCGTAGGATGGAGGGGGAGGGAGTTGTGAGGGGATAGGGTCGAGGGGGCAGGTGGTGAGGCGGGCATCAGAGAGGATCTTGGAGACTTCCTCGATGGTAGTAAGGTCAAAGGTGCGGAGTGTTGGCGGAGCTTCAGTATGAGGAATGTAGGGTGGGGTGGAAGTGGAGGTCAGAGCAGTGGTGGGGCTGTGGGAGAGGCCCCACCCCTCTAGATGGTTGCTTTTGTGTTTGATGTCGCTCTAAGGTCCCAGGGGCTGAAGTATGTTAGCATGTTGTCTTGTATGTGTTTTTTATGCTTTTATGTAATAACGTTGTGGGTGAGCTAATGGGTGCTGGACATTTCTTTTACATTAAATAGCATTAAACATACAGTTGTGTCCAAAATTATTCAACCCCCACTGAAATTGAGTGTTTTGGCCAGTTTGACATTGCTTTTGATCATTCAGTCATCTTGCTTACATTTACATTAAAGAGGCACTTGTAGGTCAGACAAATATAACATAACAGTTATAATGAAATAACCACAAATGTCTTTTCTGTGCTCACAGCATTATCAGTTTTATTCAACCCCCAAGTGACATTCAATCTTAGTACTTAGTACAGCATCCTTTTACAGTTATAACAGCTTTTAAACGTGAAGCATAGCTTGACACAAGTGTCTTGCAGCGATCTACGGGTATCTTCGCCCATTCTTCATGGGCAAAGGCCTCCAGTTCAGTCACATTCTTAGGCTTGCGCACTGCAACTGCTTTCTTTAAGTCCCACCAGAGGTTCTCAATCGGATTTAAGTCTGGTGACTGCGATGGCCACTCCAAAATGTTCCAGCCTTTCCTCTGCAACCATGCTCTAGTGGACTTGGAGGTATGCTTGGGATCATTGTCCTGTTGAAAGGTCCAACGTCTCCCAAGCCTCAGGTGTGTGACGGACTGCATCACGTTTCCATCCAATATCTCCTGGTACTGAAGAGAATTCATGGTACCTTGCACACGCTGAAGCTTCCCTGTACCTGCAGAAGCAAAACAGCCCCAAAGCATGATTGACCCTCCACCATGCTTCACAGTAGGCAAGGTGTTCTTTTCATCATAGGCCTTGTTCTTCCTCCTCCAAACATAGCGTTGATCCATGGGCCCAAACAGTTCTAATTTTGTTTCATCAGTCCACAGAACACTATCCCACAACTTTTGTGGTTTGTCCACATGGCTTTTGGCATACTGCAGTCGACTCTTCTTATTCTTTGGAGACAGCAAGGGGGTACGCCTGGGAGTTCTGGCACGGAGGCCTTCATTACGCAGTGTGCGTCTTATTGTCTGGGCTGAAACTTCTGTACCCACATCTGACAAATCTTTTCTCAGTTCCTCAGCAGTCACACGGGGACTTCTCTCCACTCTACGCTTCAGGTAGCGCACAGCAGTCGAAGTCAGCATCTTCTTTCTGCCACGACCAGGTAGCGTTTCAACAGTGCCCTTTGCCTTGAATTTGCGAATGATGCTTCCTAAGGTGTCTCTTGGTATGTTTAACATCTTTGCAATCTTCTTATAGCCATTGCCCTTCCTGTGAAGAGAAATCACCTCTTCTCTTGTCTTCCTGGACCATTCTCTTGCCTTCACCATGTTTGTAACCACACCAGTAAATGTCTAGAAGGAGCTGAGTATCACAGTCATTTTAAAGCTGCCTAATTGGTGCTTATTATGCTTGATTGCTGCTCGGTGACATCCACAGGTGTTTTCAATACCTGATGGAAAGCACCTGTATGAACCTCTGTTCTTCAGAGTGGTAGTCTTTAAGGGGTTGAATAATTGTGGCAATGAAGAAACCACATAAGAACCATTTACTACTGTATTACATAAACAATTGATGTCATTTTAGTTGCATTTGGGTAGTTACAACGTCCTTGTAGGATTTGATTCTGAATACAATTCCAAATGTACACTATAGTCCCTAAACCCCTTTACAGCATTGGGGGTTGAATAATTTTGGACACAACTGTAGTTCCAAAACAAGCTTGCTTACATACATTTTTCATATATTTTTTTTTTCTTTACTAATCTATCTATCCATTCAGTCGTATCCGACCCTTGGCGATTGCATGGACCGTCACTCGTAAGCAACTTTTTCCATGAATTCTCTTAGCAATTATTTTACAGGGTAGGTTGCCAGGTCTTTCCCCAACCCCTACCATGTAGGAAATCCTGCATGGCCAGGGAGGAAACTAGGACAATTTAGACAGGAGCCAATTAACCTACCAGCATGGCGTTGGAGTGTGGGAGGAAAATGGAGGAAACCCACGCAAGCACAGGGAGAACATGCAAATTCCATGCAGGAGGCGCCATGGTTGGGAATTGAACCCATGACCCATTTACTGCACAGCAGATGTGCTAAACACTAAGCCACTGTGCCACCCTCTTTACTAATAAGAACACCATTTCCAGTAAAAGGTATTTTGTTATTCCCACACCAGGTCTGTTGTTTTACTATGCTTCTTTTTCCACTGTATGAACAAAAGACTGGAATGTGACCGGTCTCCTGGTTGAGTGACGTTAGAAAAAAAAACAGCAAAAGGTATAATAGAACAGGATAATAAGCAATACATATTGTCATTGCAAATGTTTGCTACAATATACATTTGCTGCAGGAGGTAAAGTGTGTATCCAGTATCATAACTAGTGTTTGCAGTCAAAGTGTGATTGGCAATGTATTAGCATTTTGTATTGATTTGCAAAAGTAAACAGTAAAATTAGTCTGTGTATTGTTATACTCACTGTGGAACCTAAGTGGTTAATCCTCAGCATTGTGTAAAAAGGCTGTTTGATCCTGTCTTCTCTGAGCCTCCCCTTCTTCCACAGTCTGCAATCCATATTTTATAGTACAGAGCCCGAGGAGGCACTCTGCACATGCTCAGTTGGTGTGTATTGCTAGAAAGTTTGTTTTTTTTTATTTGTGGCGGAAGACAGATGGTCAGGTGTTATACAGCCTCATAGGACAGTCAGAGGAGAATGAAAACTCCTCCTACAAGCTTTAACCAGTGCTCTGCTGAACACTGATAGAAGTCATAAAACTACTCTAACTGCTAATGAGAAAAGGTATTTAACAGTTTATATTTACTAAAATAATTGAATGTCCATATTCTGTGTACTGTTGGAGATCGGATATAGTGAATTCAGGGACCAGGGTTTAGTAACAATTTAATTGAAAGTGGTATAAGGCTAGGTTCACATCTATGCAGGTTGAGTTTTTTTCCAGCACATTTTGCTTTTTTGACCTTGTGTTTTTTATGCGTTTTGCTTTTTTTTGATCAATAGGAAAGTATGACAGTTCTGTTCATGTAGTGAAACTTTGATGTTACTTGATTGGCAGACAGTATAAAGTCACATCAAAGTCGCACTATATGAATAGAACGATAATACATTCCTGTTAGCCAAAAGAAAAACACAAAAATCAAAAACACATAAAGAATGCAACACATGTTTTTGTTGCGGGTCAGTTGAAGACTATTAAGTGCTAAACGCAATCTGCTGTTGGGAAAAAAAGTCCCTGACCCTTTCCAAAAATATGCACCAGGTCAAAAGTCACAGATGTGAACCAGATCCATAGGAAACCATGTTAAATGGACTGTAGTGTGTTTCTGCAAAACACTCTAAAAGTTGCATAGGTGTGAACCAAGGCTCAAACTCCAAAACAAAAATGCATTATGTTGCAGTTTTTTGGATGTCATGGCTGCATTACTTTTCTTTTTTTAGATTTTTTTCCTTTATTTTGGCCTGTTGATCTGGCCAGTAAGTCTGTTGCTTTTCAACTTCCAATAGTATTAACTCGAAAATTCTAAACCAACAAAGCCAAATGTAGACAAACAAAGCTAGGTAATAGTATAGTAGAGGAAGTATAGCGTTGTTCTTTGCTTCTGATCATGTGCATTTACTTCTATTTGATTATATCAGTACGTTTTCTGTACACATCGAATGAAAATTAGGCATTCTGTTCAAGTTTGATACACATTTTCTAGGTTGCAGCCTCGGTTTTTGTCATCCAAAGAGTCGAAATTGGCTGTCGAAAGCACTATACTATCGAACAGATAATTGGCGATCGTTAGTCATGTGGACATTTTCTTACGATTTTCTTATCGTGTCGATCCATCTAAATCTGCTAGTGCAATCTAAAGCTGGGTACACACTGTGAGGTTTTTTTTTGTTCAACCAGCAGGCTGAATGAAAAACACCTCACAGATTCCCACATCCACACAAGCAATGTGGATGCAGGGATCTCCTCTGCTGCTCTATTGTATTTTGACAGTGGGGACTCCCACCATTGGCTGCACCAGCTGATTGAATGCTAGTTTTCCAACATGACCGTTCGACAGAAGCCAGTTCCATTATTGGCTTCTGTTGAACAGACAGGGCTAAACACAGATCAAAATTGAAATTCAAAATGTATATACTCAACACTACCTTATCCCCAGATGCTGTCATCCAAAGGTGTCTCCGTTTCACCTCCATCCAGAATGGAGACACCCTGAGGCTGCAATCAAAGCTAGGTGGTTTGGGAATGTGTACAAAATCTCACTGTGGTTATGCATGTTTTGTACATGTTTTCATGCTTTTGTTTTAGATGGTTATTTATATCTATATGTTTTCATGCTACGCGCATATGGCAGCCTGTTTATTTCAGTGGACTGTCCTACATGCGATAAACATAACAAAGTAGCTCATGTAGCTGCTGAGGTTTGCCTTTTTTTAATGCATTAGTTGCACCCTTTTTCTGCACAGAAAAACCATGTGTCTGCTTGCCACCTTTTGGATGATATTAACAATTAATGGCACATCAAGTGTGATGTGTGTCTCTTGTGTGCTTCATGAATGTGCACAAAATCATGCAATTTTGTATGTGTTTTGAAACATTCAGGTGTGAATGGGGCCAGAGACAAAAAGTGTGTTACTGGTTGAAACACTGGGGAAAATAAAGGAAGAATAACAAAAATAAAGACTAATGCAGCCCCCACCCTTAAGGATTGGCAATATATTATTTTTGGCCCCCACGTGCTTGTATGCATGCCTGACAATGTCGGGGCATGCTCCTAATGAGACGACAAATGGTGTCCTGGGGTATTTCCTCCCAGATCTGGACCAGGGAATCACTGAGCTCCTGGACAGTCTGAAGTGCAACCTGGCAGCATTGGATGGACCGAAACATGATGTCCCCAAGATGTTCGATTGAATTTATGTCAGGTGAGCGTGGGCGCCATTTAGTGGTATAAATGCCTTCATCCTCCAGGAACTGCCTGCATACTCTCGCCACATGAGGCCAGGCATTGTCGTGCACCAGGAGGAACTCCGAACCCACTGCACCAGCGTAGGGTTTGACAATGGGTCCAAGGATTTCATCCTGATACCTAATGGCAGTCAGGGTGCCATTGCCTAGCCTGTAGAGGTCTGTGCGTCTCTCCATGGATATGCCTCTCCAGACCATCACTGACCGACCACCAAAATGGTCATGCTGAATGATGTTACAGGCAGCATAATGTTCTCCACGGCTTCCCCAGACCCTTTCACGTCTGTCACATGTGCTCAGGGTGAACCTGACACTGACCCTAGCCAAATGAAAACTAGTGAAAAACAGTCAGAAAAGATGAGTAGGGAAAAAAATGTTAGTGGCCTCCACCTGTAAAACCATTCCTGTTTTGGGGGTTGTCTCATTGTTCCCCATCTAGTGCACCTGTTGTTAATTTCATTACCACCAAAGCAGCTGAAACTGATTAACAACCCCCTCTGCTGCTTAACTGGCCAGATCAATATCCCAGGAGTTTAACTGACTTGATACTATACTCTGATTAAAAAGTGTTCCTTTAATTTGTTTGAGCTCTGTATTATTTAACTACTGTGCAGAATGCCAGAGCTGGATAGTGGAAGGAAGGTATGTGTCTCCATTATTTGGGTATGGTCCCTTTAAGGGTGATGAAAAGAGACAGAAGGAAGGTTCAAGGATTTTCACTCATGCAGGATGAGGGGTTCCAGGGAGATCTTTTATAAAGGGGAAAGCTGATTTACAGTTTTCCCAGGAATATTTATTCCTGGTATGGGACCCAGAATTCAGAGGCACAGAGATGCTTGGGTAGGAAGGAGCCTCCGATCCTGATAATGGGTACTTTGGTCCAGAAAGGGTTAATCCACTTACAAGAGTGGGCTGAAAAGGGCAAGACACAGTCAGCAGGTGTCTGTGAGGTGTTGAGTGGAACAGGACATAGTTATGAGAGGGCTGTGAACTGTCTGGATACTAAGACGCTGCCTGGACTTCTGTGGCACCTTCTCCTGGAACCCAAAAGGCAGAAATCCTAAAAGAGAAGCATGAATTAAAAAAAAAAAAAATATATGATAAGATGCTGCATCTGTCCCCCATCATCTCTGCATAGAGAATTGAGCAGTCAAACACCTCTGATCACCCTGAGCAGAGAACTGTGACTGTCAGTCTCCAGCTCCCTGCTCTGCCCCTCCAGCACTCACTGGAGCGCTGAGCTGTGGAGGGGGCAGAAAGGCCGGCTAAAGTGTCTCAGTGAGCTGCTGAGAGATGGAGCCAGGTGCCAATTTTATGGTTGGTTGGGATTTTATCAGAGCCTGGACTGAATGAGTGACATCAACCAACAGCGGGCTTTAGCCTGCTGTCGGCTGAAAATGGTTTACAGGAGTGTAAAATGAATTACACTCCTGTGACCTACAGGAAAAGTATAGTCAAAATAGCTTTGGCTATTCTTCTCCTTTAAACCCTGATGTGGGTTTAAGGCGCACCATAGTTTTGCTTTCTGTATAGCAGAGACCTATGGACTATTTTTGCTAGGTACACTAAAAGAAAACTATTTTTGTTGCTGTTTTGAACAATAAAAGACTGTTTTTACAAAGCTGGCTGGTGATCCGGAACCCCATATTATCACACTACCTTAAGCATTGCAAATTGTTTGCTACTGAAAAAGTGAAAAAACAAGTTTTGTAAGTATGACCAGTCATTTTTGTACAGTATCTCTCAGAAGTGAGTACACCCCTTACATTTTTGTAAATATTTGATTCTATCTTTTCATGTGACAACAATGAAGAAATGACACTTTGCTACAATGTAAAGTAGTGAGTGTACAGCTTGTATAACAGTGTAAATTTGCTGTCCCCTCAAAATAACTTGACACACAGCCATTAATGTCTAAACCGCTGGCAACAAAAGTGAGTACACCCCTAAGTGAAAATGTCCAAATTGGGCCCAAAGTGTCAATATTTTGTGTGGCCACCATTATTTTCCAGCACTGCCTTAAACCTTTTGGGCATGGAGTTCACCAAAGCTTCACAGGTTGCCACTGGAGTCCTCTTCCACTCCATAACGACATCACGGAGCTGGTGGATGTTAGAGACCTTGCCCTCCTCCACCTTCAGTTTGAGGATGCCCCACAGATGCTCAGTAGAGTTTAGGTCTGGAGACTTGCTTGCCAAGTCCATCACCTTTACCCTCAGCTTCTTTTGCACAGCAGTGGTCGTCTTGGAGGTGTGTTTGGAGTCATTATCCTGTTGGAATACTGCCCTGCGGCCCAGTCTCTGAAGGGAGGGGATCATTCTCTGCTTCAGTATGTCACAGTACATGTTGGCATTCATGGTTCCCTCAATGAACTGTAGCTCCCCAGTGGTGGCAGCACTCATGCAGCCACAGACCATGACACTCCCACCACCATGCTTGACTGTAGGCAAGACACACTTGTCTTTGTACTCCTCACCTGGTTGCCGTCACACACGCTTGACACCATCTGAACCAACTAAATTTATCTTGGTCTCATCAGACCACAGGACATGGTTCCAGTAATCCATATCCTTAGTCTGCTTGTCTTTAGCAAACTGTTTGCGGGTTTTCTTGTGCGTCATCTTTAGAAGAGGCTTCCTACTGGGATGACAGCCATGCAGACCAATTTTATGCAGTGTGCGGTGTATGGTCTGAGCACTGACAGGCTGACCCCCCACCCCTTCAACCTCTGCAGCAATGCTGTCAGCACTCATATGTCTATTTCCCAAAGACAACCTCTGGATATGACACTGAGCACGTGCACTCACCATCTTTGGTCGACCATGGCTAGGCCTGTTCTGAGTGGAACCTGTCCTGTTAAACCGCTGTATGGTCTTGACCACCGTGCTGCAGCTCAGTTTCAGGGTCTTGGCAATCTTCTTACAGCATAGGCCATCTTTATGTAGAGCAGCAATTATTTTTTTCAGATCCTCAGAGAGTTCTTTGCCATGAGGTGCCATGTTGAACTTCCAGTGACCAGTATGAGAGAGTGAGAGCGATAAGACCAAATTTAACACACCTGCTCCCGATTCACACCTGAGATCCTGTAGCACAAACTTGTCACATGACACCGGGGAGGGAAAATGGCTAATTGGGCCCAATTTGGACATTTTCACTTAGGGGTGTACTCACTTTTGTTGCCAGTGGTTTAGACATTAATGGCTGTGTGTTGAGTTATTTGATGGGACAGCAAATTTACACTGTTATACAAGCTGTACACTCACTACTTTACATTGTAGCAAAGTTTCATTTCTTCAGTGTTGTAACATGAAAAGATATAATAAAATATTTTCCAAAATATGAGGATTGGGCTCACTTCTGTGAGATACTGTATGTTAACCATTTGCCCTAAATAGGATTTACCTGCTGACCAGGCCTTTTTTTGCTATTTGGTGCTGTGCAATTTCAACTGGTAATTTTACGGTCATGCAATACTGTACCCAAATGAAATTTATGATTTTTTTTACACACAAATAGAGATTTCTTTTGGTGGTATTTGATCACCTGTGAGCTTTTTATTTTTTGTGCTATAAACAAAAAAAAGAGTGAAAATTTTGAAAAAAAAAAAAGATATTTTTTACGTTCTGCTATATAGTAAACTCAAAGTTAGTCATAAATTTAGGCCAAAATGTATTCTGCTGCATGTCTTTGGTAAAAAAAATCCCAGTAATTGTACATTGATTGCTTTGTGTGAAAGTTATAGCATTTACAAACTATGGTATAGATATTGCAATTTACACCATTTTTTGCTATACAGCGCTGTGCTAGTTTAACTGACATATGCGCAGTCATGCAATACTGCACATAAATGAAATTTATGTCCTTCTTTTACACAAATAGAGCTGTCTTTTGGTGGTATTTGATCACCTCTTGTTTTTTTGTTGTTTTTGCGCTATAAACAAAAAAAGGACTGAAAATTTTCCAAAAAATTTTATTTTCGTATTTCTGTTATAAAAAATATCCACTCTACCTTTTGGTGAGCTGGCAAGCACCAGCGGCCTAGTACATCCTGGTCTTTCACATACCAGCACTGCAGTATCATTGGTGACATGGCGAGTCCCATAAGTGCAGTACAAGCTGGTGCGGTGGCTAGCACAAGTAGTGTCACACAGCCACCAAAAATTTGCACACAGGCCCGTAGAGACCCTAGTGTCCTTCCAGATGTGCTTGCAAACCCTGATTGGCAGCCCACAAATTCTGCAGCACCCGTACTTTCCCCATTCACTGCCCAAGCCAGGTTCAGCAAATTTAACTCCTCCCCTTGATTTTTGGATCGTTTTTTTCACGGAAGATCTGTATGCATTGATTGTGGATCAAAGCATTTTATATGCACGACAATTTATCGCCACCAACCCAAACTGAAACCTTGCCAGACCATTTGCATGAAAACCTATTACGGTTTCTGAATTTAAAGTTTTTTGGGGCCTAACCCTCAACATGGGCATTAATAAAAAATGAATTGCAGTTGTATTGGTCCACAGTCCTGATTCATCATATGTCCATGTTCTCTGCTACCATGGCCAAGCATGGATTAAAGAATATAATGCGATTGATGCATTTCAACGACAACACACTCTGTCGTCCTCGGGATGACCCTGAATTTGATCGGTTCCACAAAATTTGGCCCCTCGTACACCTTAACAAAAAATTTGCAGATGTCTATACTCCCCAGCAAAACATCTGTGTTACATAGTGTGAGGGATTAGCTCAGTAGCGGGTTGTGCTTGACCCCCTGGATGGGTCAGAACACCGTGAAAGAGGCTCAGCATGACAGCAGGTAGTTGGTGAATAAGGTTGTGCTTTATTTATAAAGTCTGGTGAACACACGGTGCATAAATCCAAAAACAGCAAATTAAATAAAAACAGAAAAGAAAGCCTTGCCACACTGGGCTACTAACTACAAACAGGTTACCTATCTAGCTGTCTGAATACAGCCTACCGCTGCACAGACACAGGGTGTTCACACAGTCCAAGATCACACAGATTATTTCTCACCACAGGATGGTTGGGTTGCTCCCCAGTCTTACCTGCACAGCCAACTGGTTCCAGGTTGGAGCGTTCTCTCTATGCAGCCTGGGAGTTTTATAGAGCCCAAAGCCCTTAATTCATTACACCTGAGCTCATTAACTCATCAGTGAGCCACACAGGCTCACTACACAGCACAACAGGAGAAATAGTCTCTGTAGAGCAGGAACCTGGGACAAATATACCTCCCATCCTGAACACATCCCCTATTTCTTCCTGACCTCCTTTCACAATAGTTACATAGTTAGTCAAAAGTCCATCCAGTTTAACCCAAAAAAAAAAAAAAGTTATAAGCCTATACCCACAGTTGATTCAGAGGAAGACAAAAAACCCAGCAAAGCATGATCCAATTTGCTCCTGCAGGGAACAAAATTCCTTCCTGATCCCCCGAGAGGCAATCGGAAATTCCCTGGATCAGCTTTACTTATAAATGTTAGTAACCAGTTATATTCTGTGTATCCAAGAAAGAATCCAGGCCTTTTTTAAAGCAATCCACTGAGCTGGCCAGAACCAATTCAGCAACTGTCATCTGGACAGGTACTGTTGAGATGTTGGATGAAGTCATGGTGTTACTCAATAAGAACTCGTTTAACTTGACCTTTACCATGAACTACTATTGCATTTTTGGATCTGCAAATCTTTATAGACACAACGGGATGTATTGCCACTATATTGTTCTGTAAGGAAACTGCTGGCAACATGATACTTCATGAGAATAGCTCTCATCCCCCTGCTCTAGTCAGAAGTATACCTTTTGCACAATATATCCGATTACGGCGGAATTGCGCATACTTACATGATTTTAAATATCAAGCGAAATTGTTACAACAACGTTTATTAGTATGTGGATATACTGTAGTAGAACACTATTATGCAAAGAATATTATAGAGCTCTTTCAAGATAGAAACACCTTACTGTATGCCACATCTAAATCTAAAACTGAGTCTCCCTCGGTGAGATTTAAAACACAATATTCGGTACAACATCAGCAACTGCGTAATATATTGCAACATCAAACATCATTGGTATCTTCTATGGGAAGATCCTACTTTGCATAAATATATTCATAATTATCCTGAAATAGTATTTCAGAAAGCCCTGTCCATTAGAGCTACAGTAACATCTAGCCATTACACATTAGGAGCCCAAGGCCCCGTTCCCTCTAAGGGAGTTACTGCTTGTGGGAAGTGTAATTATTGCTCCTGGGTGTGGATGGGAACATGTTTCCACCTACCCAATGGGGAATTATTCCTCCCCAGAATCCAGGCCAACTGTGAAACTAGGTGGTTTATCTCATGTCATGTACATGTGGAGACTACTATGTCAGCAAGACTATACGTCGGTTTAATCAGAGAATACAGGACCATATCTATTATTCCTCAAATGCTAAAATGGTGACTCCCATTAGTCACCATCTGGAACTTTATCACAAATTTGATACCTCACAGGCCAAGTTTACTGTTTTGGAGGTGGTCAACAAAGATCCACGTGGCGGTAATTGGGGCCAAAAATTACTGCGTAAGGAAACTATGTGGATCGAACGGCTCAATGCAATCCACCCTCCAGGCCTCAGTGAGATAATATCATACAAACCTTTTCTATAAGAATTAGGGAATAATGATAGTGTTTGCCGTGTTTGTCTCTGGCCCATATGTAATACAATTGTATATATATATCATTTTATTTACAACCAGGGGAGTAATATAGTGATTCCTACTATCATCTATGGTTATATGGGTTCCAGTTACATGGATGAGTTTTTGGGAACACTATTATGGTTCTACATTGTAATTCTTTTTCCCCTGCCTTTTTAAAATTTTCCCTGTATCACTGTTCTGATGAATTAATTATATTGGGGAATCTTTACACCCTTTAAATCACTTTGACTATCTGTGATGTTCTTTGCTATTGCTGTGATCCCTATCATGCTGTAGCCTATATCCAGTTTATTTTATGTAAATTTTGGATATCATGTTTTAGTAGTGCCTACCACGATATCATCAACTGTTTACTGTTTGTGTGCACCCTGCTGCTGTTGCTCCTCCCGGCCTCTAGGGGCCAGACCTCTGGTTGCTCCTTTGTTTTTCCGGGGGGTGGGCACTGTCCTATTTGGGCCCGATGTGCGGCTGCTTGGCCGTGGTGTCCCCCGCCCCCCTTTGGGGCCGGACTCCTGCGGCGTGGTTGGGACGGGCCCTCTGGATCCGTCCCTCCCTGTGCGCCGCAGCGGAGGATGTAGACAAATTTGCATTCAATCTATCGACTTAATGCCCTTAAAGTCCATTTGTACTTCTCTTTTTTCCTTTTCCTTGTCTGGAAAAATCAGGACATGCCACTAGTTTACAACTCTTTTTGGAAGTGACCTGACATCCGAGGGTACTCGAACCTTCTTTTTTTGCTAATGTAATTTAGGGTGGTATCACCCCTCTGTTTAATTCACTTTTTCGGGTGTGTTTATCCATTATTATCCAAGATTATTGCTCGTTGATTTTTTGTTTGAGATTTTTGAAGAAATGGACTTGATAGGCACACCATGGCCTGGGTTTATGAATGAGATACATAATCTAGCCTTAAACTGCATTTGTACAGTATATCCTATTACCAGCTATGATTATGACTCCCGTAGGCTGTAAAGAGTTAGCGGGTTGTCCTGTGTGTTTTTATACTGATGTCCCCTCTTACATGTCTGGGGACAGTCCAAAATTCAGGATTTTCTTTTACTTTCAATGATAATAGTAAACAGAACAAATAAAAGGGGAAATCTCTCTAACATGGACATAGACATCAATAAAAACTGACAAGTGTTTTACACTATCTCCACTTTATCCAAAACTTAAAAAAGAGGTTTGCCTTTCGTTATGGTTTAAGCTTGTTTTTGCCTTGATCAGTAAGGGTCCATTCATATTGAGATGCACAGCTGTCCAGTTTAGTGTCCGGCAGCTGTTCGTTCCAGCTGCAGTGAGCTGGCAGTAAGGGGCAGTGTGGTATGTGTTTCAATGCATCACACAGATTTCTGTTCATTATTTTTTGTACAAACGTTTTTTGAAGTGTACAAAAGTGACACTTCATTCATGTCACTGTACAGCAGTGGGATGTGTTGTGCTGCTGTACAGTAACATGTCATCCTGTCTAGTGTGCTGTGATTGTGTATTGTGAAATCGACACATAGAAAACAATTGATGTAATAAGTAGGTTGTGGATGAGCTGATGGCTGCTAGACATTTCTTTTACATTGTACTGTACATCCATGTCTTGAAAGAGGATGACTGGTTCCATGCACCCTGAGAGGGTAAAGTGTGAGCTGAATGTTTTACTTTTGTTTGTTAATGCTGTTTAACCACTTGCCCTCCTAAGGATTTAACCCCCTTACTGACCAGGCCATTTTTTGTGATACGGCGCGTCGTTACTTTACCTGACAATGGCGCAGTCATGCAAAACTGCACCAAAATGAAACTTACGCCCTTTTTTTCCCACAAAAAGTGCTTCTTCTGATGGCATTTGACCACCCGTGCTTTTTTATTTTTTGCACTATAAAAAAAGAAGTCCAACAATTTTGAGGAAAAAAAAACAATATTTTTGACGTTTTGCTATTAAACATGTCCAGTAAAAAAATTTAAAATTAAAAAATGTATGCCAAAATGTATTCTGTTACATGTCTTTGCTAAAAGAAAATGCTAATACATGTAAGTTAATTGGTTTACGTGAATGTTATAGTGTTGACAAATGGCGGTATAGATACTGGAATTTAAAAAAAAAATTTCTCCTAGCAACCAGCGACTTATAGCAGGACTGCGGGACTGCAGTGGGCATTCTTACACTGGGGGAACTGACTTGGTGTCACTGACATCCCCAGTGACACCAATACAGTGATCGGTGCTAATAAAAAACACTAACACTGTACTAATGGCACTAGGCAGGAAGGGGTTAACATCTGGGGTGATCAAAGGGTTAACTGTGTGCTGTTTCGCCATGTTGGCTGTGTGTGTGCTTCACTGTAAGCACACTGCTTTGTGTGGCTCATACAAAGCAGTGTGCAGGAGCTGTCAGGGAAGAGATCTGTGTTGTTTATACACAGTTCTCTCCCTCGTCGGAGATACTCGGTGATCACTGGGTGCTGGCTAGTAAGCCGACGGGGACCCAGTGATTGACAGCCGAGGCAGCGAATGGCGGTGCACATGTGCCCCCTACCTGGAACTGCAAAATCACGTATATATACAAGTGATTTTTCCCACCCTGTAGGAGTATTTCTGCTATAGGGTGGCGCAGAACCAGTTAAAAGACACATTCACCTCTTGGAGCATGTTACACGTTACACCCATATTTGGTGTGTAATATGTAACATTGTCTAGGTCTGCCCCCTGGCACCCACCCCCTGATCCTCTCCCGACGCCCACTGCTCCACCCACACAGCCAAGTCATTCATTTACAGTATCTGATGGCTTGTAGGTTTCAATGAACTGTAAGGGTGCCGACAAGCGCCTTCTTAATTCATGGACAGTTCCTTCAGCTTTGTAACTCTGCCTCCTGCTTGCCTGCCATACCTCCATATGAGCAATGTCTGCAGGAGCCTGACATTGCACCCATGAACTATTGATTGCAGGTGCAATGCTCTGCAGGCTCGGCTGAAAAAAATAATATCAAATAATAAGAATTACGTGAATGTATTATTTTGTTTCTTAAAGGGGAACTTAGCCTTTAAGGGCTAAGTTCACTTGCTGAACATGTTATGTGCTAAATCTGTACTTAGGGAGCAACACGTAACATCTTCAGCAACCTCCCCCCCACAGCCCTGATCCCCCACTCCCTGTGAGAGCGGGCAGAAGATTCTCTCTTTGCACTCGTGTCAAATTTTGAAAATAGCTTTGCAGAGCTCCGCCCAAATAGCTGTGTCATTGATTCACAAGAATCTGTAAATGAGAAAACCACAGCAAATGGACTTGTAGTTTAAATGGGCCATGAGCATACTCATTAGCACACTTATAGTCTATTCACAATCCCTCCAGCTTGCATGCTGACAGCTTGTACAGAGGTAGGGGAAGGGCAGGTGCTAGACTATTTTGCGCACTAGGCAAGACCATTCATGAAATAAATAAATACTTTTTCTTTTAAACAGTAGAAAATATTAAATCAAAAAAACATGAAACTGCTAAATTTCTTTAGATCAGCCGGCCCAGCAGGCACTAGAAGAGCAGGCTGTGGGATCATGATGATGTCGTCACTCATTGCACATGTAATGGATGGCCAGCCGGCTGGGTCACACTCACACAGACATGAGACATCAGAGTCAGGCATTACCTTCCTCTGTGGGTGCAGCTCTGCCTCCACTGATGAATGGGAATAGAAGGGCTGGAACTCCACAGTGATCAGCAGCTACCAACTGGCTTGCAGTAAGGGACTGAGTCTGAGGAACACTGGAAGGAGCGGCAGCTCAGCTCTACACTGGCCCCAGATACATAGCATCTGTCCTTTGTTCCTCCCCTTTGCCATCCCTCCCCTTAGCTGGAAGATCATTCATGACATGGCAGTGTCCCACACAGAAGGAGTGCCAGCCTGTGTGGTGCCCAGGTGCCCCTAGGTGGCAGTACACCCTAGACGGCTGCCTAATTTCCCTAGTGGAAGCACCAGCCCTGGGTAGGGGCTGAAAGCTGGAGGGAGACTGTCCAGGAGCTTGAAATTGCACCTGTGATCTGCTGATCGTGGGTGCAATACTTTGCATTCTCCTGTTGAATAAATAATAAATACACATTTTTAGCCTGCAAAATATGTGTTTATTATTTTTTAATAAAAGGTGAACTTATCATTTAAGTTTCAGTCGTCACCTCTTATTCTCTACCAGCAATACGAATGTTTTTTGCACTGTAGGATAGCCCTCCCACACACCCTGATTCATTGGTAAGATGCAATGCTCTAGGATAAACATCCAGCAACTTAGAGCTACACTGGAAGCAACACCAGGAGATTTCACCTGTCACCTGTCAATGAGGTCTTTTTCCCAGCAAATTTATACGCAAATTTTTTTTAAACCTATAATGCACTGCATGACCTTTGAACTATGGCTGTCAGACGTAGAAGTACCAGTGAGGGGGCTTTTGAATAAACCAGCCCCTGACTATAAAAGAAGAAGGCACGTTTTATTTTATGGTTGATTTGAGGTCAGTTGTTGACTCCCTGATTTATTTTATGTTGATAGGGGCTTTTTCAAAATTTTGGGTGCTCAAACTGCAGTATTTAGCTGTTACTGATCGTATGTTCTTGGAGCTGCCTTCTGTGTGTAGTGTGCCACTGCATCATTTGAAAAAAAATAAACTAGGACCTAGAAAAGTATGTATCTAAACCAGATGAAGTTATACTGGTCACATTCACTGAACCCCTATTCCCATAGTAAACATGACATCCACCAGTTTGACCTATTATCCCAGATTAACACTGTCCTGCTGCTGGTAAATTTTACCCTGCTGTATCATTTGTAGTATTTTAATTCTAGTATAGACCCAGCCTGTGCTCTGTTGCCACTAATTTGGACCTAACTCTGCTATACAGTATACGTATATGATACATGGAGATGTCTCCATGGTGATGAAAAAGACTATACATACTTTTTTCATTCCCAAAATTCATACTCACAGATTGATTTATTTTTAACAGATAAAATATCTTTACAGCAAATATCTAGAACCGAAATTGGCTCCATCACATGGTCAGACCATGCCCCTCTCACATCAGAAATTTTTACAACACCATACCCCAACAGCATCTCTGTATGGAGACTAAACTCAGCCCTAATTACAAACCAACATTATAGATCTCAAATAGAGAAGGAATTACTGTCCTATTTCCATATCATTAACAATACAGAGGTCGATGATTTTGTTCTGTGGAATGCAAACAAGGCATACATGAGAGGAATACTCATCAAATTAGGGGCTTACGAAAAAAAAGGAAAGCTAAAACAATTACAGACATATTATCGCAAATTAAACTCCTGGAATCACAACACAAACAAAACCCAGACCAAATGATTTTATCTCAGCTACGCTCTCTATGAGAGAAACTAAGGCTTCAACTCATGGAGCAATATGACTTTATGATAAAAAAAATTTAAATTTATATCATACATGCAGGCAAATAAAGCAGGACCACATTTAGCAAAACAATTTAACTTCTTACCGACCAGCCACTGTAGAAATACGGTGGCAGGTCGGCACGGCTGGGCAAAACCACGTTTTAAAACGTGCGATTGCAAAACAGGTAGGGGACACGCGTGAGGCGCGTGCCCGCCCTACCCGTCCCGCCGATCGCAGCCGTGAGTGTCAATCGCCGGGTCACAGCCGGTCATTACCGGCCATGTCCTGCCGATTAGCGGCAATCACTGACAGAGAGCAGGGCTGCTGTAGCTCTGCTTTCTGACAGTCTCCTGTCCGCTCCTGACATGCTGATCCGGAGAGAAGAGTTTATCTCTCCGGATCAGCCTTGTTCCTGTGCAGTACACACCCCCGCCCCCTAGTAAAACACTCCCCTCACACAGTTAACCCTTTCAGTAAATAAAAAAGTTAACCCCTTCCTTCCTAGTGCCATTAGTACAGTGTCAGTGTTTTTTTTGCACTGATCACTGTATTGGTGTCACTGGGGATGTCAGTGACCCTAAGTCAGTTCCCCCCCAGTGTCAGAATGACCGCCACAGTCCCGCAGTCCTGCCATAAGTTGCTGATCGCCGCCATAAGTCACTGATCACCGCCATTATTAGTATAAAAAAAAAATTAAAAATCCCAGTATCTTTCCCGCCAATTATAAACGCTATAACTTTCACGTAAACCAATTAATTTACACATATTGGGGTTTTTTTAGCAAAGACATGTCGCAGAACACATTTTGGCAGAAATTTATGACTAAATATTGTTTTTTTTCCTCAAAATTGTCAGTCTTTTTTTTTATAGAGCAAAAAATAAAAAACGCACAGGCGATCAAATACCACCAAAAGAAAGCTCAATTTGCAGGAAAAAAAGTATGTAAATTTCATTTATGTACCGTATTGCATGACCGCGCAATTGTCCGTTAAACTAGCGCAGCGCTGTATAGCAAAAAAATGGCGTAAATTGCAGTATTTATACCATAGTTTGTAGACGCTATAACTTTCACACAAAGCAATCAATATACACTTATTGGGATTTTTTTTACCAAAAACATGTAGCAGAATACATTTTGGCCTAAATTTATAACCAACTTTGAGTTTAATATATTTTTTATAGCTGAAAGTAAAAAATATTGTTTTTCTTCAAAATTTTTGGTCTTTTTTTGTTTATTTGTAAATTAAAAAGTGCACAGGTGATCAAATACCACCAAAAGAAAGCTCTATTTGTGTGAAAAAAAGGATGTAAATTTAATTTGGGTGCAGCATTGCATGACCGCGCAATTATCAGTTGAATTAGTGCAGCACCGAGTAGCAAAAAGAGGCCTGGTCATTAAGGGGGGTAAATCCTCAGGAGGGCAAGTGGTTAAGCGATATCATTCCAAATCAAAAATTGCATATCTAAAAGACCCATCTAAGGGAAAACGTATAAATCCACTAGATATAGCCAATGCTTTTAGTAGATACTATATAACATAAAAAACTCTCAAGAATTTACACCTCCTACTGATAACCAAATCAATACGTTTCTGGAATCACTACAACTTCCTGAGATCTCCACAGAACAACTAGACTCCTTATCACAACCCTTCACCACCTCTGATATTAATAAAATAATTCATGATCTTCCTTCTCATAAATCACCAGGACCTGACGGTTATACCAATGAATATTACAAAACCTTTGCTCCATCCCTTATCCAATATCTACATAAATTTGTTAATAAATTCACATCTGAAAATATCCCAAAAGAAACATTAGAAGCCCTTATCACACTGCCAAAATCAGGCAAACCTCCCACATCACCAGCCAACTTTAGACCTATATCACTTTTAAATACAATAAATATAAAATTTTAAATACACATATGAAGATTTATGCCAAACTACTAGCCAACGGACTTCAATCACTATTACCAAAACGAATTAATTCAGATCAGGTTGGATTTATCAACGGACGTCAAGCACCAGACGGCACGCGTAGATTCATAAATTTAGCTCAATGGGCAAATTACACACAAACACCATCTCTACTCATCTTATTAGATGCAGAAAAGTCATTTGACAGAATCTACTGGTCATACCTACAACTGGTACTAGAAAAATTTGGAATAACAGGTTCGTTCAAGAAAGCAATTATGGCTTTATATACATGCCCTAGTGCTAGAATATGGTCATCTGGTATACTCTCTGACCCAGATATCGAAGGCAAGGGAGTCCCTTATCACCTTTAATTTTTTGCTTTATGCATAGAACCATTGGCAGAAGTGATACGTATACATCCTGATATTGGAGGTATCAAAATAGGTCACAAAACACATAAAATAGGACTATACGCTTACGACATCATAATTGCTATGACCGACCCCATCATCTCAATAATAGCATTGCAAAAGGTTATCTCGCAATTTAGCTTATTATCCATGTACAAAGTAAATGAAGCCAAATCCTCCATGTTGCCTATAGCAATCCCAACTAAACTACATAAACAAATTTCATCAATCTCCCCTTTCTCATGGGCTACATCATCACAAATTACATACCTAGGAATAAAATTAACATCTCCCCACTCGAACACATTTAAGATCAACTTTTCCAATCTACACATTAAAATAACAGAACTATGTAAAGAGTTCTCCAACACCACTATTTCATGGGTTGGGAGAATTGCTATTGTAAAAATGTTTATCTTACCACACATTTTATATTTCTTTCTAGCCATCCCAATACCATTACTATCTTCATCCATACAAAAACTACAATCACTATAAAACACCTACATCTGGGAACACAAAAAGGCACGGGTCAACAAATTGACACTATACACTTCTCGATCAAATTTAGGTATGGGAACCCCCAATCTACAATTATACTATAAAGCAATAGTGTTGGATCAGGCACAGCATTGGTGGTCACCTCAAATAGACAAACGATGGGTACAGATAGAACAGTCCCTTATCCATAGTGACACTCAAGCCAGATTGGAAGCTCTTACTCTCACTCATAGAACCCCATGATACTGCCTAGACACAATCAATGTGACTCTCCGCACCTAGGTGTCTATTCTACAAACCTCAAAGGGAAATTGCCCTACAATTAATGGCTTCATTCTTCTACTTTCCATATCATCGATGACACCTGATCTAGAACTTAAATCCTGGTCAAAGCAGGCCTTCCAAATCTTGCCCAACAATATGCCAATGGTACCCTACAAACATTTCAGAAACTTTCTGAAACATACAAAATTACGCATAAGGACTTTTTCAAATATCTAAGAATTCGTCATGCATTACGCAACCTGGAATACCAAGAGGATTCTCTCCTCAAATCTTTGACCAACTTTTATGAAAGAATAGATTCTCACAAACAAGGTATCTCTTTCATATATAATATCCTTCTTCAACATCGTCACCAAGGAAAATTACCAACGATGCATAAATGGGAACGAGACATTGGGAAACAATTCCAGATTGAAAAATGGCAAACAGCAGGAAACTGGACTAGGAAAACTACCAGATGCATTAACCCTTGGGAATCAGCCCAAAAGATATTACACAGATGGTACATAACTCTACAACATTTGGCAGCACGTTCATCCAACCGCTACGCCTCATTATGTTGGAGGAACTGTAACCAACAAGGATCCCTGTACCATATATGGTGGGAATGTCCACAAATTACTCCATTCTGGGCAGATATCTTCACATTTATAACATCAATTACAAGCTCCTCTCCAATTTCTGATTCAGCCCTGGCACTTTTGGGAATAGGAATAGACTCCTGGCCACCACAGTCCAGAACTGTACTAATGCATATTTTGATAGTGGCACGATTGAGTATTGCCAGGCTTTGGAAACAAAATACAACGCCATCCATTCACACAGTAACTGAAATCCTGAACAAAAACACAGCCTTTGGAAAAACCTTTGCTCAAATACACAACTCATCTGCTAAATTCCGGAAACACTGGGACTTATGGCTCAAAGATCATTGATGTACTGTTACATAAGAAACTATAAGATGTACCAATCAAACACCACTAGAGATACAGCTACTCCACTCTATTATTATCACCCTATTATCTCAAAAAAGGAAATATGTAATAATTTCAAATCTCATTCTTTATTCTACTTCTCTTTAATCTCAAATCTCCACTTCTCACAACCTTCCTTTCTTCTCTAAACTAATGATTTACTGAATATTTCAAACAAACAATGCATACTCATTAAAAAAAAGAACTGTATTGATGACAGTAATGACTACAAAGTCACATTGTTTATAAGCTGAATTTTGTATGTTGAATATGCTCATACTCTATTATCTATATCCTTTACAAATCTGTAATGCATTATTGCGACAATACTGTAATTGTTGTAAACAATCAAATGACCAATAAAAAACAATAGTTATAAAAAAAAACAGATTTTGCCCTGC
The DNA here is from genome assembly GCF_062004578.1 of Staurois parvus. Taxonomy (NCBI): domain Eukaryota; kingdom Metazoa; phylum Chordata; class Amphibia; order Anura; family Ranidae; genus Staurois; species Staurois parvus. Next base: position 2,960,612 of record NW_028318066.1, read on the forward strand.
TCCTTTTAGATCTCAGTAGGATTTGCCACTAAATTTGGGATTGCCAAAGTTTGAACCGGATCTGCCAGACCCTCGGTGCTGAAACCTGAGGACAGATTCCCTCATCCCTACCTTTCAGCAGTGTTAGGCCTCTTTTACCCTGGCAGCTAGGGGGTGGTACAAATAGGTGGCTGGCCTGCAGTTTTACTGCCCCCTGACTGCCTGCTTCTAGCTAACATGGTGAATGGAGGGGGGTAGTACACATGTTGTGGCCAGAATTATATCACACGTTGCATTTAGCAGGTAGTATCTTTGCCAAACCTGACCCATTCAAGTGATTGAAGCTGCACTACAACTGCACTGCAAACAAATCTAATGCACACAGTTGCAGCATGGTGTCACAGGCTTTTAATGGTTAAAACTGCCTGACAACTGTGGTCTAAAGCAATCTTCAAGTGTAAAAGAGGCCTTAGTTATCAAAAATAGTGATTTCACAATTCTTTATGTACCAGTGATGATCCTTCTCTTTTCTCCTGGAAAAGTGGACAGAAATTACTTTAAAAATTTAAATCAATGAAATATGGCACAGAAATATCTGACAGTCAGCAGGTTGAGAGCAGGCAACAACAGCAAGTATGTGGAAGGTGATATGCAGCTACTGGGGTTGGACATGGTATTGTAGAAGGACTCACTTTATTTGTATAGACTAAATTTTACAAAATAGTTGCAACTATCTGTTTATCTTTTCTTTGTCAATGGTCTCTAGGTTTTATGCCAGAATATTACAAGTTATGTTTACCAGCTGTTAGTACAAATGGTCATTAAAGTGGGTGACTTCTTAAATGGAGCACATTTCTTACACAAGTGTTTTTATTGTGTTTCTACCACATTTTACCTTGTACATTTTTTCAGCTTTTTTTTTTTTTTTCTGGGTAGAATCAAAATGCAAAATGCAGCAAAAACGCACTACATGCTTTTCAGCAGCATCTCCTGCAAACTATATTGTAGTAAAAAAAAGTCCATGACCCTTTCCAAAAATGCAGCATATGAAACACGCATAGATGTGAACACGTCCCATGTGAAATGGACTGTAGCGCATTTCTGCAAAAAGCAATTAAAAAGGCATTGGTGCTTTAGAAGTGTATTACTGTATGCATTAGGTGCGGTTGTAGTGCAGTTGTGGTGTGGCTTCAAACCCTAAGAACCAAATTGGTGTTTCAAGAGTCTCTATAGCTATTACTGCATACACAGAGCATTGTAAGACTTTATCATAGGACAAGTGACCAAAAACCACAACTGAATGTCAGAAACTAGTGAACACTAATAAAGACTGTGACCAAACAACTGCAGCAAAAGTGACAGCATCCAACATCCAAGAAAGAGATGAAATTGCTAAACCTTTAATCACAGCTAAAATTTAGATTATACTTTCTGCTTTAAAACACACCCTCATTCGCCTCTGCAAGCATTGTGGAGATATTTCATCTCAAATATAATATTAGAGACACTGAAAGTGTATCACCTTTGTTCCTCTGATAGTATAGATTTGATAGCCTGTCAGCCTTCTAATGTAAACAAGCAGAAGGTGCTGTAAGATGTTCAAAAATGAACTGCAACTTGACTTCAGAGAAATATGTGAGGATTTATTACTCCACAATGTCTGCAGCTACTAAGGTTAGTGGGGGATTGTTTTAAAATTAATTACTGCTTGTTAAAGAGACCCTGTCACAAGACCATTAATTTCATCAGAAATATTTCCATTAGATTATAGGTGCATTTAATGTATTTTATGCATGGTATTTACCTGTAAAAGCTTCCCATGTGTGGACTTTCTGAGATTGCTGCTGCAGACTCAGAGCTGTCATTCAAGTAACAGTCTTTAGTACTGTATTCCCCTTTACTCGCTCCAACAGCTACATACAAGGTTATGTAGGGAGGAGAAGTTAGAGGTGGAATGTTTGCACCAGCACAGAGTAATTTGACATTATCAGAAGTGGATGGGGCTGTGACATGAAAGGAGAGAACGGGCTGCCCTAGGTTAGTGTCACTGCTACTTACTGAGCAGCACTTTTCTTTCAGTGCTCAGAAGCTGTACACCATGTTATACCATGATATCTTGCTGCCTGCTTGGGGAAAAACTAGAGGGTCATGTGAATGAATAAAGCTCAACACTGAGGGAAGAATGTTAAAGTTATAGATATAAACAGTCTGTCATTTGGCAGTTGAAATAGATGAGATTATGTACTCTGAAACATACAGCAAGTCATCTTTAGTTGAGAAGCTTGCCTTATCATCCTACAGCAAGGCACACTATCCCAGAAACATTTGGTTAGGGAAGAAAAATGTGGTCATTGCTGTCCCTCTGTACATTTGTGGTTATAGATACATTATCAAAATGTGCATTTATGGAAATATATATATATAGTGAAAAGTATATCTTATGGTGCTGCTCCAAGCTATGGATGGAAGAAAAAGGAATACCTCACCAGCAAGTGAGAAGAGGGGAGCATGAGTCTGAGTGATTCCAGTGTCAGCCAAGGGATGGATGATGCTCAACTGACCCCAGGAGTCATATGTTGAAGAATGGCCTCAGCTGCCGTACTGGCCACGTCCACTGATGCATTTCACCCCGGCCACTGGGGCTTGGTCACAGAGGTAGTGAGGATGTGAGAAGCCAGGAAATATATATGCATCATTGGCCATGAAAAAAGAATCAGGTGTGTATATGTGATGATAGAGTGATTGGAAAACAGGAAGAAGAGAAACTGAATAGTAATAATGAAATACATGAGAAGAGAAAGAAAGAGAGAGAGAAATAGAGAATAAATTTAAAAACTAAAATTAAAAAGTAAAAAAAATGAGAAAATTAAAAAAATAAAAAAAAGATAGATATAGTATGAAAGGGAAAGAAAGGGAAAAATGAAAAAAAAAATATCAGTCTCTAAAATAAGCTTTATTCTGAAAAAGGTAAAAATAGGTAAGAATAGAAAAACAACTATGTGTGATGTGGGGGTCATCTAAGCAATCAAATGCGAGATCATTTATCGAATATCAGAACCAGTAAGGAAACAAACATTTCTAGACGCTTCAGGTTATATCATAATTCTGACACCAAATCTTTGGGGGGGGGGGGGAATCATAGAATGCAACAATTCTCAGATGAGAGGAGATCGGTTTTCCCTCCTTTTCAAAAAAGAAGTCTTTTGGATCTTTAAACTTGACACCTGAATACCCAAGGGATTAAACTTCGAGTGGGATGTTACCCACTTTTATAAATAACATCATGGTACCATACCCAGATGATAAATAACATTTTTCTTTCCCCTGGATGTCGTCATTCTCCTTAGTTGTTGCTATTCTCTGAACATTCGCTAATTTCTGTAGTTCGGACCAAACCCCCCTCTGTTGTTCTGAATGATGTCCCTGATGATTTCTAAAGAGTTCTGAAAATTTTGTTTTTATAACAGTTTTTATTTTTCACACATACACATCACACATAGTTGTTTTTCTATTCTTACCTATTTTTATCTTTTTCAGAATAAAGTTTAATTTTAGAGACTGATATATTTTTTTTCCTTCTTTCCCATTCATAATGTATCTATCTTTTTTATTCTCGTATTTTTTTCATTTTTATTTTTTTGTCCCTCTTTCTCTCTCTTCCTTTCTCTTCTCTTGTATAAAGCAGACAGTCCAAGGTATTTAGTAAGAGGAATGGAGATTTTTTTGAAGTTGTCATTTTTGTGTCACAATTTTTTGGAAAATGATGAAATTGAAAAAAAATGTTTTTTCACAATTTTCATTTTTACATACTGTCACTAGTGCAGTACAGCATCATCATATGACTGGTATGGTGGTGATCAGGGACACTGACTGGTGACATGTGTTAAAAAAAGTTAAATTTTTTCTCATTGTTTAATTGGAAACACACTACGCCGACAAGGATTGAAATCCTGCAGTGCCCGCAAAGTCCCTCTGCTCAAGAAAGCACATGTCCAGGCCCATCTGAAGTTTGCCACTGAACATCTGAATGATGCAAAGGAGGACTGGTTGAAAGTTTTGTGATCAGATGAGTTCAAACTTGAGCTCTTTGGCATCAACTCAACTCGCCGTGTTTGGAGGAGGAGGAATGCTGCCTATGACCCCAAGAACACCATCCCAACTGTCAAACATGGTGGTGGAAACATTCTGCTTTGGGGGTGTATTTCTGCTAAGGGGACAAAACAGCTGCACCACATCAAAGGGACAATGGACGGGCAATGTACCGTCAAATCTTGGGTGAAAACCTTCTTCCCTCAGCCAGGGCATTGAAAATGGGTCCTGGAGGGGTGTTCCAGCATGACAATGACCCAAAACACACAGCCAAGGCAACAAAGGAGTGGCTCAAGAAGAAGCATATTAAGGTCCTGGAGTGGCCTAGCCAGTCTCCAGACCTTAATCCGTTTCAAAATCTGTGGAGGTAGCTGAAAGTTTGAGTTGCCAAACATCAGCCACCATACATGTACCTTAATGACTTGGAGAGGATCTGCCAAGAGGAGTGGGCCAAAATACCTCCTGAGATGTGTGCAAACCTGGTGGCCAACTGCAGGAAACGTCTGACCTCTATGATTGCCAACAAGGGATTTGCCACCAAGTACTAAGTCATGTTTTGTGAAGGGGATCAAATACGTACAGTATTTCCCTCATGAACATGCAAATCAGTGCATAATTTGTTAGACATGCATTTCTTTTGAATTTTTTGTTGCTATTCAGTCTCTCAGTGTTACAATACACTTACCATTCGATTTTTAGACTGATCATTTCTTTGTGAGTGGACAAACATTCAAAATCAGCAGGGGATCACATACTTATTTCCATCACTGTATGTGTGTGTTCGCATATATGTATTTTATAAATAATAGACTCTATCATTTTCATATACTTCTTTCTTCTGATGTACCTGGATGATGCTGACAGTCACCTTTCTTCCTTGTTCTAAACCAATGGTCTACAAACTGTGGCCCGTGGTTCAGATGCGGCCCTTTGCTTCCCTTTATCCAGCCCCTGGGACACCATTCCCTCTATTGATGCAAGGTACTATTCCTCCCGATAGTGAAGCACCATTGCTTTCACTGACACCAACAATTGGGCGCTATTCCTCCCACTGAGACAATGAGGCACTATTGCTTCAACTAACACCAATGATGAGGCACAATTCCTCATACTGATACCAACATTTGGCACCTTTCCTCTCACTATCACTAATATTGAGGCACTATTCCTCCTCTTCCTGGCCACATGTAATTTTATCACTCCTACTGACAACCAAGCCAACCAAGCATTATGTAATCCCATTGACATGAGACATTTTCTTCTCCCTCGAGTAGGAGTTTGCCCCCCCCTAAAGTCTGATTGACAGTAATCTGGTCCTTTGTTTAGAATATTTGAAGACCCCTGTTCTAAACTGACCACACCAAGCACAGAAGCTGCACACACATCCCAATTACCGCCTTCCTCTGGCACACACCCCCTCCCAATCACAGCCTTCCTCTGGCACACACCCCCTCTCAATCACAGCCTTCCTCTGGTACACACATCCCCTCCCAATCACAGCCTGCCTCTGGCACACACCCACTCCCAATCACAGCCTGCCTTTGGCACACACCCCCTGTCAATCACAGCCTGCCTCTGGCACACACCCCCTCTCATTCACAACCTGCCTCTGGCACACACCCCCTCTCATTCACAACCTGCCTCTGGCACACACCCCCTCCCAATCACAGCCTGCCTCTGCCACACACACCCTCTCAATCACAGCCTTCCTCTGGCACACACCCACTCCCAATCACAGCCTGCCTCTGGCACAAACCCCCTGTCAATCACAGCCTGCCTCTGGCACACCCCTTCTGTCAATCATAGCCTGCCTCTGGCACACACCCCCTCTCAATCACAGCCTGTCTCTGGCACACACCCCCTCCCAATCACAGCCTACCTTTGGCACACACCCCCTCTCAATCACAGCCTGCCTCTGCCACACACACCCTCTCAATCACAGCCTGCCTCTGGCACCCCCCCCCCCTCAATCACAGCCTGCCTCTGGCACCCCCCCCCCTCAATCACAGCCTGCCTCTGGCACACACACCCTCTCAATCACAGCCTGCCTCTGGCACCCCCCCCCCCTCAATCACAGCCTGCCTCTGGCACACACCTTCTCAATCACAGCCTGCTTCTGGCACACACTCTCCCAATCACAGCCTGCCCCTAGCACACACCCCCCTCAATCACAGTTTGCCTCTGGCACACACACTCTCAATCACAGTCTACTTATAGAACACTCCCCCTGCTCAAGCACAGCCTGCATCTTGCGTTAGGTCGAACAGACTGTGGAATACAGGCACATTGTATGTTTGCACAGTGTCCTGTAACTCTTCCCTTGTCAGATAGAGAAGATACATGGTCATGTGACAGGACCTTTTATCCTTGAAAACAAGGGTAAAAAGAATAAAGAGATATAATTTCTGAAACTAAGCAAAAATAGTTGTGATGCCTGCATAGTTATACCTGTATTAGAAAGTGCTTATAACATTGTAAGTTTACAACTACTTTAACCCTTTCGCTGCCAGGTCCGTATGTCAGATGTTAAGCTAAGTTAAAAAAAAATTAAATTGTAAAAAATGTAAGTTCCACCCATGCATTTAAAATCTCCCTGACCCCAATTTTTTTAGTTTCCCCTTCCCCATATATACTCACATACGAACGTCGGGGGGTACCTACACATGAAAACGTCGATTGCGATACACATGTTACATATTGTCACACACGCTGGAGTCAGAGCGATATATCGAGCACAAGACCTCCTCTATAGCACTAACCTGATGACCTAGAGGTGGATTTTAATGCTTCGCCTATAGAAAATATAGGGTACTGAACTTTGTCGCAATTTCACGGGTGCACGCAAATTTAAGGTTTGACATGTTGGGTATCTGTTTACTCCATGCATTTCATTATTTATATGTTACCAGAAAATTGGGTAATTTATTGTTTGTGTGCTCTAAAGTTACCTTTGCTGTATTTTTTACTGACGTATTGTGTTTCATAGACCTTTATTCTGTAGGGTGTTTGTTTTCAGAAAATATGTAATGTTTTGAGGGTTTTATGTAATCTTCAGGCCTAAGATGATTTTTTTAACATGTGTGCAAAAATGCAAAAGCAACTCTGGCAACTCTGGACTTATCTCTTCAATTTACATCTGACAGTTTTATGGTGCTCTGGTAGTACAGTTTTTACTACACTCCCAGGGCTCTGACAGGAGAGACGTTGTCCCTCTGCTGTTCATTCACAGAAGCCTTTGTATTTTGTGAATGAGTTCACATAATACAAAAGTGCTCTGATATAGGACAGGAGGAGGGGCAGCACAGCTGCTGCATGAGACTCTACAGCTGCAGTAGCTGAGACAAGAATGTCCACCATCGGAGCAGCAAAAGTATAGTGATAGCTATGTTCCCTGCACACAGTAATAATTCAAATTGTAAATTAAGGAGATAAGTCCAGGAGGTGACAAGCACCTAGTTGGACTTAACCCCTAGTAATCCAGTACACTGTACAAGATGGTTGATATTCTGAACCATCCACGCTGCTTTCCCAATCTTCAAGGTTTTAGGTGAGGTTGTTGAGGGCAGTGGAGTGAGTGTCCACACATGGGTGTCTCTTTAGCATCTGGCAAGCTAAAGGAAAAATCAGTGGAGGGATGGGGTGAGGGTAACCCCGAAGAGATGAAAAAAGACAAGTGGACCTCGTCTTCTGAAAATATCACTTTAATGGGTTAGTTAACCTTTAAAAAAAAAAAAAAAAAAAAAAAAAAGGTGAAATAACACCGGACACACTCCCCACCTCCATCCCACCCAGGTCCCCACTGCATTTACCACCTTTCTTCCTGTATGGCTTTTGGGATGGATCAAAATATTTCTGATTCAGATTGGTCAGTGCCAGCAGTTGACCACTTTGACAATTCAAAATAGCTCTGATTCCCCCTGGAAATTCACTAAGACAACTTGTTTCAAGTACATTCATTATTTTATTTAATGATTACATGAAATTATTGTCTCCTCACAGATCATTTAACTGAAAAAAACCTAATTCACTAAACCATAATGCATGTGTTGTTTGCCATTATTAGTTATATTTAGCCATGCAATTGTTAGTTTGAACCTGCTTTTGCTTTCATTGCCGTAAATAACAGTTGTTTTGTTGGTAGTTAATACCATTAGGTATAGAATAGTTTGGGAGGAGGAGGGGCAGACATCTTTTCTGCACAGGGACCCTTTTTGTCTGCCAACGCTTCCTTTTACTTCTCTGTTTCGTGAGATTGTTTACACAGCACTAAGGTCTGGTTCACACCAATGACTTTAGTGCTTTTTGCAGAAACGCATTACAGGCTATTTAACATGGTTTCCTATTGGACACGTTCACATCTATGTGTTTTTGAGCCGCTGCATTTTTGGCAAGGGTCAGGGACTTTTTAAAACACAAAACGTTGCATTTTTGGTTCAATAGATTTCATTAGAGACATTGCAGAAAATGCATTGTGTTTTTGATGCGTTTTTTTTTTCTTTATATAATTGTTCTGATACAAAGAACATCTAATACATATTGAAAAAATTGAAGCCAGAAATACACATCATAAGTACATCCCCAATACCTAAATTCCCTTTGCAAAACATTTTCCCCTCCTTACCCTTCTTCCCCCGCTCTCACCCACCTCATACTCCTGTCGACATCCTCTTACTTCCATTTTCCTCCTTCATGGTTCTCTATCCATTTCTATACCCCCCCATCTTACATCCTTTCTTTCTCTCGGGATCTCAGTTAGACTTCCTCTAATGTATTCCACCTAGACTGCAATTAATTCCAGATATTTTTTAGATGTTTAAAATTTTAACCAGCTACTCCATGTTTTCCTAAATTTATCTAATTTATCCACTTCAATGTGATGTAGCTCCTTCAACCTATAGATATTTTCCACTCTGTTTATCCAGTCTTTTACTCTTGGTGGCTCTGAGACCTGCCAAAATTTGGGGATCAGGCCCTTAGCCACACAGACCAAATAATACAGTACCCTATTCCTGCAAAAGTTTATTGAGCCGCTGCATTTTTGGCAAGGGTCAGAGACTTTTTAAAACACAAAACATTGCATTTTTGGTTCAATAGACTTCAATATAGACATTGCAGAAAATGCATGTATTATGTTTTGATGTGTTTTGCTTTTTAATCTACCCAACAAGTTGTCCCAAAGAAAAGCATAAAAAACAGAAAACGCATAAAAAAACACACACAGTCATGCTTATCCAACATACATTGTAAATATATATGGTTTTTTTGAGTTGTAAAAAGGTAAATAATGAATGCATAAAACGAACATTTAAATTAACATTGTTGCAGTGTCCTTTGCACAGTGAACACATATTGTTTCAATCCTTTATAATTTATAATTATGTGAAAAACAGCAATAACATGCAAAATTATTAGTGTCTGTACTTATTTCCAGCACCGCAAAAGATAGCAAAAGCGATACGAAAATAAAATCTTATGTGAATGTAGTCTTTGTATTTGTGTTTGTTTTCTAGGAAAATAGTATGATTCATTGCCACTCAAGCATTAACAAATTTTTTTGGCCAACCTCTAGCTTAGTAAGTTAGTTTGAACGAAGGTAGAGCTTGTTTTAAAAAGTCTTTATCTAAGGGTGGAGATAGCGTTTTCATTATATAAAGATCATAGTTTTGCTTTTACTTTGCAGATGAAGATAGACGCTGGACAGCCAACATCTCACTGTCTAGAGAAAAGTATGTATTTCTTCACCATTTGCCATTCACTTTTTTTGTTTGCATTTTATAGGGTAGCAGAATACACTTCAAGTGTCAATATTGATTGAAATATGCTTAGACTTGTTTTGATTTGATCACAACTGAAAATTTTTAGAACACGTGTGAAAGGGGACTAAAAATTTGCCAATTTTACACCCGTCCATTGACGAATGAAAAACAGTCAGCAATGCGTTCTTATGGGCATGCAGGAGATCTTCCGAGAAGCCAGGAGGGCTGGTAGTACTTGCAGGCTGTGGAACTGGGAGCAGCTCTTTAGGGCGAGGGAACATGTCTCTCCATGTAGCTATGAGAAGTAAAGTGATTTTTGAGGAAGTGATAGTTCCTCGCCCATAAAGGGCAGCTGCTACTGATCCGCAAAGACTGACAGCTTTCAGGAAAAGAGCAGTCCAGGATCTGTCTTTGTACATAGGAGGGAAGTGTCCCCCTTCCTTTGTTTCAAGCCAAAGTGGGCATCCCATAATCCCTATTCCCAATCAAGGCTAGGTAATCTTTATTTTATCTATTAGACTGTATTTTTTCAATCTCAATGGCTGAAAATAAATGTATTTTTTTGAAAGTAGGTAATTTAATCCTGATATGTTTGTGGATTGAGCACAATCAGAAAGAATTAACCACTTGCCCTCCAGAGGATTTACCCCCCTTCCTGACCAGGCCATTTTTTGTGATACGGTGCTGCATCACTTTAACTGACAATTGCGCAGTCATGCAATGCTGCACCCAAATGAAATTTATGTCCTTTTTTCCTACAAATAGAGCTTTCTTTGGTAGGTAGTTCTGCATTTTTATTTTTTGTGCTATAAACAAAAAAATACTGACAATTATGAAAAAAACAATATTTTTGACTTTTTGCTATAAAACATATCCAGTAAAAAAAATTTAAAAATCAAATTTTGTCTTTGCTAAGAAAAATCCCAATACCTGTAAATTAATTGGTTTATGTGAAAGTTATAGTGTCTACAAATGGCGGTATATACTGGAATCTTTTTTTTTATAATAGTAATGGTGGTGATCAGCGACTTATAGCGGGACTGCGACGGCCATTCTGACGCTGAGAGGGAACTGACTAACTGTCACTGGCATCCCCAGTGACACCAATACAGTGATCAGTGCTAATAAAAAGCACTGACACTGTACTAATGACACTGGGCAGGAAGGGGTTAATATCTGTGGCAATCAAAGGGTTAACTGTGTGCTGTGTGTATTTTACTGTGTGCTGTGCTTTACTGTGTAAGCACGCTGCTTTGTATTGCTCTGCTATGCAGAGCAATACAAAGCAGCATGCTGGAGCTGACAGGGTAGAGATCTGTATTGTTTACATACAGACCTCTCCCCCGTCAGTGATACTCAGCGATCGACGGGTGCCGGCGGGGAATCTCCGGCTGGGACCCAGTGATCAACAGCTGTAGCTGCCAATGGCGGCATGGATAGGGAACACGTGCACATCTCCTACCCAGCAATACAAAATCACGTATATATACATGCTTTTGTGCAGCCCTGCCGCCCTGTAGCAGTAGTTCTGCTATAGGGCAGTTGGGAAGCGGTTAATCCTGGTATGTTAGGTTTGTGGATTGAGCATAATCAGAAAGGAATGAACAACAAAAATAAGGGATTCAAACAATACCCTTTTTAAACTCCAAACTTTCTGCATCCATCAGTAGCTAATATGGCACAACATTCTACAACTGAGTAGGGATGAGCTTTTGGTTTGCCTGTTCAGATGTTCTTCCAAACTCTGCACTTTGTGTTTCCTCGGTTTTAGTGACTTTCTTCCTCTACTATGTATGACAGCTTCCTGTCCTGGCACCTCTGTAGCCTAAAGCTGTCCATTCACCAGTAAAAAAATTTTATTTTTTTTTCAGAGGAGCAAGATGGAAATTTTTTTCTTGAACTAACAAAATTCTGAGAATGAATGTGTTTTTTGTTCTGGAAAAATTCATATTAAAATGAAACCTGTTAAATTCAGCTATGATTCCATTTAAGTAAAAATCCTGGATGACATTTTAAGGGCTGTCTAACAAAATTAGTTAGTTGTAAGGCCAGGTCAAAGGCTAAGTTCACCTTTAGGAGCATGTTACATGTTATACCCATAGTTAGGGTGTAACATGTAACATGCTGCTATGCAGGGTCTGTGCTACCACTAGGCAAACTGGGCAGCTGCAGCCACAGCCAGATCTGACAATAGGGCAGTACAACCAGCCCTGCTGTAATATTAATTATATTTTCTCTGGGCCCCATCAGTTCACCAGAGGGCCCAGGAGGCGAGGAACAGAGAGGTACCATTTTTTTAATTTCATGCGCAGGTGGCTAAAGCTGAGCTCCATTTTGGAATGCTGATCAGTGGTGGCCAGCCGCAGCTGCTCACATCCTTTCATTTGAGAAGTGATTATCCCTTCCTCCGCTGAAGAAGGTGAAAGCTGAGGCTGTAGCCCAGCGACAGGAGGTGATTCAACAGAAAGGTGGCCAAGGGCACAGGCAGCAATGGGAACCCGGTGCACAGGCAAACTCACAATTTCTGTTTTCTGAGGCACAGACAGAGATATAGCCGTACCCTGTGTGCAGACCTTCTGTACTGTGTGATCATCATCATGATAATGATGATGATCACATGAGCACTGTGAGATGCTTCCTGTTAGTTCTTATGTATACTTATGAGTTCTTATGTATACTTATGAGCTTCCAGATCCACTCAGACCCCAATATGTCATGCTTCTGGCAGCCAAAATAGCAATCACTACTTCCTGGAAGAAGTGGACTTAGCGTTAATGAAACAAAAACCTTCCTGGATCATGATCAATGAGAAAATGGTCAGTATCCTGCGAGATACCTCTGCCAAGTTTGAGCAAGTCTGGAACCCATGGATTAGTTACCTGCAAGCTACCTCCTAAAATTGATCTTTTTTCTTTGTGCTGGCACGGTGGAGCCAATTGCGTGGGTGGATTCTACTACTAACTTTGTTCTCTTTTACTTCTCTTTTTCTTTATCTTTCTATCTTTTCTTGCCCGATTGGCCCTCTGATGATTTGATGCCTTATTGTAGTTTAAAGATACATTGTATAGTATTTTGGGGGGTTTTTTGTGCCTGATATATGGGACTATAGACCTCGGGCTTTGGCACATTTGGATTGCTTCCTCATATTCAGCTTTTCCATCCCTTTGTACCTGTTGTTGACCAATCCTAGTGCCTCCTGCTCTGAGGTGGATTAAGCCATCTGGACTTGCTATACTCTCTTTCTATATCGTTCATATATATTATTTTTCGGTATCTTTGTATCTTGCCTGCGTTGCAAGTTCCTTCTGTGTGGCCATCAGGGGTCTATAGTGATACTGTTATCGACATGTTTATATGTTAAAAAAAAAATTTTAAATAGTGAAACAGAAAATAATTTTCAAGACAGAACACAAAAAACACACAAGATAAAAAAATAAAAACATGAGGAGCATAGAGATGTTGTAACCATATATCCACATGGCATGTAACCACCTACCCGCTATCAGGGCAGTAGGTATAGACAAAATCTATACCACCCAGGGACCCAGTGGCCATGCAGGAGCTATATCTCTGCACATGGCAGTTCCAGGGCAACCATTATATCATAACAAAAATATGAACTAACACGTTTGATAGCGACATAAAAATAGAGCACAATAAATTATTCAGGGTACAAACATGAGGAAAAGAAAGAGAAGTAGCAGGAGCCATGATAGGCAACTGCAAAATAAGTATGATCACAGGGCATAACACCATTTTAGATGTGAGGTAAGTGGGTAAGTGTGCGGGTGAGAGATTAGTATAACATGAAGTTATGAATCGACCAGCGGTTAAGGAGAGAGACTCTGTCAGGCATGTGGCAATAATCATCAGTGGAGGGGCATCACCAACCAAAGTTGCCCAAAAAAGCTTTAGGGGGGTTATAGCGTTATATCGCCAGGGGTAAGGTCATCTGGGCTGTCCAGTTCCATAGAGTAATACATCCAGCCAGATCAAAATGTCATAAAATTTCTCAAGATAATTCTTAACTGTATAAACCCAGCTTTCAGCTACCAGTATCTTTTCCACCTCTGTCCTCCAGTCCTGCACAGTAGGACACTGAGACTGTTTTTCATAATTTCAGTATCAGGCTCTTGGCTGCATTCAAAAGATGAGGGGTGACACTATGTTTATATGATTTGATAGAGGAGGGGTAGCGTGAAACAAATAATGAAGGGGGGTAAATTTAATAGGTTTAAGGGTTGTCCTCTGAATCCAAGGGGAAATATCTCTCCAGAATTTTTGGATCTTGGGCCAATACCACCATATATGCAGAAAGATGCCTTCATGAGGGCAGCCTCTCCAACAGCCACAATCAACCCTAGGGAAGATCTTAGCCAAATGTGAGCGTGTCCTATACCAGTGAGACAGGGATTTATACAATGACTCTTGGGTCTTAGAGCCGATGGAGGAGACGTGATAATTTGACTATTTTCTGTAACTGGTGAGGCGTAAAATCAAGTCCCAGCTCCAATTCCCATTTCCTAACAAGGTGGGGAGTCATCTAGGAGGAAATGGATAATGGACCCCTATACATTTGGGAGAGTAAACCTTTGGATTCCCAAGGTTCATACATATAGATTCGAAAGAAGTTCGTGAGTCGTTTGGCGTACTTTAGGGACTAATTTCTGGAAGAAATCATGTAGCTGTCTATGGTGCCAGAAGTCCATGGGGAATGTCCCAAAGGAATCTCAATCTGTCCAGGGGCTACAGGTGGCCGGCAAGGGCCAAATTCAAACATGCAGTGTTCCCTTCTCTACCCCAGGAGTTAAAAAAGGAGATATCTTCCCCAGGAGGGAACCAAGGAAAACCCCCATTGGTGCCAGAGGTGAGGTTGGAGGAGAAAGAATTGCCATTCCATTGGCTTGATCCCAGACTCTCAGAGTGTTCAGTATAAATGGGCTTGTCCAACTGGACAGCCCAAGGGCCATACGTGGGATCCAAGGTGCCCTTGCCAAGTTCCTACTGGCGAGAGAATTTTCAAAGGTAACCCATATCTTTTCTTTCAAATGATGGCACCAGTTTATAATACGAACCAACGACACATCTTTATAGTATAGTTATATCAGGCACCCCAAGGCCCCCATCGTCTTTGCACTGACGAAGAAGCGAGTATCCCAACCAAGGTTGTTTCCCCTGCAAAATGAAATTTGTAAATAACTGGTGCAAATTATGGAAAAACAAAGGTGGCAGGTGTATGGGGATTGTGGAGAGCAAGTAACAAAATTTTTGGCAGGATCATCATTTTAAGATGTTAATTTGACCCATCCATGTGAGGGCAGTATTTTTCCAAGTACTTAAATCTTTTTCTACCCCTTGTAAGAGTGCACCATAATTTGCAGAGTACAATCATTTGGGATCTGAAGAGATATCAGTGATAGATAGGGCACTGTTTGTGATTTCCAGGTAAACTGCAAATTAGTCTTGAGTGATAGCATAAGATCAGAGGGAATCGTGACCGGTAGAATCTCAGACTTCCCATAGTTAATACTAAAATTGGCGAGATAACCATACGTGTGAAGCTCCGACATCAAAACTGGCAAGGTGGTAAGTGGCTGGGATACGTAAAACAGAACATCGTCAGCATAAGCAGAAAGTTTATGGACTCCAGACCCAATAATTACCCCTCTGATGTCATCATTACGCCAAATTTTCCTTAGGAGTGGTTCCAACACCAGAGCAAACAGGAGGGGGGATAAAGGGCATCCCTGCCTGGTACCATTGCGTATATTCAGAGGGTCAAAGAAAGTCCTGTTTACTTTCACTCTAGCTTCTGGGTCAGTGTAGAAGGCCGAGATCCATCCCATCATTTTCCGCCCAAGTCCCAGTTTAAGCAGGGTCTCCTTCATGAACAGCCAATCCACCCTATCAAAAGCCTTTTCGGCATCGGTCAATAAGACAAGGAAGGGAGATTGGTATGGGCCATGTTGTGTCCAATGAAGGATATTAAGAGCTCAAATGGTATTATCCCGAGCCTCTCTGCCCACAATGAAACCTGTTTGATCAGGATGGATGACCGCCTGGAGGAGATCCTGCAACCTAGTAGCTATAAGTTTGGACAAGACTGACTGTACATGGAGTCCTTTCCTGGTTTAGCTATAACAACAATATGGGCTAACAGAGCCTCTTTTGACAAAGGGTTAGAGGAGGTAGTGGCATTAAAGTAATCACACATGGGCTCAGCCAAGAGGTGTGCCATTCTCTCATAATAAGCATTAGAGAAGCCGTTTGGGCCAGGGCTCTTCCCTTAGGGAGGTCTGACATAATAGATGCCACTTCTAGAGTGGTAAAAGGGCGTTCTAAATCGTCTACTGCCTTTTTAGGAAGACTAGGAAATTGCACTTCCTGTAGGTGTTGGCGAATGAAGGTGTTATGGGTGTTGGCCCAGGATGAGTCGGGTGGAAGTTTAAGGTTGTATAGGGGACTGTAGTAAGTCCGGAAAGCCTCAGCAATGCGATCAGAGTCCACTACCTGTCTATTGCGAACCGTCAGTTTTTGTACATGAGAAAGTGCCTGTCGTTTGTGGAGGAAGTGGGCAAGAAGGTACCGCATTTATTCCCATGCTCACAAAATATGTGTGCATAGTAACATAATTCATTCTGAGCCTTCCTTTCAAGGCACGCAGAAAGTTTGGATCTAAGATCTGTCAGTGCATTCAAGTCAGAAAGGTTGTAGTCAATTCTTGTGTGTTTGTTCAAGTAAGCGAATTTCTCCAACTATCCACTAAGTGAAGATCCAGTAGATGTTTCTGGAAATGTTTAAGAGCTTTAAAAGAGAAGGACGATTTCCCTTATACGGTGTCCAATTGAGGGTCTGGGGCTAGATTGAAGTCCCCCCCCAAGTATGAGGAGGCCTTCCTAAAATTCAAGGAGGTTCCTCAATACAGTGGAGAGAAAATCAATGGTTCGGGTGTTAGGTGCATGAACATTAACTATAGTGTATAACTCCATATTAATAGTGCCTTTGAGGAACAAATATCTGCTTTCTCAGATAGCTACATAGGTGAGAGGGATAAAAGGACACGACATATGGATGGCCAGTGCCACTCCCCTTGCTTTAGGAATTGGAGAAGGGCATAGGAACCATTGGTTAAATATTGATTATGGGAGATTGGGCGTGGAAGTCACCGTGAAATGGGTCTCCTAAAGAAGTAGCATTGTTGGGTGTAATCAGCAGAGTTCCTGACGTAATTTCCCTCACTTAGATGGTGAGCAAATTTTGTGGACATTATGTGAAACCACCGAGAATGTGGATGCCATAGTGTCAGTTGGAGGGGAAGGCTGGGGTCCACACCCTAGGAGTCCCAGCCCAAGGGACAACACATGTAAAGAAGGCAGCCCAAACCACATATAGGTAAAAAAAACCCTCCAAGTATACCGGTGATCAATCGGAAAAAGAGAATGCATAGAATAAAATCTAAACATAGAGAAAAACAGTAAACCAATACAGAAGTTTGCCAACTGCGAACAAGGAGGATGGAGGGTTCAGAAGTGCACCCGAAGGGGTACGTAGCCCCCAAACAACTGTAATCTACAGTATTTTCTCCATTTAATGGAGATTTTCCTATGTGGGGGAAGCGGTTAGCCATGAGTATGAGGCAACAGCCTGACCCAGGGCCAAGATTAAAAACCAAGTAAGAGAAGGGAGGCCTACGTAAATGAGTGGAAGCATGGTAGCATCTTTCAGGTGATAGTCGGGGGCAGACGTCTCCAGTGCGATATGTAGTGGAACACAGATGTGCACCACCAAATAGAAGAACATAAAAAAAGAGCAACTGTAGGGTTCCTGACATAGATTCTCAGTAGGCAATGTTCAGTTATGAGGCTGCAGGAATGTTGGAAGGAAACAAACTGAAAGGCCTTAAAAGAGCACCTGAAGATATTTGATTGCAAAACTATGAAACCGTCAAGGGTCCTGTCTAGGGGAGTCCAAGGAGTCCATTGGCGTTGGTGCCGGCGAGAGTGCTGGTTGCCAGTGTACTGGGCCTCGGGGGATGTACGCTTCACTTGTAAAGCGCCAATCCTGAAAATCAGCTTGCGGGAGTTCCAGTTTCTCTAGGAATTTAGGGAAATCATCCTTGTTGCGTAGGGTGGCAGATTTCCTATTTATGTGTGTGGTAAGACAAAAGGGGAAGCCCCATCGATATGTCACCCCCTCCTGGCAAAGAGCAGCCAGCACAAGACCCAAGGCCCATCTCATCATGAAGGTGCATTTAGATAGGTCAGGAAAAAGTAGCAGGAAAGCCCCATCAAATTCCACAAATTGCTTTCCATGCATGGCAGTCATGATGGCCCATTTAACCACGTACTTATGCACCTTACATATGACGTCCCGGGGTTTGTTAATATCCTGGGGTGGCGGTAATAAAGCCCTGTGCGCACAATCTATTTCCACTGGCGCTGATGCAGTGGACTGAAGATCCTCTGGAGTGGCCCAAACATACCTCCCAGACACTCTGCCAAACCCTTTATGGCTGCCTTCCAGCTCAGGATCAGCTACAATCCCCCCTTTCACCACACAACCAGGTGTGCAGCCCAGCACAGACAATTTTTTCCCAATTGATTTTTTAAATTTATTTTTCCCCTGATAATTTCCTTCAATTTATTGTGGATCAGACTAACCTGTTTGCCTAACAATGTATCGCAATCAACACAAATTCATGCTATGCCCATCCATTTGAATGGAGACGGCTAACAGTAGAGGAGTTTAAATTATTTTTGGGTTTTACGGTCAACATGGGTGTGAGGAACTGTCCCTGTGTGATAACATTTTGCCCTTTCTATTCTGGTTTTCTTCCTTTGTAAAGCTGGACATGTTTCACAGACATTCTACACTGTTTGTTTAGGGAAATGTGACCTTGTAGTCTTTCACTTCTAATAGAGTTCATACTGTATTGTTAGTCCTAGGGTTTGTTGTGGGTGGGGAAAACCCGGTGCCAGGCTGTCTGGTGGGGGTGGGGTTGAAGCTGTATATACTGAGCTGTGTTTAATAAAGATTCAGTCATTTTTCACCCTACACGAAGTTCCGACTCGTGGTTTTGGGTAGAGCAAAAGGGAGGGTTTTTAGCTATAATATCTGCCTTGGAAGACTGGCTGGAAAAGAGGACCATTGGGTGGGACATATCGCTCCGCACGAGGAAGCCCAAGCGGAACGGTTCCGATACAATGGGGCTTACAAAAAAAAATTAATTGCATTCATATTGGTCCACCCACCCCATCCATCACATTCCCATCTTTTCAGCTGTAATGTAATACATTCGCCTGCTAATAATTTTTTTTTCTAAAATATTTGCTGAACTTTATGTCCCTGATCAAAATATCTGTGTGGACGAATCTCTTTCCATTTTCTTGGCCAGCTGGAAATTAAGCAAAACATTCCCAGTAAAAGGCCAGGTATGGACTGAAGCCCAACAAGCTCTGTGAAAGTGCCACGGGATATGTGCATGCCTTCCACATGTATGAAGGCAAAGACTCCTAGCTTCAGCCCCCTGGGTGCCCAACCTACATTGGCACAAGTGGAAAAATTGTCTGGGACCTGGCTTTTCCACTTTTCCAAAAGGGGTATCACATCTACCTAGACAGTTATTACACAAGCCTGCTCCTTTTCCACCACCTGTACCTTGAGAAAACAATGGCCCGCAGTACCACCCGAACAAACAGGAAGAGCTTCCCACAAAATCTAATGAACACAAGGCTACAAAGGGGCAATCTGCAAGTCTGAGGAATGAGGAAGTGTTGGCCGTGAAGTAGAGGGATAGGAATACACCCTGTCCTCCATCCACAATGATACCATGGTGGAAATTCACAGAAGACGAGGTCCCATCTGAAAGCCAGAGTGTATCTACAATTACAGTCGATTCATGAGAGGAGTGGATTTAAACAATCAGATGCTGCAGCCCTATTTATCAACAAGGAAGTCCCTCTTCTGGTATAAAAAAGTTGCAATATACTTTTTCCACATGGCCATTTTTAATGCATATATCACCTAGCAAAAGTCAATGGAAAGACCTACCACCTTCCTCAAATTTATAGAAGATGTCGTCACTACGTTCAAAAGACTCATTATGCCTGATAGAATATACCTTGGGATGTTTGCTTTCCAAAATGGGGTCACTCTGGGTGTTTCCAATGCCCTGGTGCTCCAGGGCCCTCAAAACTGTGGTAGTCAGGAAATTATATGTGTAATTTATGCTCCTAGAACATGTGAAGGTGCTACTTGAATATTGGGTCTCTGTATGTGGCCAGGCTGTGAAAAAGTCTCACACATGTGGTATCACAATACTAAGGAGTAGCAGAATGTGTTTTGGGGTGCAATTGCAAGTATGCTTATGCCAGGTGTAAGAAATATGACAATTAAAGGGCTCCCAACTCCCAAGCACTTCCAGTGTCCTGCTGAGAAGGGGAGAGATGTGCGGGAAGCCCTGGAGAGACTAACCGGGGAGAGGGGGGCTTACCTGGTGGGGTGCGTGGACTGAGGATCTCTGGGAGAGGCGGCCATCACGTCGGGTCTTCGTGTGCTCTCAGCCAGGCGCTGTGTGTTCCCCGGAGCTCAGTGCATGCCGGGCGATCAGGGGATCTGCCGAAAGGGAGCTCTGGGAGGCAGAGGAGCCGGCCGGCGTTTCTTGGAGTAAGGAAAACGTCGGCTCTCTTCCTTCTGCACACAGGATCGTGGCAGCTGGAGACACACGGAAAAGAGCTGGGTGAACCCCCCCCCCCCCTACAATCCACTCATTGTGTGAGAAGAATGTTGAGTGCAATGTTCCCCAGAAGAGAGTACCTGGAGCCGCCTTACCCCTCACTTGGAGTAAAGGAAGAGTTGTCCTAAAGTGCGGGAAAGTCGCTCAGAGAAGCTCAATCCAATAGAAACCAGAGATCTCACATAGGGGAGAAGTATTCCTGATTCGAGTGCGGAAAATGTCTTTCATGTAAGTCCTATTTCTATATATACCAGTGATAATACAAGAGGGAGCAGCCATACCTTTGTTCAGAGTGTAGGAAATGTTTTTCACAGAAGTCCAGTCTGCATATATATCAGAGACCTCACATGAAGAAGATGCTATATCCCTGTTATAAGTGCGGGAAATGCTTTCTTAGACAACACTAGGCTTTACATATATCAGAGATCTAACACAGATGAAAAGCCATATGTCTGTCCTGAGTGTGGGAAATACTTTACAGTGAAGCCCAGTCTTTACACACATCAGAGATCTTACACGGGGGAGACGTTGCATACCTGTCCGGAGTGCAGTAAATGTTTTTCATGTGAGTCCTATTTTTACATATGCCAGTGATAACACAAGAGGGAGCAGCTATACCCTTTTTCAGAGTGCGGGAAATGTTTTTCAGAGAAGTCCAGCCTGCATATATATCAGAGACCTCACATGAGGAAGATACAATATCCCTGTTCTAAGAGCAGGAAATGTTTTTTTCAGATAAGTCCAGACTTTATACATATCAGAGATCTTACACAGGTGAAAAGCCATATGTCTGTCATGAGTGTGGGAAATACTTTACAGTGAAGCCCAGTCTCCACACACATCAAAGATCTTACAAGGGGGAGAAGTTGCATACCTGTCTGGAGTGCGGGAAATGTTTTTCATGTGAGTCCTATTTTTACATATGCCAGTGATAACACAAGAGGGAGCAGCTATACCCTTGTTCAGAGTGCGGGAAATGTTTTTCACAGAAGTCCAGCCTGCATATATATCAGAGACCTCACATGAGGAAGATGCTATATCCCTGTTCTAAGTTCAGGAAATGTTTTTTCAGATAAGTCTAGACTTTATATATATCTGAGATTTTACACAGGCGAAAAGCCATATGTCTGTCCTGAGTGCAGGAAATACATTTCAGTGAAGGATCTACAGAGTTTTTTCCTCCAGGTAAAGAGAGTATTACAGGGAATTGGATAAAGAAGAAAGATGTTCAATTAAAAGATATAATGGTGGGAGAAGAATTGTGCCCATTTAGTGAACTGGAAAGTAAGAGGGATATATTTACGAGAATGGATGAATGGCGGTATGGTCAACTAAAACATTTTGTAGGTAGTCTCCCAATGCCATTAAGAAAAAAAGAAGATTGGAACCCCTTTGAGCACTTATTAGATATAAGAGGAGATGGGAATCACGGGATCACTAAAATATATAAAATTCCCACAGGTTTAATCACGGCTACAAGGCCACTATTTATAGAGAAGTGGGAAAGGGATTTAGAAGTAATAATTGATGAGGGAAAACAAAAGAAAACATATAGCTTAATTCACGGGAATGTAAATAAGAAGGAAATGGAAATGAATTATAAGTGTTTAGTAAGATGGTATATTACACCGAATGTAGCGCATAGAATACGTGGAGACAACTCACCTTTATGTTGGCGGGGATGTGGAGAGAGAGGTACAATGATACACTTATGGTGGGAGTGTCACAAAATTCAAGAATACTGGGAGGGCATAGTGAGTATAATTCAGGAAATAACAGAGGTAAATATTCCTAAGGACCCTAAGACTTGCCTTCTTTTTTTTGGTACCGAGCTTTCGGTTAAAAAATATAAAAAAAATGGATTATTGTATTATTTAAATGCAGCAAAGGGACTGATACCCAAGCTTTGGAAGAAACAACAGGCACCGAAAATAAAGGATTGGGTAGAAAGAGTGGAGAAGATATATAGAATGGAGAAACCTATACCATATGGAGGAAGATAAAATGGAGGCATTTCGTACAAGTTGGGAAAAGAGGGTACAGTTTAAAAATTCAGAGGTATACCTAGAATATGTGAAATAAGGAAAAGAAGGGAAAGGGGATAAATATTGTACAGTATAATACCAGTAATAGCTAAGGTTCAGGATTTCTAAAATGAAGTTAAAAATGCATAATCAAAGGGTGGGGGGAATAGGTAAGGGGAGGGGTAAAAGGTCACCGAGATTAAGGTTATTTCTGGGGAGTGTTATGACAGAAATGTGTAATGTATACTGTCTGTTTTATTAGCTTTTGTACATTTAATTTGGTGATTTGAAAACAATAAAATATTTAAATTAAAAAAAATAAAAAAAAAAGAAATATGACAATTATGTGTAATTGTGCAATGTGCAAATAATAGTTTCTTCATTTTACAATGTTTTGTGGGAAAAAAATTACAACTTCAAAAAACTCACCATGTCTCTTACTAAATACCTTGGACTGTCTATTTTCCAAAAAGGGGCCATTTGGGGGCAATTTGTACATTTCTAGCATGTTAGGGCCTCAAGAAATGAAATACACCCTCAGTGCATCAGGTGTGATCAATATTCAATGATTGGTGCCATAGCTTGTAGACTCTATAATTTTCACGCAGACTAAATAATATACACTGATTCGGGTCATTTTTACCAAAGAAATGTAGCAGTATAAATTTTGGCCTAAATTTATGACGAAAAATTACTTATTTGCAAAATTATATAACAGAACAAAGAAAAACATTTTTTTTCAACATTTTTGGTATTTTTTGATTATAGTGCAAAAAATAAAAAACCCAGTGGTGATTAATCATTACCAAAAGCTAGCTCTATTTGTGTGAAAAAAATGTCACATGGGTACAGCATGATCGCGTAATTGTCAATCAAAGTGCAACAGCACTGAAAGATGAAAATCGGCCTGGGCAGGAAGGGGGTAAAAGTGCCCTGTATGGAAGTGGTTAACCACTGCTCTTTGAATATGATCTTTTAAGCAGCTTTCTATCCATTTAGCTCAGCATTTACCATCCCTGTGGGAAGCTGAAATCTGGTCTCTTAAAGGGCCAGTAGCAAGGAAATAGCTGCTAAGGGATACCGGTGGACAAGCAAAATATTTACTAATGTTTATAGTGCTTATGATCTATATGGTATATGGGTCAAGGAAGAAGGAGAGTGCATGGCACACTCATTGGTGATGGGAAGCACTTTTGTATATGTTGGATGAAGTGAACACTTTACAACACTGTTGTGGAGCAAGGTGTGATTTGCTGACATGTGAGCGTATATGTCAACCACTAGCTTTAATTTAAATGGTGTTGGACTGCGATATATGTTTATGTTTTTTATATACACATTTTTGGAGTTGTGATTGAGTGGAGAAATTTTGGATTCATAGCCACATGAAAGGATTAATTTCTGAAAAATGCATTTGACCTATTATAATTTGTCGGTCAAATTTAAAGGTGAGCAGGGAGAGTATCTTGAGCACAAACACATCTTCTGGAAAGTGATTGTTAAACGCACTAATTTGGACAGTCTGTGATTTGGGAGTTGGACTTTTATTGTAGTGTGGATTTATCTTGCATGGGACTACTGGAGGATTATTTAATTTATATGTCTGGATGAGGAGTTAGCACACTACACATTCTTGGTTTGTATAAATTTTAAGTGAGAGTACACTTATGCCCCATACACACTATAAGAAAATTGGACGAACGATCGTACGGTTATCATCAATTGTACGCAGCTGGTCGAAAGTGATGTGCTTTTAAGCATGAGTAAAATATTGTACGATAAAAGGCATTGCTTACGAACGTCTTAGCGTAGCGGTAGAAATTATGTAATGTACGTGTGACCCTATAGCCACACCTTTCGTTGCCATATTTGTTATCCCCTATCGACGGATCTTTCGTGACAAATTTTCGGAATAGTCATGGATACCGTATCCGAATGTTCAGAAAATACTGCAATTGCCATTTTGGGTTTTGGAATTCTGGCCATACAGAAGCAACAGAGGAAATAGGCAAAAAGGCTGTGGTGCAAGAAATGGCTACTGAGGTGTGACCAGTATTCCCACTTGTCTCTGTCTCTGTTGAGAGAATTGCATGAGAACAATCCAGATGACTTTAGAAATTATTTGCGAATGAATACAACTGCTTTAATCAAATCCTGACTGCAGTAAAGCCACACATTGCAAAGATGAATACCATTCTCAGAGAAGCAATCAGTGCAGAGCAACGTTTAATTTCCTAGATTGTAAGCTCGAAAGAGCAGGGCCCTCGATCCCCTCATGTTTTGCATTGTATTGGTATTGTTCTGTCACATGTTCTGTCCCCCTTTGTAATGTACAGCGCTGAGTGAACTATTGGCGCTTTATAAATACTGTATAATAATAATAATAATTGCCACACTACGGTATCTTGCCACGGGGCAAAGCCTGCAGGACTTGAAATTCACCACTGGCATTTCACCACAAGCCCTTGGAGTAATAATTCCAGAGACCTGCAGGGCCATCATCAAAGTCCTACAGGATGAATACATTAAGGTACAAGTTAGTTAATTGCCACATAATAAATCCTAAATCATTAATGCTCATGTATTTTTATGGAAAATAATGTCTTTCTGAATTTCCTTCATGAAGTTTAGAAAAATACCTACGCTAAAGTGTTTTGTGTATATTGTCTTACCAATATTTTATCTTCTTTGGTTGATTACAGTTTCCAAGCAATTCTGAAGAGTGGAAGGGAGTTGCTAGGCAATTCCATGAACAGTAGCAATTTCCCAACTGTGGCGGAGCTATAGATGGGAAACATGTCCGAATAAATCCTCCAGCAAACTCTGGCTTCTACTTCTACAACTACAAGGGCTTCTTTAGTATAATAATAATTATGGCGGTTGTGACAAACCTTCCCCTTGTGATACATTTTGCCCTTTCTGTTTCAGTTTTCTCCCCTTTGTAAAGCTGTATATGTTTAGCAGCTGTTATGTAGACAGACATTCTACACTGTTTATTTAGGGAAATGTGACCTTGTAGTCTTTCATTTTTATAGAGTTCATACTGTATTGTTGGTTGTAGGGTTTTGTTGTGGGTGGGGAAAACCCGGTGCCAGACTGTCTAGTGGGGGTGGGGGTGAAGTTGTATATACTGAGCTGTGTTTAATAAAGATTCATTTGTTTCACCCTACACAAAGTTTCGACTTGTGGTTTGGGATATCAGGGAAGCATTGGTTTTGAGCTCTAATACCTGCCTTGACAGAGCGCTGGAAGACTTGCCAGAAAAGGGGACCATTGGCTGAGACGCATTGCTCCACACGAGGAAGCCCAGGCAGAACAGTTCTGCCACAACTGGTTGGCAGTGGTGGGATCTTTCCTCATTGCGGAGAAAGTCCAAACCACCAACCGGGACCCCATCTTTTTCATGGAGACGTCCCTGCTCGGCCAAATGGATGTACGGGACCTCCGAAAGCCAGCTCTCCAAAGCCTGCTTGTTGCTCGGGGAGGTATCGCTGGCTCCAAGACCAGTGAGGAACTGTTGGACAAGATTATGGCCCTAGACCAAGCAGATGCACACCCCACTTCACCTGATGCACACTCCACTACGTTTGAAGTGCTGCCTCCAGTTGTGGCAGAACCGTTCCGCCTGGGCTTCCTCGTGCGGAGCTATGCATCTCAGCCAATGGTCCCCTTTTCTGGCAAGTCTTCCTGCGTATTAAACACAGCTCAGTATATACAGCTTCACCCTCACCCCCACCAGACAGTCTGGCACCAAAATGTTATCACAAAGGGACAGTTCGTCACAGCGGTGGTAAATGCCAAATATGAGTTCATCTACCTTGACATTGGCAAGAACGGTCGCAATTCTGATGGTGGAGTTATTGACCAGACAGAATTTCAAAAATGCATGCTGAATGAAACCCTTAACCTTAACCTACCCAACTGTGATGAAAACATTGAGGGGATGAACTTCGTGTTTGTCCCTGATGAAGCCTTTGCACTGGGTGAAATTTTACTGAAGCTATTCCCCATGCTGAACCTTTCTAGGGTGCAAAGGATCTACAATTATAGACTATCACGAGCAAGGAGGGTGGTTGAGAATGCATTTGGCATTCTTGCTAATCGTTTCCAGATTTTCCTCACCTCCATTAATCTAGCAATGTACAAAGTGAACAACCTAGTCCTCTGCTGCTGTATACTGCACAATTTCCTTAGGCGGAATACAGACAGGTACATAACTGGCCTCTAATGTGAAAATGAAGCAGAAATGTCTGCCAACAGTTCACGTAGTGAGGATCGCGAAACCATTGAGGGGTTGGCACCCCTTGCTATTGGCCATCCTCGATTGCCCACACAAAGTGCTCGGCAAAATCGCATTAATTATATGAATTACTTCAATGGAGTTGGGGCAGTTGAATGGCAAAATAATGTTTAAGCACCAAAAACTGTACCAGAAGCAAATTTTCATACATGTGATAAAAATCTGCATATAAATAGTTCTGTGCAACTAGTTTATTGTACTGATTCATGTTTTGTTCCTTATTAAAAAAAAAATGTTTAATTGAAATAGCCAATCATTTTCTTAATGGTAATAAAAGCTATCCAACCATATATTTGAGTCTTCCAGTGTATCCTTTGTAATTATGTTGATTATTCATGTTATAGTAATAGGTGAAATTATTGCTGTGTAAAAAAAAAGTGTGTATGTATGTATATATATATATATATATATACATATACATATATTTTTTACACACACACATACATGCAGGGGCCATGATATTTCAGCAAAATGGACTAACCTGCTGCATCATTTTTCACTTTGAGTTTTGGGGTGTCTTCAGACTTCTGTAGGTTGATAATTTTCATGATGGGGCATCCTTCGTTTTGTTTTAGTCGAGGACTGAAATCGTCCGGTGCTTATCTGTTCCTGTCCTAATTTATGACGCTAGCTTTGGAATGTGCGCACATTGGAAGAGACTCACGCTGACACACAAGTTCAGTCTATGAACACTTCTAGTTTATTATAATGAGAAAGTGAACTTATATATGCAGAATGATGCGAGAGTCATGTGACAACAGCATAAGCATTATATTAGTCTTTGATTGGTCATTTCCACACGAAAACAATCTCCGTCATGGTATAGGTGTGATCTTCTTCCAGGCCTTCTCTTATAGAGAAGAAAAACATTCCTTTGTTTCCCAAATCACACGGTGGGAGGGGGTCTGAGTGTGTGAGCAGACATTTCTTAAGCAAGGATTTCTTATAGTACCACAAAGCCCAGCAGGCAGAAAATATTCACACAACATATGTATTAAAGTATAAAAGTAAATATTATAAAACTTATAGAAATAGCGTATATATATATATATATATATATATTCAATAGGAAACGAAATAGGCATTTTACCAAATCCATCACAGTCCCCCCTTAAAATGACTATTTTACTCTGTCCCTATAAAGCCTAGCTCATCTGTCCTTATGTGCCTTGGAACTCTTTTATGCTGTACGTTAGACAGGTGATGACTATTTCATCACCCCCCTTGCCACAGACTTACTTAGATTTTACATTTAAGGTCCCTTTCACATGATCAGTCCATTTACATCCGCCGCCCCATAGATGTGAATGAAGGGTCCAATCTGGTCTGTCTAACAAATGGACATGTGGACCCAATTGGACCCTTCATTCTCATATATAGAGCAGTGGATGTAAATGGACTTGTGTCAGTTTACACCTGCCTACTACTAATCTGTTCCACTAAAAACAAATGGAAGGGGATCTGTTCCCCTCTGTCTAGGAGGTTCAGAATGGAGGGCAGTCGGGTGTAAATGGACAGCTGGTCTGTTTACACTTGACTGCCCACAGAGCAGAGCAGGCTGTGTCCACTCTGCATAAGCGGAGTGGACATGGACCTGTCATCTGTCCACTCCACTCAGGGGACAGATCCCTTGCTGAGCAAGTGGATTCTGCCTATGTGAAAGGGGCCCAAGTTTTATTAATGTTTAGCAATCACTCCTTTTTGCACCGCATCGTACTAGCAACACTTCAGTTCATAAACTGCCCATTTTCAAGCCTCTCCCTGTTTTATAAGCTTGCATTCACAGTTGAATGTTTTGTAGCTCGAAACTTCAAAAACACTCAAACTTAAAAAGATCAATTTTTCTCTGTGGTGCCTGCTCACGCGATCAGGTGTGATCAGGCACAATAGAGAACAATTGATTTTTTAAGTTTCAGCTTTTTTGGATTTTTGAGCTTCAAGCCACAAAACGGTCAAGTGTGAATGCAACCTTAAAGAGGACAATTTCCCCCCATTCTAAAAATTCCAGTTGCATGCAGCTCTGCGTGCACTTCCCAAAACATCTTCAAGTCATTTTGTAAATCAAATATTTATTTAACTGATTATTGGATTCCACTTCTAGGTTGAATGGGGCACTGGTGTCAAAGCCAGGGATTCACAAAAGTACCCTGGGAAGGCTATGCCACCAGTGCCTTCCAGAGAGAGATGTTGGCTGTGTGCTGCATGATCTCGTAAACTCTGAAGATCTCAGATGGCATGTACTGTTATCTAAAGAATAGGATTTTTAGGTAGAGTGGAGCATATCCAAAATCTTCCTGTGCGTCTCTGGGGGGGGGGGGGTTGAAACCAATTCTGAGAACAGAAGTGGGACTGAATCTTCTGCTCTCATTTAATATGAGTAGCAAAAAAAGGTAATAAAAGATACAGCAGCCAATTCACAAGCTGTATAATGGTGCCGGTATATTATTAATGGGGAGTAAGATAGAGGTCAGCTTTAAAGATTTTGTCTAAACAGTTTACATGTTATAGAGTATGCAAACACAATGGGGGGTTGGGATTTACTAAAAATGGTGCACTCAGAATCTGGCGCAGCTGTGCATAATAACCAATCAGCTTCTAACTTCAGCTTGTACAATAAAACCTGGATGCTGATTGGTTACTATGCACAGCTGCACCAGATCCTGTGTGCACCAGTTTTAGTAAATCTCCCCCAATGCATACATACACACAGTAACTCTCAGCAACTTTTTCATTTCAACCATTTTATTCCTCAAAAACTGCATTACAGCTGTTCAGAAGGACAAATTCTTAAGTAACAATTACTAAGGGATATGCATACAATGTAATATTTCTGCTCTTCATGTGAGGGGGGCTTATGTGGAAGAAGGCACAATGTTTATTTATTTTGGTGTATTGGCTTATAAGATTTAAAATGATTAGCACACATTTATAAAAAAAAATGTTTGTTGATTTAAAGCAAAAGAAACTGCAGCTGACATCATGGACCCAAGTTCTGAGCGGAATACCGGTACATCTCAAATCACAGAGTATGAGATGTTGGCGCTAGAGACAAAGGTAATTAATATATTTACTATTTTGCTACATTCTCAGGTAGATGTATTTTTTTACTATCATATAGTAGCTATTTACTTTATGTTCATGTAAAACCAATAATAGCAAAGAAGATACACACTCACCGGCTACTTTATTAGGTACACCTTGCTAGTGCCGAGAAAATATCTCCCACACCATTACACCACCAGCCTGCGCAGATTATACAAGGCAGGATTTATTCAGGCTTTCATGTTGTTTATGCCAAATTCTGACCATTCTCCTCTGACATCAACAAGGCAATTTCCTCCACACAACTGCCGCTGAGTGGATATTTTCTCTTTTTCGGACCATCTTCTGTAAATCTTAGAAATGGTTGTGTGTGAAAATCTCAGTAAATCTGAAGTTTTTTAAATACCCAGACCAGCCCATCTGGCACCAACAACCATGCCGCATTCAAAGTCACTAAAATTCCCTTTCCTCCCTATTCTGATGCTCGGTTTGAACTTCAGCAAGTTGCCTTCACCTCGTCTACATGACTAAATGCTTTGAGTTGCTGCCAAGTGATTGGCTGATTATCAATTTGTGTTACCAAGCAATATAACAGGTGTACCTAATAAAGTGGTTGGTGAGTGTAAATACACTATATTGACAAAAGTATTGGGACACCCCTCCAAATCATTGGATTCAGGTGTCCCGCTCACGTCCATGGCTACAGGTGTATGAAATCAACCACCTAGGCATGTAGACTGCTTCTACAAACATTTATGACAGAATGGGGTTTATTTACTAAAGCTGGAGAGGGCAAAATCAGGCTCACTTCTGCATGGAAACCAATCAGCTCTTAACTTCAGCTTGTTCAATTAAGCTTTGGCAATAAAACCTGGAAGCTGATTGGATTCTATGCAGAAGTGAGTCTGATTTTGCACTCTCCAGCTTTAGTAAATAAACTCCAATGGGTCACTCTCAGGAGCTCAGTGAATTCAAGCATTGTACCGTGATAAGTTGCCGCCTGTGCAATAAGTCCATCCGTGAAATTTCTTTGCTACTAAATATTCCACAGTTAACTGTTAGTGATATTATAACAAAGTGGAAGCAACTGGGAACAACAGCAATGCAGCCACAAAGTGGTAGGTCACCTAAAATGACAGATCGGGGTCAGCGCATGCTGAAGCGCACAGTGCGCAGATGTCATCAATTGTTTGCAGAGTCAACAGCTAAAGACCTCCAAACTTCATGTGGCCTTCAGATTAGCACAACGACATTGCATACAGAGCTTCATGGTATGGGTTTCTATGGCAGAGCAGCTGCATCCAAGTCTTGCTTCACCAATTGCAATGCAAAGCGTCGGATGCAGTGGTGTAAAGCACGTCACCACAATATTCTAGAGCAGTGGAGACATGTTCTCTGGAGTGACCAATCACACTTCTCTGACTGGCAATCTGATGGACGTGGCTGGGTTTGACAGTTGCCAGGAGAATGGTACTTGCCTTACTGCACTGTGCGAACTGTAAAGTTTAGTGGAAGGAGGATTATGGTGTGGGGTTGTTTTCATGGGTTGGGCTTGGCCCTTTAGTTCCAGTGAAGGGAACTCTTAAGGTCAGAATACCAAGTCATTTTGGACAATTTCATGCTCCCAACTTTGTGGGAACAGTTTGTGGATGGCCCCTTCCAGTTCCAACATGACTGTGCACCAGTGCACAAAGCAAGGTCCATAAAGGCATGGATGAGCGAGTTTGGGGTGGAGGAACTTGACTGGCCTGTACAGAGTTCTGACCTCAACCCGATAGAACACCTTTGGGATGAATTAAAGTGGAGACTGTGAGGCAGGCCTACTCGTCCGACCAGGGGCGGACTGACCATTTGGAAACTCGGGCACTGCCTGAGGGCCCAGGGACAGTAGGGGGCCCCATGACATGCCCCTGGTACCTTTTTCATAGGCTTTTTTGAGTTTGGGTAAGTACACAGGGGCCCCATGATCCCCTATTGCCCGGGGGCCCCATGAGTTGTCAGTCCGCCCCTGCGTCCGACATCAGCACCTGACCTCACAAATGCGCTTCTGGAAGAATGGTGAAACATTCCCTTAGACACACTCCTAAACCTTGTGAACAGCCTTCCCAGAAGAGTTGAAGCTGTTATAGCTGCAAAGGGTGGGCCAACTCAATATTGAACTCTACAGACTAAGACTGGGATGCCATTAAAGTGTAATGTGCGTGTAAAGGCAGGCATCCCAATACGTTTGGCAATATAGTGTATATATACACATAAAAACCAAACATGAAAGGCTGACCAGAAACTGGAGATCTCTCAGCAGTGATTGTATGAAGTCTAATATCTGCATGTTTTAAAGTGTCATTTCACCCAAAAGGGTAAGTTCCATGTCTGTCCTTTCCCCTCCTCTTTAACTTTTGGCACTTTGTTCTTGCTTTTGACAGGTAACCACTCTCACTTCTACCTGGATCGTTTAGGCGATTCGAGTGGAAGTTCGAACCCCCATTCGCTGACTGCTTTCTGGAATGCGTCACAAGCCCCAGAATGCTGCGTGACCATTCACAAAGTGCAGCACTTGCGCGTGTGCAGTGGGAAGCCAGCTGTGGAGCAGCAAGCGGTCACAGTCAGCTTCCCAAAGTAAACATGCCAGAACACTAGCAAAGAGCCGACCCAGGTGAGGACTGAGGTGGATTCCTGGACTGGCAAGTGTCCTAATAAAAGTCAGCAGCTACAGTATTTGTAGCAGCTGAATTTGCATTTTTTTTATTCCAGGGTGAAGAACCACTTTAAGAGATTATATATTTCAGAGAATTATGTCTGCATGCTAGGCTAAAACAAATGTTTGTGCCTGAACACAATTTAGCAACTTTGACATTTCTTAGTAGAACTGTACATGTCATTGTAACTACTTTTTGTGCCCAGGCAAAAAATACCTTGTTTTTATTTCAGGACTAATCGGACTTTCTTTTGGTGGTAATTGGTAAAGGATATCTCCTATTTTTTTAATTATCAAAGGAAAACTGGCCCATTATAGTAGAAACAAAACAAAAAAAAACTTTTTTTAACCACTTCCAGTCCGGATCAGTTCTGACATTCCTCTCCTACATGTAAAAAAGCTTTTTTTGTTTAAAAACTAGTTAGAACCCCCAAACATTATACATTTTATAAGCAGAGGCCCTAGAGAATAAAATGGTGGATTTTGCATATTTTTATGCCACGTGATATTTGTGCGTCAGTTTTTCAAACAATTTTTTTTTTAAATTAATTTTAATGAGTTTTAATCCACAAAAACAAAATATAATACCTAACTGTTTGGTAAACATATCAAAGATACCAAACATGTCTCACTTTAAAATTTCATACACCCGTGGAATGACGCCAAACTACTGTACCTAAAAATATCTATAGACGATGTTTTAAAAGCCTTTACGGGTTATCAGCCTAGAGTTACACGGGAGGTCTGGTGCTAGTATCATTGCTCTCGTTTTGAGGTTCACGGCAATACCTCACATGTGTGGTGCGATCAGTATTTACTTTGCATGTGAGCATGGGGGGGGAATGAGAGCGCTTTAAATTTTTTTTCTTTTAAGTTTATTTTTTATTTTATCATTGTACTTTAGACAATATCAAAAATAAAAAGAAAATACTGCACAGACAGAATTATTCCTGTACTAGAAATGTTAAGAAGTCTTTAAAATTAATTCATTCTCCAAAATCCTCAATGATCATAACAAAGACTCTAAAGTTAGTTTTATTCTGTTCCTAACAGCCTACGAACACTTGCTGTGTGTTTACATTAGAACGCTGGCAGGCTCCTAAGCTGCCATAGAAAGTAAAAAAAGGAAAAATAATGTGATTTAGGTACCTCTGCTGTGAACTTTGAAGATTCATTTTTCTAAAATGCCTACACCTACAGGGGTGAATGAGGGCTCTGGCATGATATCACTTATAAGAAAACTCTCGCTCTTGCTCAGTATTACACCCAGTGTACCTAAATGTGCATATCAAAACAAGTCAGTATTGATAAACCCCCGTTACAGATATAGTTAAAGTAATACTCTCTTAGAAGCAAAATAATGTGTACACAATTATCAGCCAAAGTGAACTTGTTTTTTATGTTTGTAAGATGCCAACCTAATAGAAAATCTGTTATGCCCAGGCCCTGAAAGGCCTCTGGCAACTCACTGGACCATTTAGTGTCCCTTTTCCAAGAATCTACCTTATAACACATGCATGCATGCAGTGACGGTAACATAAATTGTACTTTGTTACAAACAGACCAGATGAAACTGATGTAATGGTGAGCATCCCATCTCCTGCAACTACTTCTTCCATCTTACCACCTCCATGGCTGCGTACTACTATTCTCCCAAAATGCATACTTCTCTGTGAATCGAGGAGGAGCAGATGAATGATAATGTGTGCCAAGAACATGTATTGTACTTGGGGGGGGGATAGGACCTACTGTGACTCAGTGACTGAACAAATTGAGGATTCATGTGGTTGCTCGGGGCTCTGATGGGAACTGGGGGACTCTGATGTGAGCTGGAGGGCTCTGATGTGAACTGGGGAGGACCCTGATGTCAACTTGGGGGACCCTGATGTCAGCTGGGGTACTAATTCTGCAAATGGGACTCTTGATATAAAGTTGGTTAGGTTGTCCCTTGCTGCCTAGTTGTTAAGTAGACACGGAATATTTTATGCAAATTTAATAGAAGAATTTAATAATAATGATTGTGCTATTTGTTGTGTCTGTTACACCCAGGTTCTCTTTTACTGTGCCCTTTGAAGACCCTTAACTGTTAGTGCAGTCTGACCTCACCCATCACTCATTGTGGTGCACTGCCTTATTGCTCCACATATTGTTTGTATGGTGTTATATAAGAGTTTACACATGTAGATGAGTGGCGAGCGGCATGGCTTTCCCTTGTAAAACTCTTTCCCGTCGCCCTATAGCAGATATACTGCTACAGGGCGGCAGGGGTGCACAAAATCACGTATACATATGTGATTTCGCATTTCCGGGTACCCGCCGGCACTCGGTGATTACTGAGCATCTCCGACTGGGAGGAGGACTGTTTTGTTTACTAATAGTCCTCCTCCCTGTTAGCTCGGTCACAGCTATCCAAAGCAGTGTGGCACACTGACACAGCCCCCTAGTAAAACACTCCCTGCACACAGTTAACAGTTTGATTGCCCCTCATGTTAACCTCTTCCTGCCCAGTGCCATTAGTACAGTGATAGCGCTATTTTTTAGCCCTGATCACTGTATTGGTGTCACTATGGATGTCAGTGACACCAAGTAAGTTCCCCCCAGTGTCAGAATGTCTGCCACAGTCCCGTTATAAGTCGCTGATCGCCACCATTACTAGTGAAAAAAAACCAAAAAAAATAGTATTTATACCGCCATTTGTAAACACTATAACTTTTACATAAACCAATTAATTTACACGTATTGAGATTTTTTTTTGCAAAGACATGTAGCAGAATACATTTTGACCTAAATTTATGATGAAATTAGATTTTTTACATTTTTTTACTGGACATGTTTAATAGCTAAAAGTCAAAAATAATAGTTTTTTTTCTAAAAATTGTCGGTCTTTTTTTTTTTTTTTTATAGCGCAAAACATAAAAAACACACAGGTGATCAAATACCACCAAAAGAAAGCTCCATTTATTGGAAAAAAGGACATATATTTCATTTGGGTGCAGCGTTGCATGACTGTGCAATCGTCAGTTAAAGTAACGCAGCGACATAAAGCAAAAAATGGCCTGGTCAGGAAGGGGGGCAAATCCTCAGGAGGGCAAGTGGTTGAAGGTGCCCAATGTATGATCTTGCACATAGGCTCCCTGATTTCATAAAACACTCCTGTTTTAATCCATACAGCACTGAAAAATAACTGTTCAGGAATATTCGATGGCTATAAAGGCGACATAAGGAGATTATGGTCACAAGAGGCATCCTCCTGCAAGATACGGGATGCACATCATAACACATAACTGTTGTATCTCCCCCCCTCCAAAAAAATTACAAAACTTCAGTTTAAAGAGTTAAAACAATAATGAAACTAGAGAATGATGACAGCAGTGATCAGTGTACATACAGGTGAAACTTGAAAAATTAGAATATCATGCAAAAGTTCATTTATTTCAGTAATGCAGCTTAAAAGGTGAAACTAACATATGAGATACAGATATAAATAATGCAGCGCTGTATGGTATTTGCAAATGCTTAAAAAGTCAAAAATAAAATGAAATGCAGTCCTGTATTGGTGCTCGCTGTTTTCCCAGTGCAAATGACAGAAATGCGCACTAACCAGAAGCGTATTGATAATACGCAAGTATGTCAATATCCTGAAAATTCCCCTCTCTTTCTGGTCAGAATGCAGGCTGGAACTGGAAAAATATAAGGATGAAGCGCCCTCTTGTGGTAGTGATGAGATCCGACAGGCCAGAAATATCCTTGCAGAGATATATGGGATGAACGTTCCTCCTCTCTGGAGCTGGTATTAGGATCGCACTGGGGCTGCAAAAGTTGAAAAGCTCCTCACAGGAGACCAAAGGAGAAACTCATAGTGTAGTATGCCGATAATCACTTTATTATTCAAAAGAAAGGCATAGATACAAATTCACAGTGGTGCCAGGTACACATGAATGAACTGACCCTCCAAACTCAAAGATGGCCACCGGGCCTCCACGTGGCACCTGCGGCGTGACGTCACGACGTTCTGGTCTCCACCTGACGTGTTTCGTGCGCACGCACTTCTTCAGAGGTAGAGACAGAGGAACGCCATGACTATAGCGCCGTCCTTATATACAGGAATAGGCGCATGCGCACTTAATCAGCGCCATTTTGCTGGAGTCGGAGCGGCTGTATTGACTCAGTGCGCATGTGCGCCGCCATTTTACCATGGGCATGAATACGATTTCTCATCACTGCAGATGTGATGAGATTTACAACTGACAAATCACCAATGATAAGTGGGGGTGCGATGTTAATAATCGGTAATACAAAAATTACCGTTAAAACATACAAACTGGTCACTTGCATATTAAAAATGTGAATTTAATGAACTATAATAATGATGGTAAAAAGAATTGATACTATATAGATTAGAGAGGGGAAAGAATATCTATATATTTCATTATATATAGAAAAAATATTTTATGTATGGAAAAAAATGTTTTATGAAACAAATTATTATTTAAATGTACATAGTAAAAGAATTATTTATTTGTGACCGATGTTGATAATTAATCAGTATAGCACCCAAAAAATTTTTTTTATATATATGAAATGAGTAAAATTACATAATAATACTGAAAAATAAATAATAAATAGTCAAAATAGATATATAAAAACATATTAAATATGAAAAAAGAGAGAGAGGGGGCGGCTCATGGTAAAAGGGCATGGCATGAAAATATATGTATAATAAGTACAACATAATCGCATAAAATAATTAAAAACAAATATAAAACGACAGGGATAAAGTAAGTGGCTAAAAGGCTCGAATATATATGAAACGAGCATACATAATAATAAGATAATACGTATAAATAAGTGAAGTGTTGCTCATAATGGTTAAATAAGATTATGTAAAATATATAACAAGGTATGAGGAAGAAAAAATGAACTCAACTATTGTCTATAAAACAATTGACGTCCAATTCAATATTGAGTCCTGCTGGGTGAAACGTGTCTAATTCATAAATAAGTCTCGTCTCTAGTTCTGAGACGGCCCTAGTCTTAAAAGTATCTTTCCAGTGGGGAGTCACAGTATCAATGCCAATAAATTTCAAACTGGTAGGATCTCTATTATGGCATCTCCTATAATGAAGGGACAAAGAGTGATCTTTGTATCCTCTTTTAATGTTGTTAATATGTTCCCGGAGACGGTCCCTAAGCCTCCTAGTTGTTCTCCCCACGTACTGATTGGAACAAGGGCACTCCAGCAAATACACCACATATCTGCTGTTACAACAGATAAATTTATCAATTTTATATGATCTGTTGGTTTGGTTAGAGATAAAAGTATCTACTTTTTTCTTTCTCTTACCGTTACATTTACAGGCAATGCATCTATTACATGGGTAGAACCCAGTATAATCAAAAAGAGTCAGGGGTGGAGTAGGTATTGAGACAACGTTGGGGGTTATTTTGTCCCTCAAAGTAGCAGACTTCCGAAAAATGACTTCCGGTTTATCCAGGAGTATTCTGGCTAGAGTGGAATCAGCTTTTAGGATACCCCAATTTTTATTAATGATATGTCTAATAGATCTATACTGGACTGAAAAGGAGGTAATAAAGGGACAGACCAAAGTATTACGTGGTTTAGCTTGAGTCTCCAATAGATCATCCCTATTCATATTTGCTACGGATTCCAAGGCGTCAGTTAAGACTTCTTTGCTATAACCTTTCTCAAGGAATCTTTCTTTCAGTATATTAGCCTGTGAATAGTAAGTATTAACTTCTGTGCAATTCCTTCTAAGCCTGAGGAATTGCCCTCTAGGGATACCTGAGAGCCAACTAGGGTGGTGGCAGCTCTCTAGGGGAATATAGCTATTACGGTCCGTAGCCTTAAAAAAGGATTTAGTGATAGTGCGTCCATTCAAATTTACTAAAGTAAGATCTAAAAAGTCAATTTCGGTAATACTATAATTTAAAGATAATTTGATATTATTAGTGTTGTTATTAAGGGTTTTAAAAAAATTTAAAAGTGACTGCTCAGTACCGTTTCAAAAAAGGAGGACATCATCTATATATCGTTTATAGAAGGCTAATTCAGGCCATTC
Organism: Staurois parvus; assembly: GCF_062004578.1. NCBI lineage: Eukaryota > Metazoa > Chordata > Amphibia > Anura > Ranidae > Staurois > Staurois parvus. Next base: position 2,999,312 of record NW_028318066.1, read on the forward strand.
CATGGCATAGATATTGTCCTCCTCCCAGTAGGACATAAAGAGGTTTGCCAAGCTGGGGGCAAATTTTGCCCCCATGGCAACTCCTCTTACCTGTAAATAATAATTCTTATCGAACCACATGTAATTGTTAGTCATGACGAAATTTAAAAGTTCCAATATAAAATCAATATATGACGGAGTTAGAGTATTCTCATTTGTAAGATAGTATTTCGCTGCTATCATTCCATCAGTGTGATTGATGTTGCTGTAAAGTGCCTCTACATCTGCTGTTACCAAAAACATGGATGGGGCGATAGTAATATCTTTAATAGAATTAAGAGCATGCTTAGTGTCTTTCAAGTGTGACGGTGTTTGTACTACAAGTGGCTGGAGGTAATGATCAATATAAGCCCCTATTCTGGAGCACAATGAATTAATCCCACTGACTATTGGCCTACCAGGAGGCTTTACCAGATTTTTATGTATTTTAGGCAGAATGTATAGAACCGGTAGTCGGGGAGCTTTGGGACACAAAAATTCCTTCTCTTTTTTATTCACAATTTGTTTATCATATCCGGATTTGATAATAGTTTTAAGAGTACGTTTATATTCAGACAATGGGTTTTTATTTAATAGTCGGTAGGTGGATGTGTCCTTGAGAATGTTATACACCTCTGTCATGTAGTCACTTTTGTTTAAGACTACCACTCCACCTCCTTTATCCGCTGGTCTGACTACTAGGTCTTTTTTCTCCAAAAGAGACTTTATAGCCGCATCTGTATCAAGGTCCCTATATACTTTCTTAGTGGGAAGATTTTTTAAATCTTTAAGGACTTGATTCTTAAATAGACCCACTGCTGAAATACTCTGTGGTGGGGATTAAAAGTAGATGCATTGGAGAAGGAGGTATAATGTCTTGTAGAACTTACTGTTACAGGATTATTGAGGAAATATCTTTTTATGGACAGTTTCCTAGCAAATTTTTGGACATCGATAAAAGCTTGAAACTTATTCATTGGTTTAGCCGGAGCGAATTTCAACCCTTATCCAGGAGTTTCAATTCCTTAACAATAAGGATAGTAGTGCTAAGGTTAAAAATGCCTCTCCCTATTATATTCTCCTTCGTTTTGTGGGGTCTGTTAACTCTCCTCCCTCCCCTCTTGCCTCTATATTGTCGCTTTGTTTCCGCACCGGCCTTTCTCTAAAAAATGATTTCTATTGTTAGAATGGGCATCGGGGCTTCTAGGGGTGGGAGGTGTATAGTAGTCCTCATACGGAAGACTCCAATGAGAAGGATATTCCTGGCTATATTGATCACTATAATAATTCTTTTGAGAAGGATTATGAGGATTATGATGATAATTCCTCGGAGTATGTGGAGAATATTCCTGAAAATGTGGAGAATATTCCTGAAAATGGGCGGACCAGATTTATGTTTAGTATTCTGATAGTATGGTTTACGTACACCTGAATTGTAGTTATTATTAGTGTGGTATGATGCAGAGTTTCTGGGTTTATGATAGGTATTCGGATGCCATCCTGAATTTCTAGAACCAATATTGTTATCCGAAAGACCTGATAAAGGTTGGTATTTATTGTGTGTGGGTAGGTTATATCCCATGTCATTAACTGGTCTATTGGGTCTATTGGGGGGTCCTTGTTTCGGGATGTGTGGTTTGTTGATGGGTCTAGAAGCAAAACTTTGTTTATGAGAAGGTGTGGGGGGTGGATGAGGTCCTCCATTCTCTCCTGAGTTACTCACTTTCAATTCCTGCCACTTAAAGACCTGTTTGGCTTGATAATCAAACAAATCCCTGTTTTGTTTCCTTCTTTTTTTATTTTTTTGTTCTAAATCAACTCCTTCCAAATGTTTCTTTAATTTATTGGATTCTGACATGTATTCCCTATTAGACTTATAAGGGGTTAATTTCTCTTTTACAATATTAATTTCCTTATTCAAGTATATCAGCTTTTTCTTTTTCCTCATAATCAAAAATTTCAGTAGATCAATACCTGCTGTGTTACAGTAATGATACCATTCTACTAATGAGGTGGTATCATCCATATCGGGGGAGATATCCCATCTAAGGGATCTGGGAACCATTTGTTCCTTTGTATACTTTTCTAGGAATGAAATATCCCATATAGTTTTAATTTCAGCAGTAGTAAGGTTATGTAAATGAATAAATAATCCCTTAAGGTCCTCAGTTTCATTTATCTGTGTAAATATGTCATCTGGTATAGTGGACCTAGAGGCTCTAACGTCAAAAATGTCTTCCATGATAGAGGATATAAAATATGAAAAATTGAACAATAAAAATTAACAATACATTTTACAGTAAAAAGGAGCTGCTAAACAACTGAAATATGGTTAAGACAGAAATATGGAAAGAAATGCTACAGTGAGCGCTCCTAAAGATCAGCAGCTGGACATATAAAATTGATAAATGTATCTGTTGTAACAGCAGATATGTGGTGTATTTGCTGGAGTGCCCTTGTTCCAATCAGTACGTGGGGAGAACAACTAGGAGGCTTAGGGACCGTCTCCGGGAACATATTAACAACATTAAAAGAGGATACAAAGATCACTCTTTGTCCCTTCATTATAGGAGATGCCATAATAGAGATCCTACCAGTTTGAAATTTATTGGCATTGATACTGTGACTCCCCACTGGAGAGGTACTTTTAAGACTAGGGCCGTCTCACAATTAGACGAGACTTATTTATGAATTAGACACGTTTCACCCAGCAGGACTCAATATTGAATTGGACGTCAATTGTTTTATAGACAATAGTTGAGTTCATTTTTTCTTCCTCATACCTTGTTATATATTTTACATAATCTTATTTAACCATTATGAGCAACACTTCACTTATTTATACGTATTATCTTATTATTATGTATGCTCATTTCATATATATTCGAGCCTTTTAGCCACTTACTTTATCCCTGTCGTTTTATATTCGTTTTTAATTATTTTATGCGATTATGTTGTACTTATTATACATATATTTTCATGCCATGCCCTTTTACCATGAGGCCCCCCCCCTCTCTCTCTTTTTTCATATTTAATATGTTTTTATATATCTATTTTGACTATTTATTATTTATTTTTCAGTATTATTATGTAATTTTACTCATTTCATATATATATATAAAAAAAAATTTTTTGGGTGCTATACTGATTAATTATCAACATCGGTCACAAATAAATAATTTATTTACTATGTACATTTAAATAATAATTTGTTTCATATAAAAAAAATTTTTCCATACATAAAATATTTTTTCTATATATAATGAATTATATAGATATTCTTTCCCCTCTCTAATCTATATAGTATCAATTCTTTTTACCATCATTATTATAGTTCATTAAATTCACATTTTTAATACGCAAGTGACCAGTTTGTATGTTTTAACAGTGATGAGAAATCGTATTCATGCCCATGGTAAAATGGCGGCGCACATGCGCACTGAGTCAATACAGCCGCTCCGACTCCAGCAAAATGGCGGCGATTAAGTGCGCATGCGCCTATTCCTGTATATAAGGACGGCGCTATTGTCATGGCGTTCCTCTGTCTCTACCTCTGAAGATGTGTGTGTGCACGAAATGCGTCAGGTGGAGACCAGGACGTCATGATGTCACGCCGCCGGTGCCATGTGGAGGCCGGCGGCCATCTTTGAGTTTGGAGGGTCAGTTCATTCATGTGTACCTGGCACCACTGTGAATTTGTATCTACGCCTTTCTTTTGAATAATAAAGTGATTATCGGCATACTACACTATGAGTTTCTTCTTTGGTCTCCTGTGAGGAGCTTTTCAACTTTTGCAGCCCCAGTGTGATCCTAATACCAGCTCCAGAGAGGAGGAACGTTTATCCCATATATCTCTGCAAGGATATTTCTGGCCTGTCGGATCTCATCACTACCACAAGAGGGCGCTTCATCCTTATATTTTTCCAGTTCCAGCCTGCATTCTGACCAGAAAGAGAGGGGAATCTTCATGATATTGACATACTTGCGTATTATCAATACGCTTCTGGTTAGTGCGCATTTCTGTCATTTGCACTGGGAAAACAGCAAGCACCAATACAGGACTGCATTTCATTTTATTTTTGACTTTTTAAGCATTTGCAAATACCATACAGCGCTGCATTATTTATATCTGTATTCCTATTAGGATTTTATATGTGTTTTTCCTTGAATGTCCAGCTGCTGATCTTTAGGAGCGCTCACTGTAGCATTTCTTTCCATATAACATATGAGATAGACTCATTACATGTAAAGCAAGATAGATCAAGCCGTGATTTGTCATAATTGTGATGATTATGGCTTACAGCTCATGAAAACCCCAAATCCACAATCTCAGAAAATTAGAATATTACATGCAATCAATAAAACAAGGATTGTACATAGAACAATATCGGACCTCTGAAAAGTATAAGCATGCATATGTACTCAGTACTTGGTTTGGGCCCCTTTTGCAGCAATTACTGCCTCAATGCAGCGTGGCATGGAAGCTATCAGCCTGTGGCACTGCTGAAGTGTTATGGAAGACCGGGATGCTTCAATAGCGGCCTTCAGCTCTTCTGCATTGTTCGGTCTCATGTCTCTCATTTTTCTCTTGGCAATGCCCCATAGATTCTCTATGGGGTTCAGGTCAGGCGAGTTTGCTGGCCAATCAAGCACAGAAATCCCACGGTCATTGAACCAGGTTTTGGTGCTTTTGGCAGTTTGGACAGGTGCCAAGTCCTGCTGGAAAATGAAGTCAGCATCCCCATAAAGCTCATCTGTGGAAGGATGAAGTGCTCCAAAATCTCCTGGTAGACGGCTGCGTTGATCCTGGACTTAATGAAGCACAGTGGACCAACACCAGCAGATGACATGGCTCCCCAAATCAACACAGACTGTGGAAACTTCACACTGGACTTCAAGCATCTTGCAGTGTGTGCCTCTCCATTCTTCCTCCATGCTCTGGGTCCTTGGTTTCCAAATGAGATGCAAAAGTTGCTCTCATCAGAAAAGAGGACTTTGGACCACTGAGCAACAGACCAGATCTGTTTTTCTTTAGTCCAGGTAAGACACTTCTGACATTGTTTGTTGTTCAGGAGGAATACGACATTTGAAGCCCATGTCCAGGATCTGTCTGTGTGTGGTGGCTCTTGATGCACTGACTCCAGCCTCAGTCCACTCCTTGTGAAAGTCCCCAACACTTTTGAATGGCCTTTTCCTGACAATCCTCTCTAGGCTGCGATCATCCCTGCTGCTTGTGCACCTTTTTCTTCCACACTTTTCCCTTCCATATAACTTTCTATTAATGTGCTTTGACACAGCACTTTGGGAACATCCAACTTATTTTGCAATTACCTTTTGAGGTTTTCCCTCCTTATGGAGGGTGTCAATGATGGTTTTCTGCACAACTGTCAGGTCAGCAGTCTTTCCCATGATTGTGATTCCTACTGCACCAGACTGAGAGACCATTTAAAGGCTCAGGAACCCTATGCAGGTGGTATGGCTTAATTAGCTGATTAGAGTGGGACACTTTGAGCCGAGAATATTGCACCTTTTCACAATATTCTAATTTTCTGAGATTGTGGATTTGGGGTTTTCATGAGCTGTAAGCCATAATCATCACAATTATGACAAATCACGGCTTGAACTATCTTGCTTTGCATGTAATGAGTTTATCTCATATATTAGTTTCACCTTTTAAGTTGCATTACTGAAATAAATGAACTTTTGTGCAATATTCTACTATTTTGAGTTTCACTTGTATACTCTACATATCCTAATAAATAGATTACTACAAAGATGATGTTTTTCTCTTGGCATGTATTTCATATACTTTTAATTCTTTTTTGCAGATTGGACAATACATGGAAGAATTCAGAGAAATCAATAACAAACTGCAAGAGCACCTTAGCAAGTGTATCAAGGAATTGCTTGACATTTCAAAGTACATAGATGAATATCATAGAAAAACCACTATTACTGGTGTCTTTGCAAGTTCGGTGGGCATAGCCGGAGGGATCACCACTGTAGTAGGCCTGGTCCTGACACCTATTACATTTGGTGCTTCTTTGATTGTTAGCACTGTTGGCATGGGTGTGGCTACAGCAGGAGGACTTGCTGGTGCTGCGGCCTTTATAGCAGACAGTGAGAACATCAAAAAGAAACTCAAAAGAGTAAAAGAAATTGTAAAAGAAATTCAGAATCATATTGAGCACATACAAGTGATTTCTGCAAAAATTAACAGTGTTTTACAAAAATGTGGTATCAATGACATCCGTAATGCTGCCACGGTTGGGGTTATACTCAGTACAGCAGTTCAGGCAAGCAGGCTGGTCCGGCTGGGCAGAATAATTGCACCTGCAGCTCGAGGTGCTAAAACAGCAGCCCAAGGGGCCCGTGTGATTACGGCTGTTTCTGGGGTTCTTGCTGGATTGTTTTTAATTATTGATACATTTTTTATTGTAAAGGGAGCACAAGATCTAAAAAAGGGTTGTAAAACAAAGGAAGCTGCTGAGATTAGGGACCTGGCTCAAAAACTTATAAAACTCAAAAGTGAGCTACAATCTAATGAGGAAGAGATGAGAAAGGAATTTGAAGAGCATAACTGCTTTCATTAGACTTGTGTCTGATGCTTTGTTAGGTGTGCCACATCTTCTCAAAACCCATTCACAATATGGACATGCAGGCTTGGAACATTACAGGGGGACTACATGTCTGCTTCCCCAATGCTCAAGGGATATTAGACCACATGTTTGCTGCATAAATATTGACTTTAATATAATAATTATTAGACAAATCAGTAGATTAGGCTGGAAGCACTACTAAAACCGCCAGTGATTAATCAGTCATTACACATTTGTTACAAAAACCTCTCTATGGAGTGAGGTATACAAGTAGCAGGTAATAGGTTGTAATAGTGATTAATCCCACACATTTGGAGCATTGTCAATCATTCAGTCATTTCTGCATGCTACTTGTGTACCTCAATCCATAGCCATTTGTTCTACATGTGTAGTGGTCAATCAACACTACTACTATTAGCAATTTTATTAACATGTTTGAACTACTAAATATTGCCAATGTGCTCCTAGCCTTAACATAAAGCTTTTGACACAGAAAATATTGAATACGTTAATTACATAATGGTGTATTGAATTGTGTTTGTAAATGCAAATCATGTAAAGTTATAGCAGCTGGGAAGTAATATATCAAACAGTAACTGCTGTCAGTTTTTAGGTGATAGTGTTATACTCATTTATCTACAGACTGTCATTTTATGTCATTTTTATTTTAATAGTAAACGTTTTTTGTTTCTGTCAAAAAGGCATACTAAATATATGAATGCATTGTATCAGTTATATGTGTTCCTGTGGCAATCATTTGATTAAACATTTATTTCAAATCACTTCCTCATTAATTTCTTTATTTACTTTACACCTTGACAACAGATATGCTCTGCACTATAGTAAATGTAAGTAAGCATACAGACATTGTAAGCACTGGGTCTATAACACACTTCAGCCCACTGGGACATTAGAGTGATATCAAACACAAAAGCAAACATCTATTATATTGCAGCTTACCTATTGTTAGATGTGATGGCTGCATTAGTTTTCTGCTTAGGTTGCATTCACACTTGAGCGTTTTGTAGATTGAATCGCTAAGCTCCAAAAACACTCAAACTTAAATCAATTTTTCTTTATGGTGCCTGCTTGTGCGATCAGGTGTGAACAGGCACCATAGAGAACAATTGATTTTTTAAGCTCGAGCATTTTTGGAGCTTCAAGCTACAAAACTCTCAAGTGTGAATGCAGCCTTAGGCTTTCTTTCTTTTACTTTCTTCTGGTGAACTGGCCAGTAAGTCTATTGCTGCTGTCCAAAGGTGTTTCTGTTGCTCCTTTATCCAGGATACGGACACTCTAATACAGGAGGTATGTTAATGGCGGGATCACCAGGTGAAAACAGAGAGAATAAAGACAAAAAAGAAAACTAATGCAGCCACAACATCTAATGCTTGGCAAGCTGTAATATATTACATTTTTGTTTTTGGGTTTAATACCGCTTTAATCATAGCTGATTATAGGATATACAAACACAGTTTTCAAAGTATCTGCTTCACTCAGATTGGAGGCACAATTTCATTAATTGCAGACAAATGACAAACAAATCGTATCAAAACAACTAAAGACAACACTTCATAACAACAGTTTCTACAGACACCACTCAAAATATGACAAACATTCATTTGGATTATAATGGAAAACTCTCAATGATGGGTATAAATTGACTACACTAATACTCTTCAGTATGAATTTCTATCCCACTTGAGGTTTAAGCCCCATGGAACCCTAGTATGTAGTTGGAATATTCCCATGGCTGTTCTCTCAAGCAGTTTCCTATGTAAGTTCCTTCCTAGGATTTAGTGCTACCCTCTGTATAACATGAAATGAAAAGCAGGTCATGTTTCCTGCATGCACATCTCTAAAATAAGGAGACACAGTAGAGATTTTAGAGGTAAACGTACTCTTACCTAAGGGGAATTTTCTGGAAGCAGTGCATCTGTGTGCAAGATTAGAAGTGGGCCGCTAGCCCCTAAAAAAGAAAATGTGGCATGCGTAAAGTGAATGATGTTATGGACCCCTTACCATCATTTACTCCTGATTCCTGAACTCTGCATCACTACTGACCTCTGAACTCAGCGTCACTTACTGCTAACCTCTGAACCCTGGGTCACTTACTGCTAACTCCTGAACGCAGCAACACTTATTACGGACCCCTTAACATCATTTACTCCTGATCCCTGAACTCTGCATCACTACTGACCCCTGAACTCTCACTCAATACTGACCCCTAAACTCATCATTAATTACTACTGACACATTAACTCAGGGTCACTTACTACTCCCGACCCCTAAACTCAGCGTCACTTATTACTTCTGACCCCTGAACTCAGCATCACTTACTACTCCTGATCCCTGAACTCTGCATCACTACTGACCCCTGAACTCAGCGTCACTTATTACTCCTGACCCCTGAACTCTGCCTCAATACTGACCCATGAACTCAGCATTTACTGGGTTATTTACAGCTAACCCCTGAACTCAGCAACACTTACTACTGACCCCTTAGCATTGTTTACTCCTGATCCCTGAACTCTGCATCACTACTGGCCCCTGAACTCAGAGTCACTTACTACTTCTGACCCCTGAACTCAGCATCACCTATTACTCCAGACCCCTGAACTCTGCATCACTACTGACCCCTGAACTCAGCATCACTTCCTCCTGATCCCTGAACTCTGAATCACTACTGACCCCTGAATATAGCATCATTTACTATGGACCCCTGAACTCAGCATCATGTACTCCTGACCCCTGAACTCTGCATCGCTACTGACCCCTGAATTCTGTGTCACTTATTACTGAACTCTGAACTACAGAATTTAGGGGTCAAGAGTAAATGACACAAAGTTCAGCAATGATACAGAGTACAAAGTGCAGAGGTCAGTAGTAAGTGACACTGAGTTCAGGGATTAGTAGTAAGTGACACTAAGTTCAGAGGTCAGTAGTAAGTGACACTAAGTTCAGGGGTCAAAAGTAACAGTACGTTCAGGGGTCAGTAGTAAGTGACACTAAGTTCAGGGGTCAGTAGTAAGTGACACTAAGTTCAGGGGTCAGTAGTAAGTGACCCTCTGATTCACAATACCATCAAACAGCCCTCCCCTGAACAGCTTACCTGTGTTCCCCTTCTCCTTGGGCTCATCACAGTACTCAGAGTACTGGAGCTCTGGCACTCTTCCTCTTCCATGGTCCCGTAGATGGTAGCACTAAATATGAAGGGTAATAGGATAGAACCCAGGGATGAAGCTCTGAAGCAAATTTACAACGCTCCCCATATACCTGGGGATCTGCATATATGATAGGAAGGTTTTTCGTAATAATGCTAATTATACTAATGAGTTATTTTTAATATGTGGTGACAAAAGTGGCTAAATTTTTGGTATTCCATGAGGTTTTTCCATTTTACCATGTGTAGCATTATATTCAATAAGTTCTGCTCTGGGCTTTAGTTAAAGTAGAACTACAGGCAAAACTTTTTTTTTTTATTTTGCATAAAGCAAGGGAGGGCTAGAACCCTGTCAGATTTTTTTTTAGTCACCATCTGTGTCCCATTGCAGAGATTTTGCTTCACTTCCTGTCCAAAAGCCAAACAGGAAGTGAGGAAATCCCTGCAAATTAAGGGAATTCCTTGGGGACACCCAGGTTATCAGAACTAGTGTCCCCACTGGAAGATTTCCCCTCTATTACTTATCTGGGGACAGTCCAAAATTCAGGATTTTCTTTTACTTTCAATGATAATAGTAAACAGAACAAATAAAAGGGGAAATCTCTCTAACACGGACATAGATATCAATAAAAACTGACAAGTGTTTTACACTATCTTCATTTTATCCAAAACTTAAAAAAGAGGTTTGCCTTTCATTATGGTTTAAGCTTGTTTTTGCCCTGATCAGTAAGGGTCCATTCACACTGAGATGCACAGCTGTCCAGTTTAGTGTCTGGCAGCTGTCCGTTCCAGCTGCAGTGAGCTGACAGTAAGGGGCAGTGTGGTATGTGTTTCAATGCATCACACAGATTTCTGTTTATTATTTTTTGTACAAACTTTTTTTGAAGTGTACAAAATTGACACTCAGGGGCAGACTGACCATTTGGAAACTCGGGCACTGCCCAAGGACCCGGGGTCAATAGGGGGCCCCATGAGATGCCCCTGGTACCTTTTTAATAGGCTTTTTTGAGTTTGGGAAAGGACAAAGGGGCCACATGATCCCCTATTGCCCGGGGACACCATGAGTTGTCAGTCCACCCCTGGTGACACTTCATTCATGTCACTGTACAGCAGTGTGATGCGTTGTGCTGCTGTACAGTAACATGCGATCCTGGCCAGTGTGCTGTGATAAGACGCAGCATGCTTGCATGGGGGTGCATTGCATTGTGAATTCGACACATAGAAAACAATTGTTTTTTGTGTGTCCTAGTGGCGCAGTTCGCAACATTATGTTTGAACAGGGTCTAAGACCTTTGGGATTCTCTCTCACTGTTAGATGTGATGTGATCACCTCATCTTCTCCAGGTCAGCTGAAGATAAATTAAGGGGGGGGCTCTAACAATCTCCCTTCATAATAATAATAACAGGTATTCATTACTATGACCGATCCTTCCATACCAACACTCATCCTGATCTCACTATTATCTTTCAAAGGAATAAAAGCTGCACATTCCATGGAGTTAAATTGTTGCCATTTAAAGTGGAGTCTTTTTTTAATTATACCGACTCCCTCTCCACTACCTCTTGAAAACAGTCCACAGCTTTGCTCCTTGACTGCAACATATAAAAGTATCTGAGTGAGGCAGACGTACTTTTAGGCCTGGTTCAGTGTGGGCCGCTAGGCTGCTGTGCTTACATTTCACACAAGAAAAAGGTGCATGCACCTCTCCAAAAATGCATCTGCGGGAAAACCGCACGTCTGTTTGACCATGTAGTATCCCTGCGGTTCCTGCACCCGCGATCCTGCTGCGGACTTAGGTGAATGAATGGCCCACTGCGGGTGGTTGCAGGAACTGATGCGGTTCCCACACCAACAACCAGAGCGCACAGTGCGGGTTAGTGTGAATCTAGCCTTAAACTGTGTTTGTACATTATATCCTATAACCAGCTATGATTATTGATAGCCAGGGGCTGTACGACGCATCGGGGAGATTGACTTCAATTATGACTCCCGTGGACTGCAAAGAGTTAGCGGGTTTCCTGTGTGTTTTTATACTGATGTAATAAGTAGGTTGTGGATGAGCTGATGGCTGCTAGACATTTCTTTTACATTGTACTGTACATCCGTGTTTTGCAAGAGGATGACTGGTTCCATGCACCCTGAGAGAGTAAAGGGTGAGCTGCATGTTTTACTTTTGTTTGTTAATACTGTTTAACCACTTGCCCTCCTGAGGATTTAACCCCCTTACTGACCAGGCCATATTTTGTGATACTGCTCTTCGTTACTTTACCTGACAATTGCGCAGTCATGCAAAACTGCACCAAATTGAAACTTACGTCCTTTTTTTTCCCCACAAATATAGCTTTCTTCTGATGGTATTTGATTGCCCATGCATTTTTTATGCTACCGCTGGCATGCCCAGGAATGGATGGCAGAGCACCAGTGAAAAGCAACAATAAGCAACATATATCGTGGAAGCCACCGGACCGGAAGTCCAATTGGCCAGCGGCACCCCTGCTGATGCCACTTTCTGAAAGGGCAATTTCTGGAACCATCCATCTTTTAAATAAAAAACTGATCATGGAATTATTCTGTCAACAGAAATCTGCAATTATTATTATTATACAGGACTTATATAGCGCTGACAGTTTGCTCAGCGCTTTACATTATAGAGGTAGACAGTACAGTAATAATACAGTTCAATACAAGAGGAATTAGAGGTCCCTGCTCCTTGGAGCTTGCAATCTAGGAGGGAGGGGATAGTGGTACAAAAGGTAATTAGCTGTGGGGGATGGAGTGGTTGGAAGGGTAGAGGATTCTAGTATTAGCTGGGGTCGGGGTAGGGATTTCAGAGTGCGCCTAAAAGTGAGCAGAGTAGGCGATAGTCTGATAGATTGGGGTAGGGAGTTCCAGAGGATGGGAGAAGCCCTGGAGAAATCCTGGAGATGAGCATGGGAGGAGGAGACAAGGGAGCTACAGAGTAGACGGTCTTGCGAGGAGCGGAGAGTACGGTTTGGGTGGTATTTAGAGACAAGATCGGTGATGTAATTTGGGGCAGTGTTATGAATGGCTTTATACGTTGTGGTGGTTTATGTAAGGATTTATTCTACTTGTAAAGGGCGGTGTCCCTTTCCCTTAGATGAAATATTACAGTGCCTCCAGCCGTTAAAATACGGCAAATATTTAGTAAACCAATAATTTGGACACCTTGATAATTCGATCACCACTTATTATTAGACCTTGAATTCTTTTAGCCAGTATGATTTCGTACCATACACAGAAAATTTGCCTTATAATAGATAAATATAAAAATTTATTTATGTACAAAAATTATATATATATATATTAACACAAAACGCAAAAGACTGGTGATGAATGAATACTGGTACACACGATCAAAGATATACTATACCAATATCATACACAATATAATGTTTCTAAATAATGAAAAATCAATATAACAATTTTTCTAGATGATAATGATGATTAAAAATTAAATCTAGTAATAACTAATAATTTTAGAGTATTTCAGAGGTTATTTTCTCATCACGTGGCCATAGCAATGGAAGAAGATATTCCCTGATAAATTATACTCTAATTACTAATATTTAATAATTTATGAAAAATTTGTAATATGACACCAATAATATCTAACAGTAATACGGGATCTCTCTATATATATATAACCACCCAATACAGTTGTTATCACTCTAAGGTAATTCTTATTACTCTACACAACAGAGAAAATATACAATACAAAATTAAATGGACAGTCTCACCACACCCAGATCTAGGAATATGACACCTCCCAGTGGATCCAGCTGGCAATGGAACGCCTTCAGAATGATGGCCACAGCAAGTGATAGATATGTAGTATAGTAAAGATTCAGAGGTTTAGAAGTTTAGGAGAAAGTTTTTAAAAGTTTGAAAGGATGGAAGAGGGGATATTCAGCAGAGATGTCTCTTCAGATGTCTTCAGATTTTCTTTTAGTGAGGGTTCTTCCAATGAGTTTTTCTTTCTAATGCGTTTTTTTTCAATGAGGTTTTTTTCTAAATGAGGTGCATGGGTTTTTATACCATCTAAACTATTGTTCTAAGAGACCCTCCCACCAGGCTTTTTGATTGGCTGGTGGAGAAATGTATGTACTTAAGCTATCTCTCACCTGTCCACTAAGTGGTAGTCAGAGCTCATAGAACAATTTGAGTATTTATGATGACTCACACCTCGGGTGGAACTCAAGGTGATTTCAGGTATTAAATATACGTCTTATCCAGATATATATAGGTGATCATAGCTATAATGTTCTAAATAGGAACCATGGAATATCTGTGGATATTCAGTTATTCATCTCTCTGAGATACAAACTTGTGTGAAAGCATTTGTTTCCTGATAAGACATACAACTGATGCTAATTCACAATATATCTTACTTTTCCTCATCTCAATACTCAAGTTAGTGATATACAATCCCCGTTCTGCTGAATATTTTGTGGTGCGTGAAACATACTCTTTATAACATCCCATTGATAATATGCTTTTTAGTAATATCGCTGTGGGTAGAGATATCCAGTTCTTAGCCTTATATGTCCTGAATTTAACTTTTTTGTGTTAGAACCAGAATTCCCATGAGGAGAAAAGACCCTCTGTTTACCTGTCCATTGTGTTGGAGTCAGGGTAAACAACCATTTATACTTTTAACCTTAGTGGATAATAGTATATTGTGACAGTTCGAGAAGTTTGTTGGTTCATCACACTCCACAGGATTTTGGGTAAACTTTCAACCAGTTAAGTTTCCGTCTCATCATTGTCTTTTGGTTATGTGTGATGACTCAATGTTTGAAGGTCCAATGTCTCATTCAGCTGTCTGTTTAACTTTTGTAGATGTATTCAACTCAACCCCAATATATAAACAGTATTTGTTGACATATCCACACTTTAGCTAGTCTCATCGACTCCAATTTAAACCTTAGAATTGTCCAGTCTTAAACTACCTGTGGATAGTCAAACAGTCTATTGTCTCTAGGAAAAGATCCCTTCACCCATTATTTACATTTCTTAACTGGAGGGTCCTTTGAATTTTCAACCCAGACAAGTTAACCCTTAACAGATGGCTAGGCTGGTTTGCTGTCAGAAACGTTATGTTTTGATAAATAATTTCAAAATCCACAACAAATCCCCCTTTTTTGGGGTCTAGGCACGTATAGATGGGTGTCTGGATCGCAAACCATGAGTGGGACTTTTGACTAGGGTGACCGTTCGTCTTCTCAGATGGGGTGAATGAAAATAAAGAATTTTTTTAATAGAAAGAGTGGCAGCGGTGATGCTGGTTTGTTTAGTCCTCAACTTGACTCGGCGTTCTCAGACTGACACTTCTGATGACGATCCTGGCTTTGCGATGAGGCCGGCCTGGCCTGGCACATCCACCTCGGGGTCCATGGGGTCCTCCGCACGACAGGTCTCTTAGACGGTCTCCTAGGTGGGTCTTTTCCTCTGGACTGGCCCTTGGTGGCCTGGGACATCAGGTTATCGTCTCCGGATCGATCTCTGGCATCTGGTCTTTCCCACAGGACATCGTAGCTTCCTTCTAGGGTCTGGTCATCGACACCTCCGATCGCCGGTCTGGTCATCGTCTGGGCCTTCATTTCTAAATTATTAAAATAAACATTTTAAGTATTGGATATATACAATTATGTTACTGGATCCTGCAAGGTAAAATTGAATGATAATGTTCAAAGGAAATTTAATAATGATCTCAATATCTCCAGATAGGAACTGGTGGGTTAGTCTTCCAACAACTGCAATTGAGACTTCGGATGGCAAGCACGTAATTGATTGATGTGCACCCATCTATCACTGATTTCACCATACCGGGGAATCTGTAATTTATATGCGACCGGAGAGATTTTATCAATGATAGAGAACGGACCTTTCCAAGATGGAAGGAATTTCCGTTCCTTGATCTGGTCTCTTGCAAAGTTGTATAGATAGACCTTGTCACCAATCTCATATTCCTTCTTAGAGGTTTTGAGATCATAGTATGTCTTAGCACTAGTTGCAGCTCTTTCCAAATTTCGCTGGGCAAAAGCAAAAGCATATTGCAAATGTTTACGTAAATCCTCTATGTCAGTGGTTCTCAACCTTTCTAATGCCGCGACCCCTTAATACAGTTCCTCATGTTGTGGTGACCCCCAACCATAAAATTATTTTCATTGCTACTTCATAACTGTAATTTTGCAGTGGGAGGAGTAGTGCCATGTCATTGGTGTCAGTGGAAGGAGTAGTGCCCCATCACTGATGTCAGTGGGATGAATAGTGCCCCATCGTTGGTATCAGTGGGAGGAATAGTGCCCCATCGTTGGTGTCAGTGGGGGGAATAGTGCCCCATCGTTGGTGTCAGTGGGGGGAATAGTGCCCCATCGTTGGTGTCAGTGGGGGGAGTAGTGCCCCATCATTGGTGTCAGTGGGGGGAGTAGTGCCCCATCATTGGTGTCAGTGGGGGGAGTAGTGCCCCATCATTGGTGTCAGTGGGGGGAGTAGTGCCCCATCATTGGTGTCAGTGGGGGGAGTAGTGCCCCATCATTGGTGTCAGTGGGGGGAGTAGTGCTCCATCACTGGTGTCAGTGGGGGGAGTAGTGCCCCATCACTGGTGTCAGTGGGAGGAGTAGTGCCCCATCACTGGTGTCAGTGGGAGGAATAGTGCCACATCACTGGTGTCAGTGGGAGGAATAGTGCCCCATCATTGGTGTCAGTGGGGGGAGTAGTGCCCCATCATTGGTGTCAGTGGGGGGAGTAGTGCCCCATCACTGGTGTCAGTGGGGGGAGTAGTGCCCCATCACTGGTGTCAGTGGGGGGAGTAGTGCCCCATCACTGGTGTCAGTGGGAGGAATAGTGCCCCATCGTTGGTGTCAGTGGGAGGAATAGTGCCCCATCGTTGGTGTCAGTGGGAGGAATAGTGCCCCATCGTTGGTGTCAGTGGGAGGAATAGTGCCCCATCGTTGGTGTCAGTGGGAGGAATAGTGCCCCATCGTTGGTGTCAGTGGGAGGAATAGTGCCCCATCGTTGGTGTCAGTGGGAGGAATAGTGCCCCATCGTTGGTGTCAGTGTGGTGGAGGGGAGAATAGTGCCCCATCGTTGGTGTCAGTGGTGGGAGGAATAGTGCCCCATCGTTGGTGTCAGTGTGGTGGAGGGGAGAATAGTGCCCCATCGTTGGTGTCAGTGGTGGGAGGAATAGTGCCCCATCATTGATGTCAGTGTGGTGGAGGGGAGAATAGTGCCCCATCGTTGGGGTCGGGGGGGGGGAAATAGTGCCCCATCGTTGGTGTCAGTGGGGGGAGGAATACTGCCCCATCGTTGGTGTCAGTGGGGGGAGGAATACTGCCCCATCGTTGGTGTCAGTGGGGGGAGGAATACTGCCCCATCGTTGGTGTCAGTGGGGGGAGGAATACTGCCCCATCGTTGGTGTCAGTGGGGGGAGGAATACTGCCCCATCGTTGGTGTCAGTGGGGGGAGGAATACTGCCCCATCGTTGGTGTCAGTGGGGGGAGGAATACTGCCCCATCGTTGGTGTCAGTGGGGGGAGGAATACTGCCCCATCGTTGGTGTCAGTGGGGGGAGGAATACTGCCCCATCGTTGGTGTCAGTGGGGGGAGGAATACTGCCCCATCGTTGGTGTCAGTGGGGGGAGGAATACTGCCCCATCGTTGGTGTCAGTGGGGGGAGGAATACTGCCCCATCGTTGGTGTCAGTGGGGGGAGGAATACTGCCCCATCGTTGGTGTCAGTGGGGGGAGGAATACTGCCCCATCGTTGGTGTCAGTGGGGGGAGGAATACTGCCCCATCGTTGGTGTCAGTGGGGGGAGGAATACTGCCCCATCGTTGGTGTCAGTGGGGGGAGGAATACTGCCCCATCGTTGGTGTCAGTGGGGGGAGGAATACTGCCCCATCGTTGGTGTCAGTGGGGGGAGGAATACTGCCCCATCGTTGGTGTCAGTGGGGGGAGGAATACTGCCCCATCGTTGGTGTCAGTGGGGGGAGGAATACTGCCCCATCGTTGGTGTCAGTGGGGGGAGGAATACTGCCCCATCGTTGGTGTCAGTGGGGGGAGGAATACTGCCCCATCGTTGGTGTCAGTGGGGGGAGGAATACTGCCCCATCGTTGGTGTCAGTGGGGGGAGGAATACTGCCCCATCGTTGGTGTCAGTGGGGGGAGGAATACTGCCCCATCGTTGGTGTCAGTGGGGGGAGGAATACTGCCCCATCGTTGGTGTCAGTGGGGGGAGGAATACTGCCCCATCGTTGGTGTCAGTGGGGGGAGGAATACTGCCCCATCGTTGGTGTCAGTGGGGGGAGGAATAGTGCCCCATCGTTGGTGTCAGTGGGGGGAGGAATAGTGCCCCATCGTTGGTGTCAGTGGGGGGAGGAATAGTGCCCCATCGTTGGTGTCAGTGGGGGGAGGAATAGTGCCCCATCGTTGGTGTCAGTGGGGGGAGGAATAGTGCCCCATCGTTGGTGTCAGTGGGGGGAGGAATAGTGCCCCATCGTTGGTGTCAGTGGGGGGAGGAATAGTGCCCCATCGTTGGTGTCAGTGGGGGGAGGAATAGTGCCCCATCGTTGGTGTCAGTGGGGGGAGGAATAGTGCCCCATCGTTGGTGTCAGTGGGGGGAGGAATAGTGCCCCATCGTTGGTGTCAGTGGGGGGAGGAATAGTGCCCCATCGTTGGTGTCAGTGGGGGGAGGAATAGTGCCCCATCGTTGGTGTCAGTGGGGGGAGGAATAGTGCCCCATCGTTGGTGTCAGTGGGGGGAGGAATAGTGCCCCATCGTTGGTGTCAGTGGGGGGAGGAATAGTGCCCCATCGTTGGTGTCAGTGGGGGGAGGAATAGTGCCCCATCGTTGGTGTCAGTGGGGGGAGGAATAGTGCCCCATCGTTGGTGTCAGTGGGGGGAGGAATAGTGCCCCATCGTTGGTATTAGTGACACAAATGATGGGGCACTATTCCTCCCACTGACACCAATGATACTTACCTTGCTGACCCCTGCTCCAGCCTGGGCTCGCTCTCTCACTTACCTGTCAGCTGTCTTCCTTCTCTGGCCGCTCTCCTCTTCACTCGCTCCCTCGGTCTTCTTTGATGTCCGCGCGCTGCCGCTTGGCTCCTCCTCTCCAAGCTCCACCTCCTCGCCGGTGATTGGCCACCTGTGTGCCTCTCCTGAGCTACAGTTCCGGTGGCCAATCAGCGGCGAGGAGGCGGAGCTGCTGAGCGATCTTGGAGGTGTGGCCGGGTGACAGCAGCGTATCATCCCGCCCACACATCACCGGAGACTGCAGCGGTGTCTCGGTTCCTAAGACCATCGGAAATATGTGTTTTCCGATGGTCTTAGGCGACCCCTGGGAAATGGTCGTTCGACCCCCAAAGGGGTCGCGACCCCCAGGTTGAGAACCGCTGCTCTATGTATTGGTGTGTGGTGGTGGCATTGATCAAATTTTGATCTGTAGTGCGATACAATAAGTGCTGGGGCAGTACCATCCGTCTACCTGTCATCAGTTCAAAGGATGACATTTTTGTAACTGTATTCGGAGTAGCCCTCAACGTCATCAGGACCAGCGGAAGTTTTACATCCCAGTCCTTGCCTGTCTCTTTAACAAATTTCTTAAGGACGTTAACGATGGTCTGATTGTATCGTTCTACTCCACCACTAGAGGCTGGCCGATAGGAGATATGCAATTTCCTTTTAACCCCCAAAATTTTCCACAATTTGGCCATCACTTCGCTAGTGAAGTGCGATCCTCTATCAGACTCTATCCTCTGTGGGAGACCAAAACGTGAAAAGACATGATTTATTAATAGTGCAGCACATGTCTCGGAGCTGTTATTTGGTGCTGGTATACATTCGACATACTTGGTGAATAAACATGTAACTGTTAACATGTACCGATTTCCTCGTGAAGATTTTGTTACGGGCCCAATAAAATCCATTTGAAGGTCTGACCAAGGCATACATATCCCCCTTTTCTGGAGAGGTGCTCTGTGAGTTGGTTTGGTAGGTTGAAATTGAGGACATATTAAGCAACCTTGGCAGTACTCCTTCACATCACGTAACATATGAGGCCAGTAGGCATAATCCCGCAGGATCTCATACGTGATTTTCTCTCCACGATGCCGGAAGTAGGAGCATCATGGGCATGTTGTAGCATTAAACCTCTAAATTTAAGTTGTTGTACGCCACCCTTTGAGGTTCGTATCAACAATCCCTGGTATAATGAGAATTGGGATTTGGATTTCATTAATATACGTAAATTCTCCTTCCCACTACATACTTCCTTATTTACGGGATTTTGGTTGGGATCTTCTATATGACTATAAAACAAGCCAATTATTGGGTCTTCTTTTTGGGCAGTAATTAAATCCTCACTAGGAGAATCGTGACTCCACTGTAATGCATTTGGATCACCAGCTGTTCTGGCCTGTTGCCTGGTGATGGCTTCAACCTGTACGGTACCTAAAAATTGATCGATGTCTAACAATTCACCGGTGATTGCCCCTTCCTTGGCTAAAGAATCGGCCAGATCGTTCCCTTCTTTCTCGGCACCTAAAACCTTGGAGTGGCCTTTGGTCTTCTTGAAGTGCAGGGTGATATCATTGGACCTTACCAGTTCATCGATGTGACAAAAGAGCTTACCATGTTTCACGGGTTTGTGATTACTCTTGTTTATGTTGTTTCGCTTCCACCTAGGGAAATACTCCACAAAACTATTCCTGACATAATTGGAATCGGTTATGATGGCACACTCTTTAATGTTGAACTCTATAGCCATCTCAACTGCTCTAAGGATTGCAGTAAGTTCAGCAACCTGACTGCTTTTTGGTCCAAGTTTGTATCCCACAGAAATTGCGGTGACACCTTGGGTCCAAACGATTCCAATACCTGCCACTAGTTGGAGCTGTTCCCCATCCTTGTGATGAAAAGCACAACCATCCACATATACACACGGCAGCTGTTTACAGTATTCTTCATCATAAACCTTGTAGGGAGAGAACAGTTGTTCTTCCAAAAAGTCAGTGTCCGGGGCCTCCATAGCAGGCGTAGTTGCGGAACAATCATGGAGTTCGGCTAGGTCCTGGGCTACTGGACTTTCCTTGTTCTGTTTATAACGAATTTCAAGAGGCCACCCTTGCAAAGACAAAGTCCAAGCAGTGATGCGGCTGATAGACACATTTCCTCCCCTGATACGTTCACTATTTAAATACTGTAAAGGCTGGTGTGCCGTTTCAACAATGATTCTCTCTCCCTGAATGTAACTGCGGAAATTCTGTAATGCCCACACGGTGGACAATAGAGCTTTTCCACAGTCACTGAATTTTACCTCTACCGGGGACAAAGTTTTACTGGCATAGGCAATCACTTTACTGATAACATCTTGTTTCTGGTAAAGAACGGAACTCATACTTACCTGCGTAAATCCTGTCTCTAGATAGAAGTTCTTACCCCCTTCGGGATATCCTAGACACGGCGCTTGTGTAAGACGTTCCTTTAACTCCTTCATGGCGTCTTCCTGTTTCTTACCCCACGACCATTCGACATCCTTCTTCAGTAGGTGAAGCAACGGCTTGCTTATCTCGGCGTAGTTATCAATAAACTTACGCGAGTAGTTTACCATACCTAGGAATGATCTCAATTCTTTAAGGTTAGTAGGGACTTTACAGTTTAGAACCGCCTCTACCTTCTTCTTTTGTGGGTTCAAACCTTCAGCAGTAACTTCATGGCCTAGGAAGTTTACCTTCGTGCGACACCACTGAGCTTTTTGTAAGGACAGTTTAACTCCTGCTGCTTTTAATTGGCCCAAAACATGCCGAAGTTCTGTAATATGCTTGGCCATATCAGTACTTTTGATCAGGATATCGTCCACATATGCCAACGTCCCCCTTTCGAAGGCGTCTGGCATGGCCTTGTGTATGAACACAGCAAATTCATGTCCGGAATTTATGAATCCGAAAGGCATTCGCACCAAACAATACTGTCGATTTCCAAAACTGAAAGCCAGTTTGTATTGGTCTTCCTCACTCACCTTAATGGTCCAATACCCCTGTGCACAATCCAAGACTGTAAAAACTTGGGATCCTTGGAGCTGGGCGAGACATTGGTCAATGTATGGGATAGGCCATCCTGACATGTACACACGTTTGTTCAGCTGACGGAGGTCAGCGCACAACCGCCATTGTCCATTGGGTTTTAAAATACCCAGGATCGGGTGGTTATAGGAGCTGTGGATGGGCCTAATTATACCCCTTTCATGTAACTTCCTGATAATCTCAGCTAGAAATTCATAGGAAGCTAATGGTAACCTATACTGTCTTACGAATACTGGTGGGGCATCTGGATCTGTTTGGATCCTAGTGATGTGTAGGTCAGTAGTCCCACAATCGTAAGAATCCTTGGCAAAGATCTCTTGGAATTCAAGGAGAAGCTCTCAGAGCAATTGTCGGTCGAGATCATTGGAACACGCATCGGCGAGGGCCACCATCTCTTCAACTAACTCCTTGAATCCAGGAAAGCTTTCCGGCTGACCTATCTCATATGCCTCTTCAAGTTTTGTGGTGAGGTCATTGGGCATGTGATGTGTGTGTGTGTTCTCCTGCCATACAGGTTCTTTGGGGTACTCTTGTTCTTTGACTGGGTGATCAAAGACAATTGATGTCTCTTCGATTCGACAGGTACCATCTTTAGAATCGAACGGATAAATGGACTCTATGGTGAAAATACCCTCTGGTAATGAATGGAATGTTTGTTCAATTAATTGTTCCTCCGACAAATATTCATCGGGGATGAGTCCAATCACCTGGTTAATGACCCCAAAGGTGTAATATTCAGTCTCTACCTCTAGACCAATAAGGGTCTCTTTGGGTAAGACGATGTCCTGATTGGACAGATTATATATGTAAATGTACATCGGGGACTGATGTGTGTTGACTAGGGGCGTGTGTGTAATGTTCAGTCCTTCCCCCTGCATTTTATGGGAGAGGCATACTAATGCCTCTGACCCCTTCAGTCTATGTCCCTTTTTAACTTGGATGGGGAGTATGAAATTATTTATGCCCTTAGGAATTGTAATCTTCTGGGCTACCTGGACTTCAACAGCATAAGGCATCTGTTGCTGGGATTTTAAAGCTAAGTCCAGATTTTGGTACTTCTCGGGGTCCCCCTTTAGTCGACTCCATAGACAGTCATTAATTAGGTCGACTTGCATTGCAAATCGATGTAGCACATCGTTGCCAAAATAAATTTTAGTTTGGGGATTATCCAAGACTAGGAACACATGGGTGGCTGTTTTGTTTCCTACAGTGACGTTTAAGAGACACCTAGCTATTGAATTGTAATCATCAGAGTCATCAATGGAGTCTGAAATCCAATGACGCTGAGGTGTGGAGAAACGGATCATTTCCATTTCGGTCAGGTGTTTTATCAGCCCATGGCTTACAAAGCTGTGTTCCTGTCTCAAATCTAGTTTGGCATATTTTGACCTATTAAGACCATTTATCCGGATGGGGATAAGCAAGTCACTGTTAACCCTTTCAATGCCTGTCAAGAATTGGGTGTGATCTCCCCCTTTTCTTGGTTTATCCTCCTGATGAAAAGATATCGTAAGGATGTCATCTTGGAGGGAGATATCTTTTATTTTATCTTGGGGAATTCTAAAAATGTGATCCGCATCTCTTCTGATAGGGTTATGGTCATCAGGTTGGATAACCGTTACATCAGGAAGTTGACTATTTCTGAAATGGATTTCTAATGATCCAGGCCTTTCTTCCACCAGGTGGCAGTGTTGTCGGGAATGGGGAGTTTTAAGTTTCCCATATTTAATCGGGGTATTTACCTGTGACCACAGAACTTGGTTCACACAGTCAACTATTGTCTTAAGCCTTTTTAGAAAGTCCATCCCAATGATCATGTGGTGCTGGGAGATGCTGGCAATGATGATGGGGTGTCTCAGTTCCTTATTACCCAGTTTCAGTTTAAGCCAGGCGGTACCCATGACTTGTAAAGGGTCTCCACCTACACCAATTAATGAGCTGTCAAAGCTTTTAAGTCTTGGCTTGGTGGGCATGACATTCGCCACTTTATCAAAATGTTCCTGTGACATGATGGTTGCTTGGGATCCAGTGTCTATTAGGCCGACAATAGAAAGATCACTGGCATCCTGCACTGTGGCATAATATCTCCCATCAGATTCAGTCAGCTCACACATGAAATTAGCGTGGTTGAAGATCTGTGGGCCCTTCAATGACATATGACTGGCTCTTATCTCACCGCATGTGGTGGACACATCATACTTATCCTCCCTGGTGGGATTCTTGGACTGTTTCAAGACAGAAGCACAACTAGAAATTGGTGCTCCGTCTGGCTTGTCAATCCCGACGACTTCCGATGCCGCGACTATATTAGGGGCAATAGATGGACACTGAAAAACAGGAGAATCGTTAATACACAACAACTGGTCCCCTTTTGCCTGAGAACTAGATTCTCCATTAGTAGGCGTGTCAGGGACGGGACACACATCTCCTGTCATTTGACTCAGTGTTCTCCCGTTGGTTTAAGGCTTGGTTGCCTGTTAATTCTGTGACCCTTGGTCGGTCACAGGAGCTGTTCCTAAAAAAGGATTGGAAGAAAATTTTATGGAC
This sequence comes from Staurois parvus, assembly GCF_062004578.1. Taxonomy (NCBI): domain Eukaryota; kingdom Metazoa; phylum Chordata; class Amphibia; order Anura; family Ranidae; genus Staurois; species Staurois parvus. The sequence goes on from NW_028318066.1 coordinate 3,023,744, forward strand.
AAGCTTGTCCATTTGTTCAGCCATTTTGCTGACCTGTGCCTCTATTTGCTCAATACGCTTAGAGGAGTCATCCTGTTGATTCTCCCTTTTTCTGTACTTACGTTTGTACTTTGGACGGGACTGGTAATGAGACTCAGAGTCAGAACTACTGCTCCGGTCCCGACGCCATTTTTCTCTCTGAGGTTTTGGGTCCTCCCTGTCATTAAGGGGAACCTGGGGTACTGTATCCACCCTTTGAGCTTGAGGGTGTTACTGGCGTGGAGGAAATCTTTGGAAGTCAGAGTTCTTATTAAAATTGGGATTCTTATTGAAATTATGGTTCCTATTGAAATTGGGGTTCCCATAAAAATTCCCATGTTGGTCATGGCGAGGATAATAGAACCTCCGAGGATACCATTGACCCCTTTGATTTTCATCACTATACTGGCTCTTTCCATACTTTTTATTCTTTTCACTTCCACTACCGTAGTTCCCTTGCTTTTGTCTATCCTTCCTCACCCACTGGTTTTGGGGTGCAAAGTTATGGACCTCCTTCACTTGCTGGGTTTCAGGTACAAATCTAGGGGAACCATTGGTTTTACCTCCACGGACTACTTCCGCATATGATTTCTTCTCCGCCTGCAACTTTGGATTTGGAGGGGAAACGGTAGTGGCTGCTACTATCCTGGGACTATTCTGGGGTTCTCTTTTTATCCCGCCCTCACTGGACTGTTGGATTGAGAACAGATAGTCACTCTCTCTCACCAACCAATCAAGAGAGCATCCCTTTCTGTAATCCTGAGCAAGTCCCAATTTTATATAAGCAGGTAATGCTTCATAAAATAAGGTCTTGAATTCTGGCTGGTCAAGATTGGAATCCTTTTCAGCCAGGAAATAGGCATTTCTGAGGACAGCCAGAAATTCTGCAGGGCTTTGGTGAGGACCACACTTTAAATTGTAGACCGCAGCCTTGGCAGAGGTTACAGTTTTATAAGGCCCAAATTCCATGTGGCACTTTTGTTTAACCTCTCTCCAGGACTGATTGGAATAGGTCCTCAAGGTATCAAAGAATTGCCGGTATTTTTCTTCAAATACCCATGGCAGCAATTCTATTTTGGTGTGGTCATCTCTAATGCCCAGAATTTCTAACGTCTGTTCGTATGTTTTTATGTGTTCGGTTATCTCGAGGGACCCTTTCTTAGTAAACATAGAAACAGTGTCCTTCAGGAACTTAATGACCTTTGGGGTGTCATATCTTCTGAATGACCCCTGGGATTTCCCTTCTTGCCTATATGAAACCTCACACTTTTCTTCTGAGCGCTCTGGAGTGTATCTTAGGAGCCTAGGGGGCGACCTATATTCTGTCTCTGCCTCACTATCAGGCATTTCACTGTGATACGGGTATCCCCGCTCATCAGCCTCCTGCTTGACTGGGTTGGTCCGGCTTTGGACCCCAGAATTTATTTGGGCTGTTAACCTCATAATCTGCTCCTCCAGAGTTTTCTGCTCAGATCTTACCAACGCAATATCTGACTGGTCATGCTTATCCCCTGGGTGAACTTTAATTTCAACAGGAGATAACTTTTCTGATCTGAAGTACTCCACTTCATCTTTTAAATCCTGATATTTCTTTTGAAATAGTTTCAATTCCTGAAAATTTCTTTCATACAGGTCTTGAGCGCATTGAAAGTCTCTGACCAATCTATCTTGATACTCCTTGGATTCGTCTAAACGAATACCGGCATGACCAGGCTTCCCTTTCAAAGACTCAATGTTTCTGCTTTCCAACATCAGGCGGGGTTCTGACAACTCTTCCCTTAAAGTTATGGTTTGCTGGGCAGCTCCATTGCTCATGAACCATAACATAGGCCAGGCTTTTAGGAGAAGTCTGTCATAGCTTTTATTACTTTCTGTTTTAGCAAAGGCAAATAAAAACTCGACCACCCGACCCTTTTGGTTGAACAGGTCCTCAAATGTGCTCATAGCCTGCTTTTTCTTTGCATCCACCAATTCATCATTGTTATCCCCCAAACCTAATCTCTGGCGGAGATAATTTATTACTGCACCTTCAACATACTTCTGCCAAGTATCGTAGGCTTTTCGGGCTGGCCTAGGGGTTCCCCCCCAATATCTTGGGCCGCCAAATTTTCCTCGCTATACTTGAAAGAGGTGGATCCGTGATTACTGGATGCCATTTTGATACAAAATATATGTTTGACAAAGTGTACAAATATACAATCACCAGTGCGTTTTGTATTATGGTACGATTTCTATGGCTCTCAGCAGTGCCTCCAAATTTATCCTGTGGTGGTTTATGTAAGGATTTATTCTACTTGTAAAGGGCGGTGTCCCTTTCCCTTAGATGAAATATTACAGTGCCTCCAGCCGTTAAAATACGGCAAATATTTAGTAAACCAATAATTTGGACACCTTGATAATTCGATCACCACTTATTATTAGACCTTGAATTCTTTTAGCCAGTATGATTTCGTACCATACACACAAAATTTGCCTTATAATAGATAAATATAAAAATGTATTTATGTACAAAAATTATATATATATTAACACAAAAAGCAAAAGACTGGTGATGAATGAATATTGATACACACGGTCAAAGATATACTATACCAATATCATACACAATATGTTTCTAAATAATGAAAAATCAATATAACAATTTTTCTAGATGATAATGATGATTAAAAATTAAATCTAGTAATAACTAATAATTTTAGAGTATTTCAGAGGTTATTTTCTCTCATCACGTGGCCATAGCAATGGAAGAAGATATTCCCTGATAAATTATACTCTAATTACTAATATTTAATAATTTATGAAAAATTTGTAATATGACACCAACAATATCTAACAGTAACACGGGATCTCTCTATATATATATATAACCACCCAATACAGTTGTTATCACTCTAAGGTAATTCTTATTACTCTACACAACAGAGAAAATATACAATACAAAATTAAATGGACAGTCTCACCAACCCAGATCTAGGAATATGACACCTCCCAGTGGATCCAGCTGGCAATGGAACGCCTTCAGAATGATGGCCACAGCAAGTGATAGATATGTAGTATAGTAAAGATTCAGAGGTTTAGAAGTTTAGGAGAAAGTTTTTAAAAGTTTGAAAGGATGGAAGAGGGGATATTCAGCAGAGATGTCTCTTCAGATTTTCTTTTAGTGAGGGTTCTTCCAATGAGTTTTTCTTTCTAATGCGTTTTTTTTCAATGAGGTTTTTTTCTAAATGAGGTGCATGGGTTTTTATACCATCTAAACTATTGTTCTAAGAGACCCTCCCACCAGGCTTCTTGATTGGCTGGTGGAGAAATGTATGTACTTAAGCTATCTCTCACCTGTCCACTAAGTGGTAGTCAGAGCTCATAGAACAATTTGAGTATTTATGATGACTCACACCTCGGGTGGAACTCAAGGTGATTTCAGGTATTAAATATACGTCTTATCCAGATATATATAGGTGATCATAGCTATAATGTTCTAAATAGGAACCATGGAATATCTGTGGATATTCAGTTATTCATCTCTCTGAGATACAAACTTGTGTGAAAGCATTTGTTTCCTGATAAGACATACAACTGATGCTAATTCACAATATATCTTACTTTTCCTCATCTCAATACTCAAGTTAGTGATATACAATCCCCGTTCTGCTGAATATTTTGTGGTGCGTGAAACACACTCTTTATAACATCCCATTGATAATATGCTTTTTAGTAATATCTCTGTGGGTAGAGATATCCAGTTCTTAGCCTTATATGTCCTGAATTTAACCTTTTTGTGTTAGAACCAGAATTCCCATGAGGAGAAAAGACCCTCTGTTTACCTGTCCATTGTGTTGGAGTCAGGGTAAACAACCATTTATACTTTTAACCTTAGTGGATAATAGTATATTGTGACAGTTCGAGAAGTTTGTTAGTTCATCACACTCCACAGGATTTTGGGTAAACTTTCAACCAGTTAAGTTTCCGTCTCATCATTGTCTTTTGGTTATGTGTGATGACTCAATGTTTGAAGGTCCAATGTCTCATTCAGCTGTCTGTTTAACTTTTGTAGATGTATTCAACTCAACCCCAATATATAAACAGTATTTGTTGACATATCCACACTTTAGCTAGTCTCATCGACTCCAATTTAAACCTTAGAATTGTCCAGTCTTAAACTACCTGTGGATAGTCAAACAGTCTATTGTCTCTAGGAAAAGATCCCTTCATCCATTATTTACATTTCTTAACTGGAGGGTCCTTTGAATTTTCAACCCAGACAAGTTAACCCTTAACAGATGGCTAGGCTGGTTTGCTGTCAGAAACGTTATGTTTTGATAAATAATTTCAAAATCCACAACAACGTCAGTGTTATTGTTTTGAATTTTATCCGTTGGGCAATTGGAAGCCAGTGGAGGGACTGGCAGAGAGAGGTGGCAGATACAGAATGGTTAGTAAGGTGGATGAGTCTGGCAGCAGCATTCATGATGGACTGAAGTGGGGATAGCCTGTGATGAGGTAGGCCAGTGAGGAGGGAGTTACAGTAGACAAGGCGAGATATAATAAGGGAGTGAATTAGTTGCTTAGTGGTTTCCGGGGTAAGGAATGGTCGTATTTTGGAGATGTTGTGGAGGTGAAGTCTACACACGTTTGTCAGCGATTGGACCTGGGGCTGAAAGGACAGATGGGAGTCTAGGATTACACCTAGTACCCTGGCATGAGGGGTGGGACTGATGATAGTGTTGTTGATCTTGATGTAGAAGTCGGGGGAGGGGGGGGGCATGGGCTGGGGGGAATACTAGGAGCTCAGTTTTGGAAATGTTGAGTTTGAGGAGGTGGAGTGACATCCAGTCCGATATGTCACTTAGTAGGCTAGTGATACTATTGGAGACTGAGGGGGTGAGGTGAGGGGTAGAGAGATAGATTTGTGTGTCGTCGGCATAGTGCAATGCTCTGTTTAGGAGACCAATCAATATCATAATGGAATCAATCATAATCATATCAATGCCATTCTAAAAAGGCATTTTCACCCAACAACTTTTCTCTCTTTTTGGCTGTTTGAAATCAGGCATTGAATGAAAAAATTAGTGGTGCATCGAAATGAAAATTCTGCACCGAAACCAATTTAGGATGCACTTGGCTGAAAACCGAAACTGTAATGGACAGGTTTTTTTTCAAATATATTTTTTATATATAATTTTATTATATTCAACTTTTTAATTAATATCATGGATTTAAATTAATATGAATTTAAAAAGTACAATCCAGTAATATAAAATAGCTTTTATTGAAAGTAACACACAAAAATTGGACAGAAAATACAATTAAATAAATATAAAATTAAATAGATCCTTTTTTGCATAGAAGTCGATAGGGGGTGTTGTAGCATTGAAGTCAATAGGAATCAATTTTGCTTTGAAGTCAATAGGACGTGATTTTGCATTGAAGTCAATGGGATGCTATTTTGCATTGAAGTCAATGAGACACGGTTTTGCACTGAAGTCAATGGGGCACGATTTTTGCATTGAAGTCAATTATCATTATCTACTAAATTAAAAAAAACAATGTGCGCTATCAAACTAGTAAACAAGCTAATAAATTAGAGTCGCTGCAATAACACTTAAAAGGTGATCCCACACTTAAAACATACATAAATAGTGTTGCGCTAACTCATATAGACATAATAGTCCATAAACAGATTCAAACGTTATAGTTCAATCAAAATCTGAAATATAAATATACATATAAAGTGCTTGAATGGTGAAAATCACATAAAGTGCTTGAATGGTGAAGAATCACGACAAAATGCTCCGAATAAATAAAGTCTATTTGAAAAACACGGTGCTCCACCTTAATGCAATGTTCCTCCACCTAAAAATATATATGGATGGCCGCTCACCTCCTACTGTGGACCCATAGATTAATACAGGTCAACCAAGCATGGTAATTCCAAAACGATGCTCTAGATGGCAGCAGAGAGCTGATGACAGGAACCCCTTCAATAACAGTATAAAACAGGACTCTTCTCAGCTTATCTCCACATATAGAACGAACAGAGGATATCTCCCATAGTGGAATATGGTTTTAATTCCACATAAAATCATTCCAGAGTCTCACTCACATAATAGAAGCAGTAAAATAGCGAATTGCAATTCAAAACTCTCGCTCTGTCACTCAGTCACCACCCCAGAAAAAGAAGAAAGGGTCCAAGGAGATCAAAGGGTAGAAAATCTCCCTAATAGAGGGCCTCCAATGAAACCTTTATTGCCACAGAGCCAGCATGCTGGAAATTCTATGTATAGAACAACTAACAGAACCTGGAAACCGAAAGGCCCAAATGGATTTCAAGGGAAACCATACTGGCGAAACAAATGGAATGAGTACAGACCCCATCCGAATCTGAATAGAGGATCAAGACACCCTTAGAACTATGAGAGAAGTCCTTACAATAGGTATAGACCATATGAGAGAAGTCCACTACCATTATACAACAGATATGAAGCCCTGAGAAATGACGAGACCTACAGTTGCAAGAAAAAGTATGTGAACCCCTTGGGATTACGTGGAGTTTTGCATGAATTGGGCATAAAATGTGCTCTGAACGTCATCTAAGTCACAACAATAGAAGAACACAGTCTGCTGAACATAATACTACACAAACATTAGATGTTGCCATGGTTTAATTGCACATAACATGTAAACATTCACAGTGCAGAGAGGAAAAAGTATGTGAGGCCCTAGCTTAATGACTTCTCCCAGAACTAATTGGAGCCAGGAGTGAGCCAACCTTGACTCCAATCAGTGTGATGATATTGGATGTGTTGCTGACAGCTGTCCTGCCCTTAAAAAACACACACCTGTTTTGGGTTTACTGGTTTCAAGAAGCATGTGAACCATGCCTCACAGAAAAGAGCTCTCAGAAGACCTACGATCAAGAATTGTTGACTTGCATGAAGCTGGAAAGGGTTATAAAAGTATCTCCAAAAGCCTGTTCATGTGTCCACGGTAAGACAGACTCTACAAATGGAGAAAGTTTAGCACTGTTGCTACTCTCAACATCAAAACCTCATCCCCACTGTAAAACATGGTGGAGGGAGCATCATGGTTTGGGGCTGCTTTGCTGCCTCAGGGCCTGGATGGATTGTTGTCATTGATGGGAAAATTAATTCCATAGTTTATCAAGACATTTTGCAGGAAAACGTACGACCATCTGTCCGCCAACTGAAGCTCCGCAGAGGATGGGTGATGCAACAGGACAATAACCCAAAGCGTACAAGTAATTCAACAAAACAATGGCTGCAACAGCACAGAATATGCCTTCTGGAGTGGCCCAGTCAGAGTCCTGACCTCAACCCGATTGAAATGCTGTGGCATGACCTTAAGAGAGCGATTCACACCAGACATCCCAAGAATATTGCTACACTGAAACAGTTTTGTGAAGAGGAGTGGTCCAAAATTACTCCAGATCGTTGTGCAGGTCTGATCTGCAACTACAGGAAACGTTTGGTTGAGGTTATTGCTGCCAAAGGAGGGTCAACCAGTTATTAAGTCCAAAGGTTCACATACTTTTTCCTCCCTGCACTGTGAATGTTTACATGTTATGTGCAATTAAACCATGGCAACATCTAATGTTTGTGTAGTATTATGTTCAGCAGACTGTTCTTCTATTGTTGTGACTTAGATGACGTTCAGAGGACATTTTATGCCCAATTCATGCAAAACTCCACATAATCCCAAGGGGTTCACATACTTTTTCTTGCAACTGTATTATAACACCCCAAGAGATTTTTTAGTGGAGAGGAGACAATAGAGACCCCAACCATGGCAAGAAAGAGGGATGCCAGTAAGTAGATGTCCAAACAGAGGAGGGGGTGCAGAGCAGGCTGGAAAAAACAAGCAAAAAAGAGATCAATAGGTGATGGAATATTAAATATTACTGGAGTCGAACTTAGTAAAGATGAGATCAAAGTCTTTGATAAAGGCTTGAAATTTGCCCCCAAAAAGAACATAAATAAATTCAATGTTTATTTGGATCTTCAAAAATATGTGAGAAAATTTAAATTTAAAAAAATATATGTTAGGAAAACCAGAGGAAAAAAATGGTGATTAATAAAATGGTCACGAATAATTACCAACATACAAATTTGAGACATAAGTCACTATTCAACCCACAAAATAATGATAATGGACATATTTATGTTTATAAGAGGATGGTATCTCAAGATTTTCAAAAGACTGAGATTAAAAAATGTAAAGAGATCAGAGAATTGGAGATGGGAATTAAAAGTCTTGAAAGCTAAGATGACATAGTGATCCGACCTGTGGACAAAGGGGGGGTGGGGGATTGTAGTTCTCTCCAAACCCTATTATACGGTTGAATTACAGCAACAATTGAATGATACAGATACTTATTGCTGCTTATCTTCGAACCCAACTAGTAAATATAAGAAAGAATAGGATAAATTGATACACAAGGGTATATCCAAAAGGTATCCTAAATTAAAAAGAAGGAAGGTATGTATTGCCTGACTCATGTAGGATTCCAGTCATATATACTATCCCTAAATTGCATAAGAATAAAGATAATCCACCCGGCCGTCCAATAGTGAATGGTATTCAGTCCATAGGGGCAAGGTTGGGACAATACATAGATGTATTAGGGTGAGTCCAAGGGCTGCTGAAAAAACGCTGAACAGCTCCTAAATGTGAGTTTATCAGCTGCAGTGTACATGAGCCCTTATACTGTTGTTGAAGGGGTGCCTGTCATCAGCTCTCTGCTGCCATCTAGAGCATCGTTTTGGAATTACCATGCCTGGTTGACCTGTATTAATCTAATGCAGTGGTTCTTAACCTTGTTGGAGGTACTGAACCCCACCAGTTTCATATGCGCATTCACCGAACCCTTCTTAATTGGAAAAATAAAATATGATTTTTAAAATTCAAAACATAGGTATATATTTATACATAGGTGCACAAAATGAACAAAACCGTTAAGAACAAAGAACAAAACCATTAAAACATGATTTTCACACAAAAACATAATAATGAATACTTACTGCACGAATCATATGAGTCGGGTGTGGGTCTTCACCTCTGCCGAACCCGCGAGACTGACTCACTGAACCCCTGGGGTTCGATCGAACCCAGGTTAAGAACCACTGTTTTATAGTAATTCATCCCCCATATAGTAATTCATCCCCAATATAGTAATTCATCCCCCATATAGTAATTCATCCCCCATAGTAATTCATCCCCCATAGTAATTCATCCCCCATATAGTAATTCATCCCCCATATAGTAATTCATCCCCCATATAGTAATTCATCCCCCATATAGTAATTCGTCCCCCATATAGTAATTCGTCCCCCATATAGTAATTCGTCCCCCATAGTAATTCGTCCCCCATAGTAATTCGTCCCCCCTATAGTAATTCGTCCCCCCTATAGTAATTCATCCCTTATATAGTAGTAGTAAGTAGCAAGTAGTAAGCCAAGTCCCCCCTGTGTCAATTCACTTACCTTTGCTCCACGCGTTCCTCTCGCCGTATTCCCGCGCCGTTCCGGTCTTCAGGGCGGACTGTGAGAGGAGCCTAGCTCCTCTCACGTTCGTCACGCTGCCCCGCCTACACACATCCTGACGGCCAATCACTGGCTATCAGGATGTGAGTGGCAGCGAGACTGGCCAATCATTGCATTTGAGCGCGCTGCCCTGGCTGTTTTTTTTTTTTGGATCACGCTGCAGAGTCCCTGCCGCCTGAGAGGAGGGAGGGGAGCGGGCGCCCGGCACACAAGAGCCGCATTAAAGCGTGTAAAGAGCCGCATGTGGCTCACGAGCCGCGGCTTGCCGACCACTGGGCTAAACGATGTTGCGTGACCACCTGCAGCCAATGATGGACAAGCGGGGCATGTCATCACGAATCATATGAGTCGGGTGTGGGTCTTCACCTCCGCCGAACCCGCGAGACTGACTCACCGAACCCCTGGGGTTCGACCGAACCCAGGTTAAGAACCACTGATCTAATGGGTCCACAGTAGGAGGCGAGCGGCCATCCATATATATTTTTAGGTGGAGGAACATTGCGTTAAGGTGCAGCACCATGTTTTTCAAATAGACTTTATTTATTCTGAGCACATCGTAGTGATTCTTCACCATTCAAGCACCTTATTTGATTTTCACCATTCATGCACTTTATATGTATATTTAGATTTTATATTTTGATTGAACTATCACATTTGAATCTGTTTATGGACTATTATGTCTATATGAGTTAGTGCAACACTTTTTATGTATGAATTATCATTATCTTTTTTCTATTGGCAAATGGCAATAACCCTATTTTCTGCCGATTATTTTTGGCAGCTTATATATCACTATTGTAAAATGTGGAGCTATATGTGAACCTCAATACTTCATAGCTGAACAGTATTCCCTTACAATCAATAATAGATAACTAAGTCAAATAAGACATAAACCCCACAACCTCTCCACCCCCTCTCCTAAGTAAGATAATCCAAATATATACACAATATTAATACACATATATTAAATGCTGTGAAACTGAGAAAACTCCTAAACGACAACACCAGTGAAAAAATAGTGACTTAAACGCATGTAAATTTTACGTGCCCTGCATAAACTGGTGTGAAAGAAATAATAGTGATCCCACTGGGGGATAAAGACAAAGTGAATCAGTGAAACCACTCCTTGTGGTAAACCTACAAAAAAAGAAAGAGAAATCAAATGAATAAACGCATGTATAAGCTCAAAATAACTTGTGAATAAAAACAATGTCAGTGATTCCAATATGGGATAAATAAAGTGAATCCGTGAAACCACAAATGTGGTAATTAAGAAAGAAAAAAATCAGGCTCAACGCCTGTAAATCACGAACAATCACTATATACACAATAGTGACCCCCTACTGGGGATGGGTGAACACCACAAAAAAAATAGGCTAAATGCCTATAGACGTGATACATAACCCCAAATGGGGGTTCTAAATAAGCGACTTCAAACAATGCTTCACACTTTCCGTATATCCACAAACATAAATCAACAGTGGATAATCCAACCACCAACATAAACAAAAAACCAGACCCCAAAAATAATAATTATCGTGACCTAAAAAGTGAAAACATTAAGTGTCCAAAATATAGAAAAGTGTCCAGAACCATCCAAATGGTGGAGGTGTTCTGTAGTCCTGTAATCACCAAAATGTGCAACAGGATACTATGAATCCCACTCTAGGTGCAATGGCCCCTCACCTCCATGCGGTTACCCTGCAAGGTCAAAACGCTTTAAACAATCAAACACCACCGGTCTGGAACCTGGACTCCCTCCAACGGATGTCAGGTCCACCGCCATGTCAGTTCCCTCTCTGGTAACCAAGGTCCTGCATACAGCCTCCTCTCAGTGGTCCTAGAAGTGTTAGCTCACTTGACTAGAAATTACAAGCCTTTAGTACCTACCCTATGCTTTGGGTGTACTAATACATTGACCTCAATAGGAGTTCCAAGATGGAGTCCGCACCAGAAGTTGCATCAGCACGCCGGACATTGTGTACCACCAGCCCACGCGTAATGTCACGTGACTTCATCAGGGTATAGTGATTGGTGACTGGTGCTGTGTATTATAGGGAGGCCATCCATCAATCAATTGGAGTGGAGGCGGGCTTAATGGTGGCCATTTTGCTGAAGACTGAAGCCAAGGACATATATTTCCCAGACCTCTCCTCACTAAAACTCCAGAATTAAAAAGGGGGAATGTAATACTCGATCTCTACTCTTCCCTAAATCGTGGCATTATAACATATTCCCACAGGTAAAGTGTAAATGCATGCTGAGCGGAATAGCCACATAACAAATCCTATAAGTATCAAAATCTTGTTAATGGAACCATTGCACGCTATCATCTGGGACTGCAAGTACAAAAACAACCCACAGATAAACACAGGTAATAAAACTTAATTGTGCGGTCAAAAATTTCAGGTGAGAGCACAAGTGGTGTCAGTGTTGGTGAAGGCACATTGCATATGTCAAAAGGAAGATTTGAATGGCACAAGTCATCATTATATATTGAAAGAATCACGATATGGAGATGGACTTTATTATTCATTAGTTCTTTGTGCACATTATTTATTATTATATTTATATTCATTTTATATTTTTTTCACATTGGGGTTTTTTTGCTATTTATATTTAGCATTGGTTAACATTAAGAGAAATGCGGCACAATCGTATGTTTTCAAGAAATATTTTCAAATTGTAATCTAGAAATGTAAAATGCAGGAATGCTAGCTGTAGCCTTAACAAACATTAAAGTGATTCTAAAGGCTCACTTTTTATTTAATTTTTTATAAGAAACATGTCATACGTACCTGCTCTGTGCAATGTTTTTGCACAGAGCAGCCCCGATCTTCCTCTTCTTGAGTCCCTGCCAGTGCTCCTGGCCCCTCCAGCCAGCTGAGTGCAAGCTCACTCCCAATCCGGCTCAGTGTCCAAAAGACACACAGAATGCGTCTCAGTCCCGCCTCCCTGCTCACACCTCAGCTGGCTGTGATTGACAGCAGCAGAAGCCAATGGCTCCAGCTGCTGTGTCTGTACCAGTGAGGAGAGACAGAGCCGCTGCTCTCATACACATCGTTGGATCAAGATTGGGCTCAGGTAAGTATTTGAGGGGGACTTGGGGGGAACTGCTTGCAGAAGGTTTTCTTACCTTAATACAGAGAACCACTTTAAGCAGAATTCAGTAGGCATGTTCAAGATATTGGAAACTGGACTGAGCTCTTTAGAAGTTTTCTAAATATGTATTAAATATTTGCTGGTGAAGTGTAAACACCATCCATAAATGATGATTCTCAGACTAGCATTTACAAGCTAGGGTTAAGAAAATACCCATGTGTACATAGCCATAGCGTCTGTTATTATGCATTAGGTCAAATGTCTGTATGGCTTCATATTTACAGGATATAATCTGTATTACCTTTTCTAGCTTCATTTTCTTCTGTCTTTTGACTGAATCATCAGCCTGTAAGTACAAAAGGGTACATCAATATCTGAATTGTATCAATTATGTATATGTCTTCACAAGTAGTAAATTTTTTTTAGCCTACCATTTCTGGTTTTACTGCTTGAAAAATCTGCCGGTTCAAGGTTTACAGGTAACAATGTACTAGAACTAAAAGAAAACCCATTTTAAACATTTAAAATGATTTCAAGTACAATATCAGTGGTACATAGATGCTGTATATATTAATAATTATATCTTTTTATCTCATTAAAGAACTAGTGGATTAGTGCTAAACCATTGTGGTTGTATTGTGTGACACATTGGAACTACCACTAACACATTATTTATCAACTATAAACACTTCTATGCCTGCTATATCAAACTATTTATGAGGTTCCCTTTTCTGGCGTAATACTTGCTTCCTCAATGAACGAGGGTACACATGCCCACATACCAAAGCCAATGGGACCCAACGAGTTAACCTAATTTTATAATTAGGATTTGTATAGGCAAAAACTGGGGAGCTTGTGATCAAATTTTCCTAAAGAAAGAGATCAAGCACATATTATCCATTTCTTCTTCAAAATCAATGACATAAGAGAGAGGATAAAGCACCTCTTATTGTGTTATCAAAGTCACGCCAATTTGTATCAGTAATGGTATATATCAGGGATCAAAATGTAACAGCAATATACTGCTTGTATTAAGAGACTATTATAACTTGTCCCTGTCCTCATCGTAGTAAATCATATATCCACGATAAGTATAATTAGTCATCTTTTTAAGTGATCCATTGTGGACAACAAAGCATAGCTGAATTAAATATATTATTCACCCATCAGTGTTTTCAGCTTCACTGTTCAGCAATGTTATCTCTTCAAATAATCATTCTCATTGTTCACTATAAGCATGTACATATACATTCATTCATGGAAGACGCTATTCCCCAATTTGTCCCTGACTGGAGACTGCTGCTATAAGCTATTTCTAAAAGTGAAGGGGGGGATTGGCTTTCTAGCTCTATACACTGTATCTCAGAGTTCTCCCATGCCCATAACTCCTAATGCCTCTATCCAGGAAGGAATCATGCATAAGTAGGCATATTGATGTTATCTTGATTCCAATCAATATAAAAGGTTAGGCAGAGGTTGCTTGTTCTCAGTCCTATAAATAAGTATAAAGTGCTCTAAATCATATACAAAATAAGAGTGCTCAAACCCCAAAAAAAGAAAAATGACCTCAACATGTTTCACTCCTACAATGGAGCTTCGTCAGGAGTAAATATATGTGCACCCCATATTGTGTCAAGCAAAAGCACAAGGTTCAATGTCAGGAATGGACTCACCACTGGTGGTGCTGTGGCTCACTTGCTCTGTGGGCTGCAGTACCAGCTCCTACCAGAGGATGCTTTCAGCAGCCAGGGTCTTACTCCTGCAATCAAGCCATCACCTGAGGCTGATTGCAGGAGGTCTATTTAAGCAGGACCAGGCCTGCAATCAGTACCTTGGTGTTTTCCCATGAGCCCCTGTATCTTGTTCCCTGGGCATCTGTTCCTGAGAGAAGTTACCTTGTTGCCGACCCTGCCTGATCCTGATTCCTGTTGACCATCTCCTGCTCTGGCTCGTCCCTGACTATTCTTCTGCCTACTTTTATGCTGTTTGACCTCCTGTTGCTGTACCTTGGCTCGTGACCCATTTACTCTTTGCCTGGGGCTCTGTACTGAACTGCCTCCACCGTTACCAACCCGGCTTGTCTGACTACGCTACACTCCATACTGTCATCCATCCATCCCGCACGGATCCAGTCACTACTGTCCGAACCTGCCAGCCCCTTCACATCAGGCTTTCCTCCGGTACATACCCTCGGCGGACCCCTCCACCACAGTTGGGTGCACTCAGGGGCCGCGACCTGGTCTCAGTCCTGCGCCAAGTCCATCCCCACCATCAGGGGCTCTGGTGAAAAGGCAGACTGGGGCTTAGACTCCATGCCCTGGGGAATCCCATTCTGTGGGTCACTAGAGATCCCCCCGGGCGGTGCCTGACAGTACCTTACAGCCTGCCTGACCATTCCACCTCTCCAGCCCTGACTACGCCTCTGTTCCTAAAGCCTGCTACTTCCCTGTGTCAGTCCACACATTTCTGGTCATACCCAGATCCCTGACATTCAAACTTGGACTGTTTGTATGGGACTTCTGTTTATATTCTCCCCTTTCAAAGATGGCCACTGGTGAGAATAAAAATACTTTGATAAATTGTGGAGGTACGTGGATGCCAAGGTCATGGTGTGAGTCTATGCCTCTTTGCCTATGTGAGATCATATCTCTGATTGGCACTAATGCTGTAGTGATATTCAGTGCTGTTAGTGTCATTTCATCTTCTTTCCACAAGATCGTACTGCGTATCACTTCTGCGCATGCACGACGTCATTACGCAGTGACGTCATGACATACGGACGCAGCGTGATGACATAATCGTATCATTTGACGACGCAGACATCTTTGAAAGCAAATCTTTGAGCACTCTTATTTTGTATATGATTTAGAGCACTTTGTACTTATTTATAGGACTGAGATCAAGCAACCTCTGGCTATCCTTTGATATCGATTGGGATCAAGATAACATCAATATGCCTACTTATGCATGATTCCTTCCTGGATAGAGGCATTAGGAGTTATGGGTATGGGCGAACTCTGAGATACAGTGTATAGAGCTAGAAAGCCAATCCCCCCCTTTCCCTTTTAGAAACAGCTTATAGTAGCAGTCTCCAGTCAGGGACAGATTGGGGAATAGCCTCCTCCATGAATGAATGTAGATGTACTGTACATGCATATAGTGAACAATGAGAATGGTTGTTTGAAGAGATAACATTGCTGAACAGTGAAGCTGAAAACGCTGATGGGTGAATAATATATTTAATTCAGCTCACTTACAAATATGACTAACTATATTGCAGTTACTATAGAGTTGGGTAATTACTTGTGAGCCACTAGGAGTTTTCTTACTATATACAAACTCTATTAACAATTGATTGCGTGCATAAAAAAAAATGAATTGAATTAATTGATTACGCGCTTGAAAAAATGTTTTTAAAATATTAGATCGCAAGGTACTTAGTACACCCTCTCTAGGTGTATAAATGTTAACCATATAATCCAATATTGTACCGCGCTCCAATATATTCTACCTCATGTGATATAGTGAATACCTGTATATGCCACCAATTAACAAATAATTTCATCAAACAGAAATACTTAAATATATAATTTGTATAAATATAAAAGAAATTAAATATTCTATTATTGTGAAACAACTAAAAAATAAAAACAAAAAAATATAAGGTGGGAATGATAGTTCTCTTCTATGTGAATTGAGATGGTGTTATTCAGACTGGATTGTATAATGGATCTGTGTCCACTGCGTGAACCTCTCTCTCCTCAGCACAGCCTTCTCAGTAGAACTTTCTCCGCTGGCTGCTTGGCTTAATCCTCCATATATGGAACATAAAAAGAAGGGAAAAGAAACATAGTGTCTTATCCGGGATTTCAGTTGTTTAATGTGCTTTGATTTCCCACTTACATTGTGAAAGATAAAGTAGCGCTTTACATAAAGTGTATCCAGATCGTAATATGGTCAGCCTTATAGGTGTGTCTGCCTTCAGTGTGTATACTCGCCGTTCCTCTGTGGATGCGTGATGACGTCACCGCCCCTCCCCTACGCGTTACGCTACATGGACTCGTAGCTTCCTCTGGGGGATGTAGTTTTCTACATCCCCCAGAGGAAGCTACGAGTCCCTGTAGCGTAACGCGTAGGGGAGGGGCGGTGACGTCATCACGCATCCACAGAGGAACGGCGAGTATACACACTGAAGGCAGACACACCTATAAGGCTGACCATATTACGATCTGGATACACTTTATGTAAAGCGCTACTTTATCTTTCACAATGTGAGTGGGAAATCAAAGCACATTAAACAACTGAAATCCCGGATAAGACACTATGTTTCTTTTCCCTTCTTTTTATGTTCCATATATGGAGGATTAAGCCAAGCAGCCAGCGGAGAAAGTTCTACTGAGAAGGCTGTGCTGAGGAGAGAGAGGTTCACGCAGTGGACACAGATCCATTATACAATCCAGTCTGAATAACACCATCTCAATTCACATAGAAAAGAACTATCATTCCCACCTTATATTTTTTTGTTTTTATTTTTTAGTTGTTTCACAATAATAGAATATTTAATTTCTTTTATATTTATACAAATTATATATTTAAGTATTTCTGTTTGATGAAATTATTTGTTAATTGGTGGAATATACAGGTATTCACTATATCACATGAGGTAGAATATATTGGAGCGCGGTACAATATTGGATTATATATTGCGGTTACATTTTGATCCCTGATATGTACCATTACTGATAAAAATTGGTGTGGCTTTGATAACACAATAAGAGGTGGTTTATCCTCTCTCTTATGATATGGCTTTTGAAGAAGGAATGGACAATATGTGCTTGATCTCTTTCTTTAGGAAAACCCCAGGTTCTTGCCTATAAAAATCCTAATTATCAAATTAGGTTAACCTATTTGAGTCCCATTGGCTTTGGTACGTGGGCATGCGTACCCCCATTCACTAACACATGCAACTAAAATAATCAATAAATAGTAATATGACTGATATCTGCAGTTGCACATTCGTAATTTGTGCAATATTAAAATTATAAGTCCATAAAAGAAACTCAGCTCAAACAATGTCCATAGATTCATAAAGTGCAGTAATCTAAAGTGCAGGATGTGAACATGAAATTAATCACACAGGGGAATCCACCACCTTGGGCATATAGGTATATCACATCTGGAGGCAAAGAGGCAGCCAGGGGGTTAAACAAACTGCTCCATCAGAGGCATAGTTGGAAGAGGAACCCTTGTCCTAGGGAAGATAGTGTGTATCTGAACGTTGCGCCAGTACACTTGCCCACATAGAGACAAGTACCGCAGGGAGTCCTCAGCCAATGATTATCAGCCCCCAGTAGTAGCTGCAGTCAGACAGATACACCATAAAGACGAGGTAGAGACATTCCACTAGGATCCAGCTGTGGTTAGTGGCCAAAGCATCACCCCTTCTGAGGATGCACTTTGTGTGCGAAACATGTTAAGGAGGAGCCATACACGCCTGAGACGTCACGCCACCGGATCAAGGAGGTCCGGTGGCCCCCATAACTATCCAGCTGGTTAGTTTTTCTAAATGGTTTATGAACGGTTTTGCTGCATGCTTTGTCTACATTTCATTGGCGATAGCCTCCATTTGCTTTTATGTATGTTTATCACTATTAACCATTAATAAAATAATTTATATTTTGACCTACTACACTATGGCCACTGTTCTCTGCTCCACATCGAGCATTTAACCCCCCAGGACCATATGGTGACCACCCTGAGGCCCAGAGGAGAGTGAGTCATTTAAGCTGACCCCCATCGCAGCTTCCACCAGTAGAGAAGATCTCTCGAGGCACCAGTATTGTGGGACAGCCTGTCCAGTGTGAACTGCACCTTCCACAGGACAAGAGGGTTCCTATTATATACCGACTTAAAACTTCATATCTAAAAGGATTTAAAAAAATCATGAGGCAGCACAGAAACTTCCTCGCTAATGAGAATACGTGTGCAGAGGTGCGTAGACCCCACTACAGACCTACAAATGAAGCAGACTACTCAAAGACTTGTATTAAGAGCCAGGGGCGGACTGACAACTCATGGGGCCCCCGGGAAATAGGGGATCATGGGGCCCCTGTGTCCTTGCCCAAACTCAAAAAAGCCTATGAAAAAGGTACCAGGGGCATCTCATGGGGCCCCCTACTGACCCCGGGCCCTCGGGCAGTACCCGAGTTTCCAAATGGTTAGTCCGCCCCTGGTAAGAGCCAATCCAGTCAGGAAATATCCGAAAAATGTCAGTAAAATTTCAGATAAGAAAGGGTGCTTTAAATGTCATAAGTGTAACATATGCAGTATTTTAAGATGTGGTTAAACATTTTCTCATCCACTTACTGGGAGAAAATACCTTATTGAAGAATATTTTAATTGTGATGACAATTTTTGTGTATATCTTTTAAAATGTCTTTGTTCTCTAATTTACGTAGGAAGGCCTCCTAAATGTAGGTTTCAGAAGCACGGGAGCAACGTACAGGTGCCTCTGGAAAATCAGCAT
This sequence comes from Staurois parvus, assembly GCF_062004578.1. NCBI lineage: Eukaryota > Metazoa > Chordata > Amphibia > Anura > Ranidae > Staurois > Staurois parvus. The sequence goes on from NW_028318066.1 coordinate 3,042,947, forward strand.
CTGCAAAAAACCCATCAACCAAGATATATCAGTTGCTGTTCACTTTGTGTATGAACAACACCAAACTCAACTGGAATAGCCATAGCTCAGGTTCTTGTATAGTCGCCCGATCGATTCCATCTAACAGCCAGTTTGTCAGGTTTACACACATCATGTGCTAAAACTTCACTGCTGTCGAGGTATGATATACTGTATTTTTCGCTACATAAGACTCTCTTTTTCCCCCAAAAAAATGGTGGAAAATGTCTGAGCGTTTTATGGAGTGAATATGGAGCGCCCCCCCCCCAGTGTTAGAATACCGGGCCGGCCACTCGGCTCTTCTCTGCAGACCGCCAGTGGTCCTACCTGTTCCTCAGTCCAGTGGTATTTTCAGTCTTTTCTCCCCGGCACCGGCAAGGGGCACCCAGATGTGACAGCTTGCGGCCTCACAGCCGGGTGCCCACTGCGCATGCGCAAGAAGAGCTGTACTTTATGAATGGCCCTGTAATCTTACGGGACCTGTCTTGTGTCCCAAAAGATTATGGGAAGGGAGGGGGAAGGACAACTCCGCAGAAGTGGGAGCAGGTACCTGTCAAATTCATGTACCCACTCCCCCCACTACACTCCCCAAAGGTCTGCAGTCTCTGGTCTTCTGTACCAGGGGTGGACTGACAACTCATGAGGCCCCCGGGCAATAGGGGATCATGGGGCCCCTGTGTCCTTGCCCAAACTCAAAAAAGCCTATGAAAAAGGTACCAGGGGCACCTCATGGGGCCCCCTACTGACCCCGGGCCCTCGGGCAGCGAGTTTCCAAATGGTCAGTCCGCCCCTGTTCTGTACTATGTCCGCAGTCTCCGGTCTTCTGTACTGTGTCCGCAGTCTCTGGTCTTCTGTACTATGTCCGCAGTATTTGGTCTTCTGTACTGTGTCCGCAGTCTCTAGTCTTCTGTACTGTGTCCGCAGTCTCTAGTCTTCTGTACTGTGTCCGCAGTCTCTAGTCTTCTGTACTGTGTCCGCAGTCTCTAGTCTTCTGTACTGTGTCCGCAGTCTCTAGTCTTCTGTACTGTGTCCGCAGTCTCTAGTCTTCTGTACTGTGTCCGCAGTCTCTAGTCTTCTGTACTGTTTCCGCAGTCTCTAGTCTTCTGTACTGTGTCCGCAGTCTCTAGTCTTCTGTACTGTGTCCGCAGTCTCTAGTCTTTTGTACTGTGTCCGCAGTCTCTGGTCTTCTGTACTATGTCCGCAGTCTCTGGTCTCCTGTATTGTGTCCGCAGTCTCTGGTCTTCTGTACAGTGTCTGCAGTATCTGGTCTTCTGTACTGTGTCCACAGTCTCTGGTCTTCTGTACTATGTCCGCAGTCTGTGGTCGGTCATCTTCGGTACTATGTCCGCAGTCTCTGGTCATATCCTGTACTATGTCTTCAGTCTCTGGTCGGTCACCTCCTGTGCTATGTCCGCAGTCTCTGGTCATATCCTGTACTGTGTCCGCAGTCTTTGGTCATCTCATGTGCTATGTCCTCAGTCTCTGGTCATCTCCTGTGCTATGTCCGCAGTCTCTGGTCATCTCCTGTGCTATGTTCGCAGTCTCTGGTCATGCCCTGTACTGTGTCCGCAGTCCCTGGTCATGCCCTGTACTGTGTCCGCAGTCTATGGTCATCTCCTGTACTATGTCCACGGTCTCTGATCATCTCCTGTACTATATCCGCAGTCCCTGGTCATCTCCTGTACTATGTCCGCAGTCTCTGGTCATCTCCTGCACTATGTCCGCAGTCTCTGGTCATCTCCTGCACTATGTCTGCAGTCTCTGGTCATCTCCTGCACTATGTCCGCAGTCTCTGGTCATCTCCTGCACTATGTCCGCAGTCTCTGGTTATCTCCTGTACTATGCTCGCAGTCTCTGGTCATCTCCTGTACTATGTCCGCAGTCTCTGGTCATCTTCTGTACTATGTCCGCAGTCTCTTGTCATCTCTTGTACTATGTCTGCAGTCCATTGGTTCGGAATATTTTTTTTCCTGTTTTCCTCCTCTAAAATCTAGGTGCCTCTTATGGTCAGGTGTGTCTTATGGAGTGAAAAATATGGTACATCACTGACAGCAAAACATTTAAACAACCAAATCATGCTGCTTTGTGACCTTTTCTTTTGATAAGGCGCACTATAGATTTTTACATAAGAGTTTGTATACAATGTATATATATATAAAAATGTGCTACAGCAGACGGGAGCTTGTGTAACCCCTCCCCCCCATCTACTGCTGACGTATGACATAGGTCGTGGGTGAAAAATGGTTAAACATTCAAAGCATGCTGATTCTCATCTTTTGTTCTGCTAAGGCAGGGTACAGAGTTTACCTGAGGATGTTTAAATGACTACCCCTCCCACCGTCCCAATCTTACTGCATAGCGAAGAAGAGCACACAGATCCAGTTATGACAAGTATATACTTAAAAAAAGAAAGATTTGCTTGTTAGTTTGTGTTGATCAGGGCAGGGGGCAATTGAATATATAATATGAACACATTACAATTCAGTTTTTTTATATACAAAGCAAGCATACTTACAAGGGTGCAAAAGAAGTATGGTCATATAATGCCATTTTAACATCTCTACCCCAGTTAATTGACAACAATTCACACCTTTACTCATGGAAATCAAGGAATTAATATCCAATCAGGATTCCTGGCACCAACAATGGAGATATGTAAGGAGGACAGGATGGCACCACAACTTTCAAACCTCCCATGCTGCTTTTGGACAACCAATCTTAACACGCTGCATGTGATTGGATTTGGCGTTCTTTGGTGTGAATATAAATAATGAAGTATCTTCCTGACACTCATTGGAACTGAAAAAGTGGCTTAGTAAGTTTGGAAATGTCTTTAAAATTCCAGAACAAGTCTAGATGAATATGACTACTACTGCTACTGAATAGAAAGATAACAACCGTACTCCAATCGTAGCTCTTCTTGCTGTATGTATCTTTGTGAGCAAGCTGGGATCTGTGAAAAACATTAACTGCTCCCTCCCCCTTCCCCTCCCTATAGCAGAAATACTGCTACAGGGCAGCAGGGGTGTGCAAAATCACATATATATTCACATGATTTTGCATTTCCGGGTAGGGGTCGTGTGCCAGCTGCGCGTGCCCTACCTGTGCTGCCATTCGTGGCCTCGGCTGCCAACCACCGGGTCCTGGCTGGTTATTGCCTGCCGGGACCCGACGGGGGATAAACCTGTGTATAAACAACACAGATCTCTCCCCATTCAGCTCCTGCACACTGCTTTATATGGCTCTGCATAGCACAACCATACAAAGCAGTGTGCTTACAGTGTAAAGCACACACATACAACATAGTAAAACAGCACACAGCACACAGTTAACCCTTTGATCACCCCAGATGTTAACCCTTTCCTGCCAAGTGCCATTAGTACAGTGTCAGTGCTCTTAATTAGCACTGATTACTGTATTGGTTTCACTGGGGATGTCAATGACACCAAGTCAGTTCCCCCCAGTGTCAGAATGCCCCCCGCAGTTCCTCTGTCCCGCTATAAGTCGCTGATTGCCGCCATTACTAGTAACAAACTAAAATTGAAAAAATTCCAGTATATATACCACCATTTGTAAATGTTATAACCTTCACGTAAACCAATTAATTTACACGTATAGGGATTTTTTTCAGCAAAGACATGTAGAAGAATACATTTTGGCCTAAATATATGACGAAATTAGATTTTTTAAATTTTTTTATTGGACATGTTTAATAGCAAAAAGTCAAAAATATTGTTTTTTTTCTCAAACTTGTCAGTGTTTTCTTGTTTATAGCGCAAAAAATAAAAAACACAGAGGCAATCAATTACCACCGAAAGAAAGCTCTATTTGTGGGGGAAAAAGATGTAAATTTCATTTGTATGCAGAGTTGCATGACCGCGCAATTGTCAGTTAAAATAACCCAGCACTGTAATGCCAAAAATGGCCTGGTAAGGAAAGGAGGTAAATCCTCAGGAGGGCAACTGGTTTAACCTCTTTGCGCCGCCACCTCCCGACCCTTTAAGGGTTTCAGAAGCCGGGGGGGCCGGGTGGGGTTTTAAGGTCATGTGACCGCTGTGATTTGCCGTCACGGCGGTAACATGATCAGGAAAGGTCCTGATCGAAAGAGGAGATTGAGACCTTTCCGTGAGTATGGGACATGCGTGCTGGGAGCGCGCAGGGCTCACTCTCAGCACATATGTTTTTGGTAATTGCACGCAAATGTGCGGCCGCTCAGCGTCAAGGCCCAGACATCGGGAGGCCGCACATTTGCATGCGGCCGGTGTGAAGAGGTTAAGAAAGGTTGTTTTTCGGGTGGAGACATGATGTATGCAGTCACTTTGCTGAACTAAGATTGGAGAGCTAAGATTGGGGTGCAGCTGTTATCTTTCATCCTTTGATGTAGAGAGGAGAAGGACTATGGGAGCCTGCACCCAGATTGTCCATGCATGGTAAGGGGAGCAAGTCTTTAGCGGTGGTATGAATCTGGACTGCTTGCAAGTGCAGGTAACTTATGCCCTGTAGACCAATGTGAAAGTGAAAGAATTCTCTCATATACTCTTCCTTGAAGCTATTCTAAAGCTGACCTTTATCTTACACATACTGTATGTTGGAATGTGATGGAAACACCTTGTAGTGCTATGGTGCTGGATGTCAGAATTTCATGATCATATCTTAACCTCTTCAGCACCAACCATTGTAAGGCAAGTGGCTATCTTTACATGTCTTTTCTTTGTGCTCATTTGCCTCTTAGTCTTGTGAGCGCAGTCATTGGAGAGTGCAAATCACAGAAAAAAGCTACAGAATCATTGAAAATGTCTTTGTACCAAGTGGTTGCTATGATCAATCGCAGTGATCACAACTGTAAACAATGCCTGTGATCACACTTGTCAATGGCAAGTGTTCATCACAGGCAGAAAGCACAGAGCAAATGAGAATGGCTTTATACCTTGTGATCGTTGTGACCCATTGCAGTGATCCCAAGTGGCCCACTGGCTGTGATGAGCAGAGAGCTCTCCTTTCCCATACCTTCCAACTTTACATCTTGAGAATGAGGGACACTTTAGGAAGAGGTTGACCTGCGACATGACAAAAAGTGGGTGTGGTTAAATTACATGAAATATTGGGTGTGGCTTAAACTATATTTTTTACTTTTTGTTATTAAACATGTCCAATAAAAAAAAATTAAAAAATCAAATTTCGTCATAAATTTGGACCAAAATATATTCTCCTACATATCTTTGCTAAAAAAAAATCCCAATACATGTAAATTAATTTCTTTTATAGCGTTTACAAATGGCGGTGTATATATACTGGAATTTTTTTTCCCTATTAGTTATAGTGGGACTGCAGGGGGCATTCTGACACTGGGGGGGAACTGACTTGGTGTCACTGACATCCCCAGTGACACCAATACAGTGATCAGTGCTAATAAACAGCATTGACACTGTACTAATGGCACTGGGCAGCAAGGGGTTAACATCTGGGGCGATCAAAGGGTTAATTGTGTGCTGTGTGTGTTTTACTGTATGCTGTGTGCATGCTTTACACTGTAAGCACACGGCTTTGTATGGCTGTGCTATGCAGAGCCATACAAAGCCGTGTGCAGGAGCTGACAGGGAAGATATTTGTGTTGTTTATACACAGGTCTCTCCCCCATTGGTGATACTCGGCGATCAACGGGTGCCGGTGAGTAATCCCTGGCCGGCACCCGGTGATTGACAGACAAGGCCGTGAATGGCAGCGTGCGCCCCCTATTTGGAACTGCAAAATCATCAGTCTGCACACCCATGCCGCCCTGTAGCCGTATTTCTGCTATAGGGCAACGCAGAAGTGGTTAATAGTCTGATTAGAAACAAAAAAATAAACACAACTGGGGACTTATCTCAAATTTAATTCACACACTGTATACACTGTCCCCTCCCTGTACACACTACCCCCCACCCTGTACACACTACCCCCCATCTCTGTATAAATTGTCCCCTCCCTGTGCACACTGCCCCCCTCCCTGTACACATTGTCCCCCTCCCTTTACACACTGCCCCCCTCCCTGTACACACTGCTCCCCATCTCTTTATACATTGTCCCGTCCCAATCTTACTGCATAGCAAAGAAGAGCACACAGATCCAGTTATGACAAGTATATACTTAAAAAAAGAAAGATTTGCTTCAAATATGTTAGTTTGTGTTGATCAGGGCAGGGGGCAATTGAACATCTAATATGAACACAATACAATTCAGTTTTTTTTATATACAAAGCAAGCATACTTACAACAGTGCAAAAGAGGTATGGCCATATAATGCCATTTTAACATCTCTACCCAAGTTAATTGACAACAATTCACACCTGGAAATCAAGGAATTAATATCCAATCAGGATTCCTGGCAACAACAATGGGGTTATGTAACAAGGACAGAATGGTGTGACGATTGCGACGTCAGACCCCCGCCCTTCTCACCAAACTCATGACCAAAGGACTAGTCAATCTAAAACCGCGATGTCACGTGCGTAACAATGCCACGCCCAGCTGCACCCTGCACAACGATTTTCCAGCTCATTGGACCACAAATCGATGTACTGGCAGCCTGAGCGCGATTGTTACTGGGTCAGGTTAATTACGCAATTAACTCTTCACACTGCCACCACCTCCTTTTTGTACAGAGAAAGAGGAAACTCGGCAATATCAGCAATAACACTATGATGGTTAGATAATCGTCTGTATACCACTGTCACCGCAGACGGGTTATACAGAGGGTTAAACACACACAGTAGCGTTCTTCAGCGGCATGAATTCGTAAGTTGCATTAAGGAGCTTTAGAAACAGTTCAACACTTTCAGAAAGTAAGATTTATTACTAAAAGGTCAAAAGGGTGCAATAAAAATATTTACAGAAAAAAGATGTAGCCAATATATATATAAATATACAGAGAACAATAGCACAGCAAAGAGGTAACAGAAAGGAGGTTAAAGGATTAAAGTACTTGCCAATCAGCCTTGGGTTAAGCAGTTTCAGGTCTTATGAGCTCAAAAAGGATTTCTGGTCTTCCACTCAGTTTCGATGTTACAGGGAGACTCTGCTTTCTCTCTCACACAACTCTAAGCATAACAGCCCTTTTTCTACAATCTCAGCGGGGTGTCTCCTTACAACAAAAAAACAATTGCCTTATTTGGGGAGGGAGGTGTAGGTGGAGCCCGAAGTTATGACTAGAAGCTCTCCTAGCTGCTATTTTGGCTCATAACTTTTCCTAGGTACATTTGACATTCCACCCACGGGTAGATTAGTATGCAGAACCGTCTGCTGAAGATCTATATATTAAATATAACATACCTGCTGGGATGATTAAGGAGATTTTATTTTCTGCTCTCCTGTTGATCTCAGCTAGGGAAGGTAAGATACCAAACGATTTGTCTCAACGTGACCAATCTGAAGATATGCCTGTTTTTTGTGTAAGTCCCTCATATTCCAAAATATGAGACATAGGGGAAAAATAGATTTTTGAATGTGGTATCTAGTTTATTACTCCTCTGGAATGTCTTTGAACTCAGGGAAAGGCTTGGGTTATGCTTTTACGATGTGCCAGATTGCACAGTTTCTTAGACAGCGCGGCACCTAGCTCGAGAGGTTTTATAGCTTGGAGTGCCCAGCTGTGCTTTGGCTGCTTGTGACCTCGGCCAACAAACAGGCCACATGGCACTGTGGATGAACAGAGTGGGAGGGGGAATGATGGGACAACATGGAGAATTCTTACCAAAATGGAGGGACGCGTCCAGCTTTGTGTGCATGATTGCTACAGATGGCGCCACAACTTTCAAACCTCCCATCCTGCTCTTGATTTTGCATTTCGGGGTAGGGGTCGCATGCCAGCCACGCGCGCCCTACCCGCGCCGCCATTCTTGGTCTCGGCTGCCAATCACCGGGTCCCAGCTGGTGATTCCCTGCCTGCACCTGGCGATCGTCGAGTATCACCAACGGGGGAGAAACCATTGTATAAACAACACAGATCTCTCCCCATTCAGCTCTTGCACACTGTTTTATATGGCTGTGCATAGCACAACCATACAAAGCAGTGTGCTTACAGTGTAAAGCACACACATACAACACAGTAAAACAGCACACAGTTAACCCTCTGATCACCCCAGATGTTAACCCCTTCCTGCCAAGTGCTATTAGTACAGTGTCAGTGCTTTCTATTAGCACTGATTACTGTATTGGTGTCACTGGGGATGTCAGTGACACCAAGTCAGTTCCCCCGGTGTCAAAATGCCCTCCGCAGTTCCGCTGTCCCGCTATAAGTCGCTGATTGCCGCCATTACTAGTAACAAACTAAAATTTAAAAAATTCCAGTATATATACCAACATTTGTAAATGTTATAACCTTCACGTAAACCAATTAATTTACACGTATAGGGATTTTTTTCAGCAAAGACATGTAGAAGAATACATTTTGGCCTAAATATATGACGAAATTAGATTTTTTAAATTTTTTTATTGGACATGTTTAATAGCAAAAAGTCAAAAATATTGTTTTTTTTCTCAAACTTGTCAGTGTTTTCTTGTTTATAGCGCAAAAAATAAAAAACACAGAGGCAATCAATTACCACCAAAAGAAAGCTCTATTTGTGGGAAAAAAAGGATGTAAATTTCATTTGTATGCAGAGTTGCATGACCGCGCAATTGTCAGTTAAAATAACCCAGCGCTGTAATGCCAGAAATGGCCTGGTAAGGAAAGGAGGTAAATCCTCAGGAGGGCAACTGGTTTAACCTCTTTGCGCCGGCACCTCCCGACCCTTTAAGGGTTTCAGAAGCCGGGGGGGCCGGGTGGGGTTTTAAGGTCATGTGACCGCTGTAATTTGCCATCACGGCGGTCACATGATCAGGAAAGGTCCCGATCGAAAGAGGAGATTGAGACCTTTCCGTGAGTATGGGACATGCGTGCTGGGAGTGCGCAGGGCTCGCTCTCAGCACATATGTTTTTGGTAATTGCACGCAAATGTGCGGCCGCTCAGCGTCAAGGCCCAGACATCGGGAGGCCGCATATTTGCGTGCGGCCGGCGTGAAGAGGTTAAGAAAGGTTGTTTTTTGGGTGGAGACATGATGTATGCAGTCACTTTGCTGAACTAAGATTGGAGAGCTAAGATTGGGGTGCAGCTGTTATCTTTCATCCTTTGATGTAGAGAGGAGAAGGACTATGGGAGCCTGCACCCAGATTGTCCATGCATGGTAAGGGGAGCAAGTCTTTAGCGGTGGTATGAATCTGGACTGCTTGCAAGTGCAGGTAACTTATGCCCTGTAGACCAATGTCTTATATACTCTTCCTTGAAGCTATTCTAAAGCTGACCTTTGTGTTACACATACTGTATGTTGGAATGTGATGGAAACACCCTGTAGTGCTATGGTGCTGGATGTCAGAATTTCATGATCAGATCTTAACCTCTTCAGCACCAACCATTGTAAGGCAAGTGGCTATCTTTACATGCCTTTTCTTTGTGCTCATTTGCCTCTTAAGGCTTGTGAGCACAGTCATTGGAGAGTGCAAATCACAGAAAAAAGCTACAAAATCATTGAAAATGTCTTTGTCCCAAGTGGTTGCTATGATCAATCGCAGTGATCACAACTGTAAACAATGCCTGTGATCACACTTGTCAATGGCAAGTGTTCATCACAGGCAGAAAACACAGAGCAAATGAGAATGGCTTTATGTCTTGTGATGGTTGTGACCCATTGCAGTGATCCCAAGTGGCCCACTGGATGTGATGAGCAGACAGCTCTCCTTTCCCATACCTTCCAACTTTACATCTTGAGAATGAGGGACACTTTAGGAAGAGGTCGACCTGCGACATGACAAAAAGTGGGTGTGGTTAAATTACATGTGTGACGGGAGTGACTTTTGGGGGTGGGGGGACCTCTGTATCATCTCCCCAAATCATTATGTTTAACCCACCCTGTGCCTGTTTAAGGGGTACAGGGTGTGTATGTGAATGTCTGAGTCTTGTGTATAGTGTGTGTTCCTTTGTCTAGGCCACATGGCTGTCCATTGTCTGTTTGCCATGTGCTCCCCCCCCCCATGGTGCTGTGCCTTCCTGTCTAGCAAACTATTATGGGATGTACTGTTTGTGTATTGGTGTGGGGGTTGGTCAATGTCCTTTGCCGCATGGCTGCATCCCATTGTTCTATGTCTTGGTGGGATGGGGAGGGGTGATGAGGTGTTTCCTGCCTATACTGTAGCCCTTCCCACTGATAGGGTGGGCTGATGATGTGTTTCCTGTCCCTGGTTGTCTTTCCCCGCCCTCTGTATATATTCTGTGTTTTGTGTACAATAAAAAGAGTTGGCTTTCTGTTTTAAGAGCTGGGTGCTATCTTTTTCCTGAGGGATTTCAAGGGCGTGGTCCGTGGATGGTGTTCGGACAGGGGAAGTTGTGCTATAACGGAAAAACTCAGTGCGGTCTGGGTTCCGGTTCCGTTACATTGGTGGCAAGCGGTGGGATTGTGCTTCCAGCTGTAAACACATCCAAACCACCACCGGGATTCAAGAGCAGGAAAAGACGTCAGTCACCCCAGTGGAGATATGGACCTGGCATCAGAGTTCCCAGGGCTGCTACAGACTGTTCTTGCAACATACCCCAGGACTGTGTCTACGGATCAGTACCTGGAGCTCAGGCAGCGGATTTGGGAGGTCCTTTGGAGAGGAGCGGTCCAGGCTGCTGGTATGGACAAAGGCAAGTGGTATCCAACCCCAGAGGAGAGGGCCAGGGACCATCGGAATTTACGGATGCCATTCCTGGGAGAGCAACCCCAGGAGCAATGGGTGACTGAGTTGGACAGGCTGGTCCAGCAGGAAATACAACTGGACAATAGATATCGGGCTCTGCAGTGGTACGCACAGCAGGAGTATTTAGGGAAGGCAAAAGAATGCTTTCCTGAGGGACATGACTTTGGTGGGCCTGGATTGCTGTGGGAGAGCCTTACAAATCTTTTCGTGTTTGGCGATAGAGGAGAACCTACTCTGGAGGAGTTGTAGGAAGGCAGAGAGGCTATGTTCGGTCTCAGAGCTTGAGCCAGATCTGCAATACCTGCTGATGAAAGAACTGCATCTAGAAAGGGGATACAGGCAGCTGCTAGGACATGTTCGGCAGCATGCCCAAGAGTCATCAGTGGAAATTCCAGAGACTGGGGATCTGATAGACCTCTCAGCTGAGGAGGAACCAGCAGTAGACCTGGCAACAGGGCCAAACAGTACTGAACTCTGCCCAGCACTGGTAATGTCTTCTGAGTTCCACGGACAGGAGATGGTGGGCCCCGATCCCCAAATCCCAGTTCCAGAGGCTGGGGATTTGATTGATTTTTTTTCTGAGGAGGAACCAGCCGGGGAGCCAACAGCTGAAGCGCTGACAACCGGACAGAGGGTCCAGGACCTCTGCCCCATGCCTGTGGTAGTTTCAGAGGCCCAAGGTGAGAAGGGAGAGGAGGTTGTTGTCCTCCCCCCCCCCCCCACAGTCAGCCAGAGTGGAGGAAACTGTTTTCCCTCCCAAGCCAGGATCTGTGCACCAGGGGGACAGTGACAGAGGAATGCCATCCCAGCAGCAGATCCACAGTCTGGGAGTGGAGGAAGTCGGCCTCCCTTCCCTACAGTTAGCCGAAACAGATGTGGGGTCCCCAGCAGAAGAGCTGGCACCAGGGCAAGGCAATGTTGATCTCTGCCCACAACAACCAGCACCGCAGGAGCTACAGCAAGAGGATGCAAGTGGCACCTCAGAACAGCAGCTTGAGCTGATGTCCGTGGATGAGACTACAGTCACCACTTGGATACCCCAGGGATGCTGGGTAGTCGGCCCAGATCCCCTACAGAAGGATGGAGTCGGCCCAGCCACCCTGTCTTCTCTCCAGCGGCTGAGAGGATTTCCGGGAGAAGGACCAGTCCGTACTTCTCCCCAGCGGCGGGTATGTTCTACGGGAGAGGCAGAGGTTGGCTGGGTGAGTAACGCTTGGTGTGGGACAATTTGCATGGGGTACTGTGTGGGTGCTGGCATTGAGGGACTGGAAGTACATACTAACTTCAGAGTACATCCGTCTGGGATCTACTCCTGCGTTAGTCTCCTGCCGAAAGGGGAGATATGTGACGGGAGTGACTTTTGGGGGTGGGGGGACCTCTTTATCATCTCCCCAAATCATTATGTTTAACCCACCCTGTGCCTGTTTAAGGGGTACAGGGTGTGTAAGTGAATGTCTGAGTCTTATGTATAGTGTGTGTTCCTTTGTCTAGGCCACATGGCTGTCCATTGTCTGTTTGCCATGTGCTCCCCCCCATGGTGCTGTGCCTTACTGTCCAGCAAACTATTATGGGATGTACTGTTTGTGTATTGGTGTGGGGGTTGGTCAATGTCCTTTGCCGCATGGCTGCATCCCATTGTTCTATGTCTTGGTGGGATGGGGAGGGGTGATGAGGTGTTTCCTGCCTATACTGTAGCCCTTCCCACTGATAGGGTGAGCTGATGATGTGTTTCCTGTCCCTGGTTGTCTTTCCCCGCCCTCTGTATATATTCTGTGTTTTGAGTACAATAAAAAGAGTTGGCTTTCTGTTTTAAGAGCTGGGTGCTGTCTTTTTCCTGAGGGATTTCAAAGGCGTGGTCCATGGATGGTGTCCGGACAGGGGAAGTTGTGCTATAACGGAAAAACTCAGTGAGGTCTGGGTTCCGGTTCCGTTACAACATGAAATATTGGGTGTGGCTTAAACTATATTTTTTACTTTTTGTTATTAAACATGTCCAATAAAAAAAATTTAAAAAATACATGTAAATTAATTTCTTTTATAGCGTTTACAAATGGCGGTATATATACTGGAATTTTTTTTCCCTATTAGTTATAGTGGGACTGCAGGGGGCATTCTGACACTGGGGGGGAACTGACTTGGTGTCACTGACATCCCCAGTGACACCAATACAGTGATCAGTGCTAATAAACAGCATTGACACTGTACTAATGGCACTGGGCAGCAAGGGGTTAACATCTGGGGCGAGCAAAGGGTTAATTGTGTGCTGTGTGTGTTTTACTGTATGCTGTGTGCATGCTTTACACTGTAAGCACACGGCTTTGTATGGCTGTGCTATGCAGAGCCATACAAAGCCGTGTGCAGGAGCTGACAGGGAAGATATTTGTGTTGTTTATACACAGGTCTCTCCCCCATTGGTGATACTCGGCGATCAACGGGTGCCGGTGAGTAATCCCTGGCCGGCACCCGGTGATTGACAGACAAGGCCGTGAATGGCAGTGTGCGCCCTCTATTTGGAACTGCAAAATCATCAATCTGCACACCCATGCCGCCCTGTAGCCGTATTTCTGCTATAGGGCAACACAGAAGTGGTTAATAGTCTGATTAGAAACAAAAAAATAAACACAACTGGGGACTTATCTCAAATTTAATTCACACACTGT